>NC_083643.1:23842839-24151946 GCF_963576545.1 Limanda limanda
TTGTTCTACTACTGTTAAGGTGATATGCTCAAGGCAATATGTTTTTAGAATCCCCATTCAAGTTGAAAAACACTTTGTCTACTAATTATTTGTATGAAGCCAAATCAAAACATTATCTCAAGTATCTTTCCATAGAAGTTTGAATTCTTACAACCTTATATAGAAACCCAGAGAAATGTCATGCATTAAATCCTGCATTATATTAAAATGTTCCATTTTCAGTTTTTTTTTAATTGAGGTGTTGATTCAACTGCGTAATAATTTTGGAGGCTATAGTTTATGCTACTTTTAAAATGTGTTAAATATCACTGAGATGTGTTCCTGCAATTTAGCCTACACTCATTGATATAAATAGGGTGTAGCAAATAATATTAGCTCCTGTCAGTTTAACACAGTACACCCCAACTGCCCCAGAAACTGCAGCCTCTATAATGATCTCACAGTTGAATCCTCCATCTTAAACAGCTTCAACACACAATGGACATCATAACTTTGATGAGGAGGAACTTACGTTGCTGCAATAGTTGCAGTATTTTTATTTATTTCTTTTAAGTAAGGGGACAGTCACTAACTGGGTTAGTCTTACGTAATCAAGTTAAGTCATGGCACGTTGCTTCAATAAAAGAGAGAAGGCGACAGTTGTTTTCTTGGATTACTGCAGATTGGTGGAGAAACACATTAAATACACTCGTTCCAGGGAGGATTAACAAGACTCATTTACTTCATCCCGACTGCTCTCTCTGAAGGACTCCGCTGGTTACTTAAGATGATGGCAGCGTGACGCACACGTGAGGAGTTATTTACAGGACTTCTTAATGAGCAGCATTTAGTCTCTGCGTAGAGAAACCATTTGATGCCTGTCACGTGGGGGATAGTGCAGCCTCTTATCGAGATAATCAAAGAAATCAGGGTGTTCCCCTGTGAGTTTAAAGCTGCACAGCAGGACGCTCAGTGACCTTGTCCATCCACTCAGTTAAAACCCTCAGGCTCTTTCATTCCCATCACGCAAGCTCCACGATTCCTTTGCTCTTTTCATCACACCATACACTCGTCCCTGACCCTTCTGCCTCTGTGGTCCTCAACTCCAGAACACTTTGAGAGACTCCAATCAACCCCTCTACCCTAATTTTCCCTCCCACCTCCATCCCAGAGAAATAAGGTCACTTCAAGTCACTGATAACTGTGCGCTTCACGCTGCCTGTTTAAGCCTCACTGCAGACCACGACTTCAGATTTGAGTCAGGCAGCTGGACGGTTGGAGGGACGACTTGTGCCCAGCTGTCCTGCTCTCGGGCTTGAATGCTCCTCAGGGCCACAAGTTACCTCACGTGCCGCAGCACACAACCTCATGTCACCTTCTCATCTTTATGGGAGGCAGCACGCCAGTGGGAGGGAGAAAATGCTGATGGGTTGAAACTACTAGCTGTAGCGAAGATAATGATGAGCGCGGTGTGATTTGCATGTCAGATGTCATTTTCTTTTAACTTTTAGGAAATCTGGTGATAAATCATTCACTGATAATTGTAAATTACATTTTATATATTTGATTTTTACAATAAATGCTTGTCTGCTCAGAAGAATTCAAGCTTGAAAATAAAAGACAAAACTGTATTTCAAACCTTTGTTTTACTGTTGAACATACTGTTGGGTAGTTCGATCTCTCTCCATCTTTATTTAAATCACAAAATGGTTTTGTGTTCAGTAAAACTCAATCTTCAAAAAGGTAACTTGTAACTGCAACTGTCAAGTAAATGTTATTGAGCAAAAAGTACAATATTTTCCTACAAAATGTAGTCGAGTATAACTGAAAAGTATATACAGTGGTTTAAGTTCTATATCAATTCGAATTTCATTGATTCTTAGTAAAAAACTAAACATGGCATCATTTTCCTCTCTCTTCCAGGTCAATCCAGAGCCAACATGATCCCGCTGAAACAACCAAGGAAACAAGCATCCACTGACACCTTGGCTTCCATCGACCTGGACGGACCGGCCGACCAGCCAGCCCATTATGCCACACCACCACCACTACCCAAGAAGGGTGTACCTCGCCCCAGCACCGACTCAGCCCAGAGACCCCGGGCTGAAGCTAAACCTGGGGGCACCAACCTCAGTGTGGCCAATCCTCTGTACGACTTGGACTCCACCTGGGAGACGGCAAGCCAGAGCTCCTCCCTCAGCTCCGAGCCTCATCGATCCCACAATCAGGAAAGCGGCGACTCACTAGAGAGACCCTCAGCTGCTGCAGCCACCAACAGGGGCCACCCGACGAACAGCACGTCCTCCATGGTTCCTCCGCCGGCGTCTGCTGCACCCAGCGCCACCGGCAGAGAGAGGAGACCCTACCCAAGTACTGAGTCTCTAGCTGGAAGGGGTCGGGCCACAGGTCGAGTCTCTGGTACTGGAGGAGGAGGTGGCTCCAAACCACAGAGACCTGCTCTTTACAGAGGTCTGGACAGCTGGGACGAGGTGGTTGGGAAGATCCGGGGTCTCCACACAGACACGCTGCGGAAGCTGGCCACGAAGTGCGAGGACCGTTTCATGGCTGGCCAGAAGGATCACTTGAGATTTGGGACTGACAGCTGGTCCCTTTTCAGACTGACCACTGGGAAACCCTGCTGCGAGGCGGGTGATGCTGTTTACTACACTGCTTCCTATGCCAAGGACCCACTGGTCAACTACGCTATCAAGGTGAGACGACCTGTTTACAGATAAGTTTGCCCTACAGGATGACCACTTCTGTTTTCATTTTGCCCGGCAAAGAAGACTATGGTTAATAGGGTACTATATTAGGTTCTGAGAAATATAATTTAAGTCTATTAAGTTTATTGAATTCTACCTACTTCTATTTTAAAAATACTTACTTTAGGTTACTTTAATTAACACAAAGTGATGCACCTTTGTTTGTTGGACTAGAAATTGTTAAACAAGCTGTTCAAATTTCTAGATTCAGGTGAAAAAAATGTAGTAGTGGGCCATATAGCTTTCTTCAGAAAAATAACTATTAACTTATAGATGAAGAAACCATTTTTATAATTAATGAATTGTCTTTTTAATGCAATGATGCCAAACCTTTTGTTTCAGCTTCTCTTCTTTGTTTTACGGTAGCTTGATACATTTGAGTTTTAAATGTTGGGTACAAGGCAAACATTTTGTTTTTCATATGTGTTGTTTTCGGCCCTTATGTATTGTTTAATTTTCTTGCAGATTTTGTAAATTAACACTAAATACTCACCATAACATGTAATATCTAAAACCTGGGAACATTGTACGGTCCATGAAACAGGAACTGAGCTGGTTTGTCCCACTTCAGCTACTTGCTACATGCCTGACCTAAAAACAACCACAGTTCATAATATATACTGCACCAAAGTATTGCAACAAAGTTGTTCTTTTCAGCATTGTAGGAGTTTGAATTTCTAATTGTTTTTTTTTTTGTGTCTATTTTTGTTATTTTGTCTTGTCCTACTTTGCGTTCTTGCTGCATTGAGAGAGATTCTTTGTTAAATTTGGGTCTGGTGAATGTTGAACACAAAAGATTCATTAATCACCATTATTCTGTTTTGGTTGACAGAATCTCCTCCCACTCACTTAACAGGGGTGGAGGAATGTGCTGAAATATTTGCACTTAAACTTCAAGCCTTTAGGGCACTATCTTGTAGAATGAAACCTGTGTGTGCATGCATAATTATGTGAGGGGAGCACTTTTGCCAGCATGTGTTACAGTATTTGTGTGCGTGCGTGTGTGTGCGCGTATGAGAGAGAGCAAGAGGGGCGGGGTCAGAATTTCCCGGAAGAGCTCTGAAGCTAAGTACAAAGCAGATATGGATGAAGGTTGCATTATTCACAGGGTACGAAACTCTCTGTGCTCCACAACACTTCAAAGCTTCTCCTTCATATTAGCAGCAGGCTCAAGAGAAAATCTTGTGTTTTATGATTCTCATCCATAAATAAGGCAACTAGGGACAGCAGAACAGAGACAGGCCCCAACTTTCCAATTATATTTTCCCCAACTCTCTATTGTGATGTGGCCCACGTGTGCTCCTACTTTCCTTAAACCTCGACTGTATGACAAGCAAATTATTCCTCTTTCAACGTGACTGTGTCAACTCTCTACTCTCAGCAAGTGACTCCTGGTGCTTTGAAGGTTTCCAGCTTCCCTAAAATATCAGGAAACGCCCGGGGCTCTGTTACAAACACAGACACTGCAACTCTATTACACTGTAAAATCTATGTGTACAGAGGTCTAAAGGTCTGAGACCACGTTCCCATTTTGAACCTCACTGCATCTTCAAGGGATGATCTATAGGCAGCTGCAGTTTTTAGAGTTATGTCTAAACAAACCTTCAGTGTAAGTAAGAAGTAAGAATAAGAGTAAGAAGGGAACATTCTTACAGAGGTGTATAGTCAGTCCTAACAGAAATAATAAAGTTGAATGATTGAGGTAGTGGCAATCATTAAAAACACATCGCACACACACACATAAGTTCTAAAGTAGAGCAGGGCTATAGACTTTTAGTAACTTTTACATGTGCATTAGACAACATATATATGAGCAAATGAAATGCAGTGCACATTGATTGACTGATGAAAACATCTTTTATAATAAATAACAGAAATTCTAGCAACATTTAATTCCTTGCATTTGGACCAATATGTTAAGGCCCTACATTTCACACACTAATAAATCAGTCCCCTAAACATGTAGGCATTTTTTCATCAACATCAATGAGTTATTCTCGGTGAAATCAACAAGAATGTCCCTATCTCACAATGTTAAAGAGCATAAAAAAAATCTCCTGAATCTGCCCCTTGATTTTATATATTTGGTGGCTATAACAAAATAAACATATTCTCCAGGCATCTTTTATAATAGTATTTGTAAATTGACAAATTAACTTCTTTGTAATAACAGGTTTCTCCACTCAAAAACTACCCTGACATTATGTTAATTGTTTCTTCTCTATCTCTTTATATCTAGATTTGTCGCAGCAAAGTGAAGGAGACCCAACAGCAGTTCTTCCACAGTCTTGCAGTGAGACAGAGCCTGGCCTTGCACTTCAACATCCAGCAGGACTGTGGTCACTTCCTGGCCGACGTTCCGGCACGCCTGCTGCCGTGGGAGGAGGAAGAAGATCAGGAGGAGGAAGATGATGATGAGGAGGAAGAAGACGCGAGTGGGCTGAAGGACAAAGAGAAAGAAACTAAGACCGAGGCCAAGGCGACAGACTATAAAGCACCGAATGGTAAATTACACGAAACCCCAGCAACGGGTCACACAAACACGGCCAATCGCTTGAGGAGCCGAGTGGTGGTCATCACACGCGAGGTGCCCTTCCAAACGGTGGCAGATTTTGTGCGAGAGGGTGTCGCTCGCCACACTCACAACCCGGAGCTGTACGAGCGGCAGATCTGTCTCCTGCTGCTCCAGCTGTGCTCCGGCCTGGAGCACATGAAACCCTATCACGTGACGCACTGTGACCTGCGACTGGAAAACCTGCTGCTGGTCAACTGCCAACCTGGCAACCCCTGGAACCTGGACTTACTCGAGCCCAACAACAACAGCAACAGCACCAGCAGCTCGGGTGCAAACTCCACTGGTGCTGTGGCAGCTGCCGCCAATGCCACGTGTCCCGCCCGCCTCATCATCAGTAACTTCTCCCAGGCAAAGCAGAAGAGCACTCTCATGGCTGCCGACCCCACCACGCTGAGGGACCAGTCGCGCCTGGCGCCAGAGATCGTCACGGCAACCCAATACCGCAAATGTGACGAGTTTCAGACCGGGATTCTCATCTACGAGATGCTGCACCAGCACAATCCCTTTGAGGAGATGCCCGAGCTCAAGGAGAGGGAGTACACCTGGGCTGACCTGCCGCCGCTGCCCGTCAGGTCGCTCTACTCACAGGGCCTCCACCAGCTGGCCAGGTTACTGCTCACCGTCAACCCCTCTGAGAGGATACGCATGTCCGAGGCCCGGGCCTGCCTGCAGTGCCTCCTCTGGGGCCCTCGGGAGGACCTGTTCCAGGCGCTGGGCTGCAGCAGCATAGGCCCCATGTCAGGGGCCACAGCCAGCCAGCGCGAGGCCACACTCCAGAACTGGTTGGACCTGAAGCGGACGCTGATGATGATCAAGTTTGCCGAGCGCTCGCTGGACACAGCTTGTGGCGTGAGCCTGGAGGACTGGCTTTGCTGCCAGTATCTGGCGTTTGCCAACACGGACACCCTGAGCCGGGTGGTGCACATCCTGCAGCTGCCGCAGCCGCATCAAAAGTCCCAGAGCCAGCCGGCACAGAACCAAACTTCAACCCAGACACATCAAGCAAACACCTTCCACGCTACTCAGTCACAGCCACTCTGAGCTCCTCTCCTCAACTGTTACTATAGCAACTGATCCAACGTTCCCCTGGGTGGTACCTCGGCAAATGTTAAAGAAAGGGGGATGGAAGCTAATTGTCAGCTTTGACTGTGCAGCAGCCGCAGGGGCTCACAACAAACCGGCTGGTCGTCCACTGTCTTTGTTGTTGTCATGGACAAATCAATCCCCCTAGCTCCCGCCAAACAGCTCGGCTTCATGATCAGGGTCATTCATATCCCTCAGATCAGCAACTGCCTCATCCAGTGACCGTCTCACATGGTTTTCAGACTTTAAAGGAAGCTGATGCAGAGTTATTTGTTTCTTAGCTTTTCTTCTCACATGTGATTTAAACTAAACCAGATCTGGATTGAAGAAATTAATTATAAATGTGAGGGATGTTCATGTTCTGTATTTTCTTCAGCCAAATTCTGAAAAAGTTGTGGCATTCATTAGGTACAGTTGGCGGCCGTCTCTGTGCTTTATTCGAGACAGAATCAAATGGAATTAAATAAAAACTTTATATTGTAACACATGAATATTTTACAAGTTTCACCAGACTTCTGAAGAGGCACCACAGTTAGAGTTTTTGGAGAGGAAACTTGAAATCATCAGAATTTGTATTCTCCAAATGATTTAGGTCTTTGTTACATTTAAGCAGCAGTTCAAGATGCAGATTACATTTTTTTTATGAATAGAAAAAGAGAAGTGAAGGAAAATTATTTGATATGAAGGCAATGTGGGGAAAAAGTCAAAACGAATATCCTCTTCAAAATTGGAGCAGAAGTGGTCAGAAGCAGAATTTGCCCTTTTCAAAATCAAATCTAATCAGGGTCAGATATTTTTTTAAATAAAGTGATAAAAAAAGTGAAATAAGTTCCACTGAAGCCAAAGATTGAGCACAAATGGTTTTATTTAATTTTAAAGAAACTTTAAAGATTTTTTTTAGCAGAGGTTTATTTCATGAATACAGTAAGATGTTATTTAACAATAACTAGATTTATTGTTTGAACAGATGAGGCTGAGTTAAATGTCACTTTAAAATCATTACTTTACAATATTATTAACCTTACACTTCAGGTTTTCCTGATTGAGAGTAAGTGATGAACCCTGAGCTGATTTATTTTTTTGCAGTTTTCCAAGCACAGTTAAAAAGTTTTAGACACTTGGAAAGTTTAAATGGATCACAACTGCCCCAGCTGTTGGTTTGGTTTCTCCTCGGAGGAAGGTGCAATTGTTTTATCTTCTGTTGTTTCTTTTGGATGTAACAGTGTGTGAACGTTTGCTCAACAGTATGCAGTCTTTTACTAATCCTCTTCTCTATTTGTTTTGTGGCACATAAACTGAATCATTTCAGTTCAGTCCTGCGACATCAGAAACAAAGTGAATTTCATTGTTCAAGTTTTTTTTTCTTCCAGCGGACGGGATGTTTGGGAGGACTGCAAAACGTTCTTCTTTGTCTGTTGTGTTGTTTTTGTCAAGTTGTGTCGGAACGGTTCTGTGCGTTACAGACGACATTTGCACATTCGGTCTGAACGTTGGTGCTCCTTGATGGAGACTGAAGACACGATGAGGATGATGATGATGCACGAGAGACTGAAAGAAGTTCCTGTGATTTTGAAGAGCTGGATATGTTGTTTTGCAGTGAGTGGAATCTTTTTTTTTTTTGTTTGTTTGTTTTTTTGCCTGGACTGAAACAGACACTGGGGCCTTGTCTCATCAACTTCTGATCTTCCACTCTGTGAACCACTTAGCTTCACACGTATGAACTAATAGTTCAACCGCAGCCTTGAAGAGAAACTGCTCAACCACTGAGGCTTCCATTCCTCCGGCCACGTTTCCCCCCCGTCCTCCTGTCGTAGCACCGCGGCTCGACAGACCCTATGTGCTTCAACTAAACAAGCTCTTTGTTATTGATCAGTAACTTCCTGCCTGGAGTCAGTGCAAGCAGCGCGTACATTCAAGTCAAATTTCTATCATTTTTGGAGTTTTGTGCACATGGGTTTATTCGTGGTTATGATGAACACCCACATTGAAAAACATCTGTGAGTCAGAACTGTTTGCTTCAGTGCAGAATGTTCCCTTGACATGGACGATGTTTACAAACATACTGACTGCAAGACATCCACAAGTTTAGTCTTTTCTTTCTCGATCATATCCAAAACCTGCAGCAGTTCATCTTCTCACGGAGGAGCAAATGTACGTTTTGGGATCAGGATCCTGTTCGTTTTACTGCAGATGTACAGAACAAGAGCTTGTTGCTGCGTTTTAGGGTTTGTGTTCTAAGGAATGTGTGTGGACAGCACTGGTGGCTGTCCTTGTATCTAGAGATTTAAGCCTTTATATATTATATATAGTATAAATACACATATATAATCTTTATCTATTTTAATCCACACACTATTTTGTCAAGTACAGAGCACCTGTATTTCTGTCGTTAGAGTCCAAATATCATTTATTCATTTGTTTCAAGTTTTACTTGACGTTCCTGATTCTGGCTTGTTTTGGTGAGTAGCTATCACTGTCCTGAACAGAGGATAAATAGAACTCAATCTCACTCTTCAGGCACATTCATGTACAGAACAATGTACAGTATTGTTACCCCTCTGCTGAGGAGATGAACCACTTTGAAATGAGGCTGAAGGAGGATAACGGAACGTACCATGAAAAACCAAGCATTTATCGACAGCAAATATTCAGCTTCCTGTGTTGTACTTTTTCCCTTTGCTCTGTTTTCTCTCGTTGCGTTGTTTATTGCCACTGAACAGAAAAACGGAAGCTCTCAGAGGATTTCTATTGAAATGTGTACAGTATGTCTCCTGGCTTGCCGCCCTTTATTGTTGATGGAGTTAACCGACAGTAACAGAACAATAAATATATGTTTTTATAGATCAACTGTGTGACGTTGTGTTATTGCTGCTGTGTGATCTTGATTAGCCCCTCGCAGCTCGACAGGTTGTCTTCACCTACCTCCTTTTTTTTTACAAAGTCTCAAATGCAGCTGTACGTGAAAAGATTTAAACCTAAATTAAGTCATTTTAAAGTTTATTCCTCTGTCGCTTAAGTCTTTTATTATGTATGTGATTTGCATATCTGTTTGTGCATCAGTGATTTCAGCCAAATAACCATCTTCCTCAAGCTTCGGGGCTGATAATGAGTCTTTAAATTATTCACAGTGTCCCAACTAAAACTGGAGATATGTTAATCGTGTCACTGGTTTGAAACATGAACCATAACTAAACTCCAGAGAAACCTGGAATCTGAGTGTTTATGCATATGCATATACATATATCTTAAAGATGACGACATCTCCACATTTTACTCTTATTCAGTGATTTATACATTTTATACACTCATAACACTTATTTATATTAATTAAAGTCAATGTTTTGTTCTATATGCATTTATTTATGTTTTCAGGTTGTTACATTTCTGGTTTAAAGATATGTCCTCTGATTTATTTCAACTGCAAAGTATATTACACCTCACTGCAGCTCACTATTGATCTACACTGAAACTTTATGTTTTGAGAAATCTACTCAAGCACTTTGTTATGAACCCCCAAAAAGTATGATTTAAAAAACCTCCAACTAAACCATGTTATTAATACCTTTTCATTGTGTCATATTTGTAATACAGTGGCCATAAAACAGGCTATCTGGACCAAAATGGAATGTTGTTTGCAACATATACTTGAGTCATACTCAGTTTGGGGGTGGGAGGTGTTCTGTTGGCCCATATTGATTTTATTGAATTGTGCCACCACCTGCTCCACCACCAGATGGAGACATTCATCAGACGAAAACCAGGGGGCACTGTTCACCTGCTGTTGAGTGTCTCAATCATCCATTGGTTTGTTTCCTTTGGCTTCCATGTCTAACATATTCACTATGATTTTACAATTAAAAATAATATGACAGCATAATAATCTGCCATTTATGAAAGTCAGTCATTTAGCTTGAACTTTAGAACCAAAGTTGTGTCTGCACTTGCTCTTTTTACAAGATCTACCCAAAGAAATACAAATATCAAGACTTACTGTGGCACATTTGTCCAATAAAACTACAAAATGATCTCCTACATTGCTCAAACCTGTCCAAATCCACTGCATGAGGTTATGGTGAAGGATTATCTGCTGGCAGTAATCGTGACATTCATCCGTCTGCATCCAGTTCCATGCTCCACTTGGTTTATTTCCTGTATTGTGACCTATTTCTGAATCAATACTGTGGCCGAATGAGGTCAACGAGAAAACTGAGGGTCAGAGGAGCCTCGGAGGTGACTGCAGGGGGTGCAGCGCAATAAACTGTAAAGGAAAATAAAAGTACTGTAGTGATATTGTCACGGGAAATGAAAGAAAATATCATCTAAATGAAAAATATCAGTAGGGATAAAAGAAAGACGTTACAACATGGGCTGTCTATAAGCTGAGTGTTGCAGATTTGTGATTGAAAAGCTACAAAACAAAATGAACCTATATTTAATAAAGTCTTTTTTCTCTTTCTGTGCATCCTTCAACCCTTAGAGAGGTTTTGAGGAGGAAGATTTGCAGTGTGCTGATGACAGCTGATTGTTCTGTTTTTAAATGGGTTTTCAGTTTTCATTTCAAATCCTGTCAGTGAGGTTTCCCCCAGGTAATTGTTAAATGACTGTGGAGGTGTGTTTAAGATGCAGACCAGCAGGGATGCAGTAAGTGTTTGTCATAAATGATAGATGGAAGAAAAGCAACAGGCGGAGGATGAGAGGAAAGTGGTAGAGCGCTGAGTTATATGGTGGGAAGTAGAAATATTCCAGTACTGTACTTCACTATTTGCACTTACTTCAGTGTTTTTATTTTACATTCAACTCTTATCTTTAAATCTTTAATATTGTATTATCATTACTCCACTTCTTTTATGTTACTGTTACTTTGCCTATTCAAGTCAGTTAAACTAAACAATCAGCAAATATATGATGGATTATTATAACTTTTTACTGCAGGACTTTTGCTTGTGCATCACATTTTACTCTTTCCCATTATTTTATTATATTTTCAGAGTAATTGTTGAGACAATAACAAAACACGTACTTGTCCCCAACTCTTCTAAACTCAAGAACTAAAACAGCAGCAACAATTCAACAAATCCAAAAAAAAAAGAAACAAATTTTTCTCAGATGTTCCTGTCTTCCGTATCCAATCACATTCGGTTTTGAACAACAACAAAAAGCAACAGATTAAGTCATTGAGGTGTTGAGAAGGTCTCTGCTTGCTCACCTTATCGTCTCATATCATATCGAATCTTCTCCATACACAAAGTAATAGAAAACTCTGTGAGGCACTCTTCATAACAAGGATGTATCTCTGACTTTCTCAGTGATTACCATTCCATGATTACCATTCCATACAGAATCGACAAAGTTTCCATCACCTGGTGTGACCAGCCTATTTTTGCCGTTTTCAGGATTGGAGCAATTTTAGCATCAGAAAACTTCAGGCCAGATGTTAAGGTTTGAATTAACTGATGACTTGAGTAATTGAGTGTATGCAGTGACAGCATCCGGATGTGAGCCACTTCAGGCAATGGTGTTGCACTTCTGATCTTCTTGTGGATCCGAGCCTAAAGTTGTCCAATTGTAAAAAAAAAAAAGCAACAGTGGCCCAAATATCCCAAAACAAATGTGTAGCCTTTTTTGGGGGGCAAACATGCGGTGCTCTCGGCAAGGTGTTATCTGGATTTGAACCTAAAGAGGTCCATGTAGCACAAAACAAATTCAGGCCAACTTTGGCAGCTTTGAATAACAAGCAGGATTGGTTTGGCTTACTTGTGGCCAAGACATGGCAAACAGGAGTGGGCAGCCCGAGTGCCATCAGTCCTTATATGGGCTGGATGTGTGGAATCTGGGCCAAATCTGGGTCTAAACAGTTATTCTATGTGGGAAGCATCCTCTGAAATTCCCACCTCTATTTCCCTCTCCCCCTGCCCCCTCAGGTGCTGTGTAGATGGAGTTGAACAGAAGTTCATCCAGAGAGTAATATGTTTCAAAATATGAAAGTTTGCACAGATTTTTTGATATATGAAGGAGCTGGATGATCAAAGTGTAAGTTTTGCTTTGAAATGATCAAATGAAGAGAACACTTTTAGCAACTTAACCAAATGGGTATTTTTTGGTGTTTATTGCTAAGTAGCTTAAAAAGATTAATAAAATGTCATTAAAGGAATCTCACAGGTGAATCAAGTAAGATAAAGTTATTTCCAAATCAGTTCTATTCAAAGGCATATTAAATTGTAACTGATGCCTTTAATAATGGCTAATAAATCATATCTTAATGGTTCAAAAGTCGGAAGCAATTAATAAGAAGCTTTGGTTCGCTGAGTTGTGAAGAATCTCCTTTGATGCTGTTTATCTTCCGGGTTGTTCTGATCTATGCAGAGGGAATAAATGATTTATTAACTATCTAAAAGCTATTGGTTTAATTTATAGAGCCTGTAAATATAGGATACCTTAAGTGGCACTTACCTATTTCAATTTACCATCTTGGTGTAATGTGTTGAGACTGTGCACTGCCAGGCAGCGAGGTGAGGATTACCTTAACTGTAGCTGTAACCAGATTTGGTGGAAAGGGCCTGGATGAGAGGAGGGATGAAGATGAGTGTTGAGCTATCTGAGGTGTCATCACTGCACCCGGCACATGCACACCCCCGGTATTAACAGTTATGTAATTTCACACTGAATCATCCCCAACAGCTAAACTCCTCAGAGGAGGAAGAAGAGAGAAGAGTAGGAAGAGAGCAGGAGGAGGAGGTTTATTCTTGGGACAGGTTCAATCAGTTTGGAGGTCAGGAGATTTAAATGAGGAAGAGAGGCTGAGGGAGAGAAGAAGAAAATAAAAAAGTTTGTGTGTCCCTCAAATACACCTGTCCCTCCCCCTACCTCTGTTGCATCTGTTGCATAACTAAGACAACACCGAAAATTTAGGCTAAAAACATGTATATGATGATGTTTCCAGGCAAATTCAAATGTCGGGGCTTTGTCTGTTGTTTTTTTTACATTTGAAGAAGGAGTCACCAGTTACTGTTTACCCCTGAAACTCCAGAAGGGTTTTGTGGATTCAAACACTTCACCCACCCATCCATCAGCATAATGAGTAGATAATGAGTGAATTTTCATTTCTGGGTGAACTTTTGCTTTAAAGTTAGGTTAAGAATTAGGATTAGGCAAGCAAAAACTATGAATAAGGTAGGGTTCAGATGAAAGTTAGGTTTAGGTTAATGTAAAGTTAAGGTCAGGTTTAGATTGAGGTTAGGGTATTTGGGTAAGCCGCTACCCTACTAGGATACTCACCATTGTGTCCTATATTCTAAAAATGGTTTTGGTTAATGTTGGGTCAAGATTAGGTTTAGATTAATGTGAGGTTAGGGTTAGATTAAAGTTAAGGTAAGGGTAGAGATAAGGGTTTGACAAGTATTATATATGGTTTAGGTGAAGTTGGGGTTAAGATTAGGGTAAGGCAAGTAGGTGAGGGTGAGGGTGAGGGTGTGTGTGTGTGTGTGTGTGTGTGTGTGTGTGTGTGTGTGTGTGTGTGTGTGTGTGTGTGTGTGTGTGTGTGTGTGTGTGTGTGTGTGTGTGTGTGTGTGTGTGTGTGTGTGTGTGTGTGTGTGTGTGTGTGTGTGTGTGTGTGTGTGTGTGGGGCAGACAGCAGGGGGGGGGGGGGCGGTGGTCATGTTATTATTGAGCGGGGCCGCCGGTGGAAGATGCGCTGCAGGGGTGGGACTTGGTGTCTGCAGTCGCTGGCTCTCGGCTGAGCCTGCACACAGAGATGCTTCTCACAGCAGCAGCAGCAGTTTCCCAGACTCCAGCGAGCAGCAGCAGGAACAGACGGACATCACCTCGCTCCTCCTCCTCCTCCTCCTCCTCCTCCTCCTCTTCTTCTTCATCCCTCTGCTCCTCCACCTCCCCACTGCCGGGCCACGTCTGAACGCTCCTGGATGCGCTGCACCACAGGAGCAGTGTGAACGCCGTGTTCCTCCCCTCCTCCTCCTGCACCTCCTCCACCGGGACGCACAGACCGGACCGGCCCCTGTGTCATTGGATGGAGAGAGGCGCCTGAAGAAGGGAGAGCGGTGGAGTTGCTCTACCCTCCTCCTCCTCCTCCTCCTCTTCCTCCTCCTCCTCCTCCTCCTCCTCCTCCTTCCTCCACCTCCTTCTCCTCCTTCCTCCCTACTGCACCAAAAGAAAACTCCGGGTAAGAAATGCTCACTCAGGCCGTTTGGCTGCATCCACACACACCTGCCGCCCGAGCCGCTGCGCTCCTGCACCTCTCCGTGCACCAACACGCAACATGCATCATGGCGAGACTTCGGGGGTCTTTTTCCTTTGCAGGGGTGAATTTAAAGCGTGTGAGGGATTAGCTGCGCTTGTAAAATGCAGCTCTGGATGCTTCCTTCTTGTCTCTCTTTAAAATCTGGCACAGTATTGTTCTTACTCGATCCAAATATCGATGCGCAGTGCAAGTGGACACGGGCTGTAGGAGCAGGATATTGACTGTGGGGCTGGTTCGATGCTTCAGTGGTACACAGGAGGTTGAAGCAGGGATGATGAATGGCACCATGAGCTGTCCTTTCAGCACCACTCTGCTGAACTCCAGCTCTAAGCTGTGGCCTGGAAAAAAACTTAGTAGAGGTTAGATGAGCTGTGGTGTGTAATTAAACCAACTGGAAGTCTGATGTGAGCTTCAGGGAGCTAACCTGTACGACTGGATTCTCCTGTCCTGTGTTGAAGCTCTGGAGCTACTTCAGAATTATCCCTCGTCGTTAGTCCTCCTCAAACAGTTCTTTAATATAGCGTCACTTGTATTGTTTGTGTGCTGGAACTTGTGTGCATGTCTAATGTGCAGAGTGAAGTTAGAAAACTTTGTGTTGATCCTACCTGGTTTATCTGCAAGATTTTAAACTCAAGGTTTTCCATGAAATTAAACGGAATTAGCTTTTTTACAGTTTACGTAAGTGGCTCGTATATAACTTTGAATGATTTACTGAACTGCAGTTATTTTTGTAATGATTGCATATTGGCAATCAACACAACTATTAGACCCAACACGGGTCTTCTTCAGTGTTTCATTTGATCCAAACACAAGATTCAGAAGATAATGATGGCATTATTGGAGCCAATACTATGAAACTGAGTCCTGTCAGATCAGACTGCATGTTTGCTTTTCTCCCAATTGGTATTCTACATCAATCGTTCCCAAGGGGTCGCAGAATGCTAACATCCATTTAAAAGATGGTTTAACAGTTCACAGCACAGACGTTGTGCAGCCTGTGACAAAAGGCTGTGAATGAATATTGCTTCATTTCCAAGGGTCAAAAGTTAAAAAACGTCAGGAGACCAAATGTTCTACAGCGTATACTAATCCTATAAAGTGATGCAGATCATGAAGCTGTAAAGAATGTCAGTTATCAGTTGTGTTTGTTTGGCTAAACAACAACAAATGAATCTTTGCGGCTGCTTGATGTTTTATGCAGACATTGTATGGACGTTACTTTTTCTTCTACTTTTACTTATGGGCACTCTGTCGGTTTATTGTTACTCAAGTTGACTGATTGTCCCGCAGATTCTTTTTTGACTCTTGAGGACCTCTGCCCAAACATACTGACTTCTCTCTTTGCTGTGGCCCATTTTAAAATCAAAAGATGTGCTCTGAATATCTGGGAAAAAATCGATTGATTCGTCCTTTTCTTGAAGCCACATATTTGCTTTACAGAGGCTTTTAACATGAATCACATCCAGAAGCTGTGTGTTGAGCATACGCTTGAAAACAAAACACGTATCAAACTCCAGGGCCTGGAAAACAGCTCTTGTTAACATGAGATCACACTCTGAGGCACGTGTGTGTGTGTGAGTGTTTGTCAATGTCTATCTATAGTTATGAGGGCCAATTTTGGTTAAATGCCATCATTATGAGGACATTTTATCTGGTCTTCACGATTTCAATGGGCTGTTTTTGACTTGGTTTTAGAGTTAGGGTTTAGTTTATGGTTAGGGTTAGGCATTTAGTTGTGATGGTTAAGGTAGGGTAAGGGACTAAGGAATGCACTATGTATATGAATGTCCTCACAACTATAGAGAGACTTGCATGTGTGTGTGTGTGTGTGTGTGTGTGTGTGTGTGTGTGTGTGTGTGTGTGTGTTTTACTGGGATTCTCGCTTCTAAGCCAAGCTGAAATATGGCCTGCTCAGAATTCAATTCCTCCTCTAGCACTTGCAATCATCTCAGCCATTCGTTTAACACCTACTCTCTTTCTCACTCTGTCATAGACTTCCCCTGACACACACACACACACACACACACACACACACACACACACACACACACACACACACACATACCTCAGAAGAAAAGTGCTATTACATTTAGAAAAGTGAGAGCACAAAGATGAACAGTGAGGAATCTCCTCTAACACCTGCTGACATTTTCAAAGCGTTTCCTTCCTTACATCGAGCACTGGCCGACACTTTACTGTGTCACAGTTCATTTTTCCTGAACAGAACATGTAATTGGTACATTTTTTGCAGGATGTGTGTGGTCAGAGCGGTTTGCTGTCGGATGTAGCAGCAGATAAGTTCTCTAAACACTGCAGGCTGGAGAGAGAATCATTAGGTAAAGATGAAGGGCTTTAGATGCCCAAAGATATTATCAAGTATAAAACTGTGTTGAAAACATATGAAACAAGTTGGCTTGCTGACGGTTCATTTGAGATAATAGTTCTAAATGGGGAAATAGAGGGGTGCGATGTATTTTCCAATCAAACACCAGAGTGGCATCAATCCTCTCATCAGAGTCACGAAGTGAGAAAATAAACATCCCTTTAACCTGCTTTAATCTGATTTCCCATTAGGTTTTAAAGCTAGGGTTGGTAATATTGGAAAAGCTGAGCAGGCAATGCATAAAATATTCAATCGATACACCCCGACGACTCCTATTGGCCGTCTCTACAAAGCTACGCCCCCAAAAAACACATGAACTCGCACTGATTGACAACTACAAGAAAACGACTTCTCAGTGACTCGCTCGCTAGCTTTCTTCCTGTGAGTTGGGATTTTTGGTACCAACAGACAGTTTCATCCAAAACACTTTGCCAGCTGGAGGGACTCTGATGTGAACACTTCCTGCATTACTCCATGAGTCCATACGTGTCTCTATGTCGCGATTCAAATCACAGGACACAGGTCGACCTTTAGTTGAGTGATCTAACGTCAAGTGGAACATGGACTACTTCACCCATCACACATTATAGACCACGCTATAGACTGCTATACCGCTTGCATCATTGTGACCTCTCACCTGGTGGCCCAATGCTGACAGCACCGTCAAACGCAACAGTGGTTATTACAGAGAGCTTTAAAAAAATTCCAGGCTTCGATTAAAATGTCTCTAGTTTATAGATATAGTACCTCTCGAGAATAGAGCTACTTTGTTTGCAAAGCATCGTCAGTATTTGGACAATAAAAATATCTTGTATCAAAGAGATGTAGCTTATCACACATGCTCAAAAAGGAATCATAGAGGCCCATCAAGGTACATATCTTTGTAGCCTTCTTGAATGAGAGTCTCCTTCTCAATGAAGACTGGCTGCTCATATGGGGCCATTCGACATTGCCTTGAAACGTTGATAAACCTAATTTGACCCCACTTGATAGGTTAACGTACAGACACATGCACATCAAAAGTTCTAAAGGCTGCTACACACTACAGGATAATCGACACGATTTCAGACACGTTTTGCCCTTTCTGACGATTGCAGAGTCTGTGCCGATGATCTTCACAAATAATCCTGAAGTTTAAGGGGTTTACAAAATAGTCTTAATGCCAATGATTGAGTCAGGACCCCCCCCGTTCTCAAAACATGTTTGATATTGATTCTTGAGCAGCTCTTATCAGCTCCGTCAGAAACCCACAGAAGCCATTGAGAGCAAGCTGATCGGGAAGCGTTACCAACCGGATGTTGCGCACTTGTACAGCACTTGTATCTTACAGACGGCAAGTGTGTGGTCGGAAGTTCTGGCCAAATTTTCCAGTGTGTGTTTAACGTCCCCTGTCCATGTTAGTGTGTATTGTGTCTCTATGTGTCTCTATCTCTGTGTCCGGTGGAGGCCTGGCAGATGCTCCTCCTCCTTCCTGGCTGGTGGTGGAGACAATGATCCGGATTGGAGAGGCATGCACCCCAAGCCTCCAATCATCAGGAAGAGTCACTCAGGGCTGCTATTTTAATTTGTCTTTTGACAGTGAAGCAATTGTGTTGTTCAGTGAGGAATTATTTTCAATATAAGGGTTTGTGCAGCTCTTGTTAAGTGTCCTCTTTTTGTTATCTTTGCCTCTTTGATTTGAAAAAGCTCCCTCCGGCCTGTTTTCTGTTAGTTAGTTTTCATTACAATCGAAAACCTGAGTTTCAAAATAAACTAAACAACTTTAATTATGTTGCCTCCTCTTCCCTAGCGAGCAGGGTCTGTATATGTGCGTTCTGAAGATTGTAAGATAAACAGTCAGTTAAATCTGTCATTATGTCTGGGATCCCCCACGTCTTTCTAAACGGTCAAGAGTTGAAAATCCTCTAGTGTTCAGCAGGCTTAACATGCAATACATTACCATTATTACTACGCGATGAAGGAATATAACAAAAAAAGGCAGGAATGAAAGTACAAAAAACAAATGAAGGAGGTTGTCTCCCCTCCTACACTACCTCTGATGTTTATAGCTGGTAAAGGTCACTGTTGTGCTCTATTTAAACCAGTTTCTCTGTTTTCATGTACTAAGCAGCCCGCCTGCATGGCTAAACTGAGCATACACATGTGGTTTGGCTACGAAAGCTGGCTTCCATAAATATAACATTAAAAAGGGACATAACAAACATTATACTTTGTAAAAGCCCAAATGGTTAAATAACTGGAAAGAAGTAAAAAAATAAATACAACTGTGTGAACATGAAATGCTGAAGTCAGTGTTTCAGTCAGACCTGATCTCTGAGCTTAAGTTTCCCTTGGAGGTCAATCGCTGAAAAACAGAACATTTCCATTAGTGTGTTAGGGGTCATTTAGATCTTAAGTGGACATTAAAGCTGAATGCCAGCAGGTTAGATATTTAAAGTGGACTTCTAACCCAAAAAGAAATAAGGATTTAGAGTGAAAGCATAAAAGACAGTGTTACTGTCCAAATACCTCTGGATCTGACTGCTGTTACTCAATAGTTAATCAATAAAGCCGTGGCGGGGCTTCAAGTCGCCGCTCTTCCCCAGAATCCAGGCTCCCACCCACTTCCACATTACTGAAAGTGAATGAATCTTTTGTCCACAACAAACAGTCAGGTCTGACGGACGTTCCTGCAGCACTAAGAGCTCCCACTGTCCTGTATTAGCCTAATTGTGAGGGTGTTTACCAATGAGCGGTGGACAACAATCACACAAGGTTTTGAGATTTGTTGGTTTAGCTCCAGACTCGTGCTTCAATATCAGAGAGGTAATAAAAAACCAGAGGCACTGAATATGTCTATTCAGGTGAAGAAATAAGTCTGAATGCAGTGGGTGTGTTGTGATGCATTTGTGTGTGATGGAGCTTTTTCTCGTATATAACATGTCATTGTTTATCTGGACAAAAGGCAAAAATCATTATTCTAGGAAATAAGCTGGCAGTTATTCAACCAAGTGAGTGATTTGCCTCCATTTGTCTGCTTTAATTGTGTTTGCTCAGTTTTATCCACTCTCTAAATGAGCTTTTTTGGACTTTCTCTCATAAACCCATCACAAACTTTACTTTGAGCTTTTCTCTCCGTCTGGGGAATAAAGGTAAGGAACATTTAAGCTCCAGGTTTCTGGACACAAATCAAACTCCAGTTGTTTAAGTAGCTCTCGACTGAATATACAAATTAGAGGGAAATAATGTTCTACTTAATCTCACACTCAAAGATTTTAAGATGAACAATTTGTGGCCTCAATGAGCTTCTGGCTGTGGACTGGTAGATAAAATTGCCCTGATCAGTCGTAAACTGCTCAGAGTTCATTGTAAATTTTAATTGTTTCTGTTCCTTTGCTGCACTTTTATCAGCCAGTAGCAGGGGCGGATCCAGATGGGGGGCACGGACCCCTATAGACATCTGATGGGTCAATTAAGTGCCCCTGTCCTGTCCGTATTCTTTAAAAAACAATTGTCATTCACTATCATTCACTACTACAATAAATATGACTTTGAACACTTAATTTGTTAGGAATTTAGGATTCAAATTCGACTCGAAACAGCATCATTTACACCAGGTTTTTTGCCTGATCTCCGCTGATGGAAGTACCCGCACTGCACCCTGCACGTACCCTTGTGTGCGGCGGCATGTTTTTTCTTCTGCCATTTTTTTACGTCTGAAGAAGTCACCAGTTACTTCAGTTCTATTGGATTTAGCCCTGAAACTCCTAATGTGTTTTGGGGACTCAAACACTTCTCCCACCCCTCCATCGGCATACATGTGAGTAGGTTAATGAGTGCATTTTCATTTTTCTGTGAACTATCCCTTTAAATGTTCATCTCACTGAATCAGGGATTGCGTATGGATGTTGGACATATAAATGGCCCCTCTGTGTAAATTGGGGCCCCTTTATGACTCCTGCTTTAGACAAATCCTGGATCCTCCTCCTGGTCAGGAGAGGTGACGTATCGTCGGCAAGAAAGTTTGAGCTTTGGGTTATTTTGAACCCTGAGTGATTGAGTTGATTCGCTGCAGATTCTTCTCGACTGAGCTGGCACCAGCGCTGACATTTAAAAAAAAAATAAAAAAAAAAGGTGGCGGCTGGTGCATTGCTGCTTTTCCTTTCCTTCACCATTTACCAAATGAGCTGTCTAAACCAGAGAGTCAAAGTGGAGCTGACATGGGAACAGGCTGTGATGTCGGGGTGTAGGACACAGGCAGAGAAGAAGATGTGGCTCAGTTGCCTGCACACAGATTCAGATCCTCAGCCGCTCCATAGAAAAACGGCAGTGAGGCAGTTGATTTGATTGTGAGTCATTGGGCGAGATTTAAAAGCAAAGTTGATTGATCAGTTGTTGGAGAGAAAGAGAGAGAAAGAGAAAGACTCGGAGGAGAGCAGCTGACAGACCTGAGAGCCCTCCTCCGTACTCCTGCTCTCTGATGGGCTCTGTTTCTTCATCCCTATTCTTTATTTTCCTCCATCACTTATTTCTATTATCTCATCCTTGTCTTTTTTCTACCCTCATCTAACCATCCTCTCACCTCTCTCTCTCTCTCTCTCTCTCTCTCTCTCTCTCTCTCTCTCTCTCTCTCTCTCTCTCTCTCTCTCTGTCTGTGTGTGTGTGTGTGACATAAATCACTGTGTGTGTTCCTTATTGATCAGAGCTGCTCCCACATGCAGGTCCAGTACAGGGGGGATTATTGTTCTCTTATTGCTTTCTGTTCTCAGCAAACATGGAGCAGCAGCAGCAGCAGCGATGGTTGTGACTATTCAATGTGAAGACGTGCTGGGTTCGTACGTTTGTGTCTCGGTCTTCCTCCCTGGTCATGTTGGTTTATTCGTGGGAGACAATGCACCAGATCTCAGACAAATTGCAGAAATACAAACGTCCAGACCCTCATCCTCCTAAAAAAAGAAGAATCTGTTTTTCATTCTTTCCAAGAATGAGAGTATTAATTATTACAATTATTATTTTTTACCTCCCTGGAGGTTGTGTTTTCACCCCGTCCCTTACGACCATGTTGAATTACTGAATTACTGGATTACTGAATTAATAGATTACTTTGAAGCTGGCTGAAGAAAGTCAAAAGGTAACTTAAAGTCATCCCCATATTAATGTGTTAATGGATTCATTCATATTTACAGTACTAAGGCTGTGAAATAGTTTTCTTGTATGTGAAAATATATATAAACAACACAACATAACTTAACATAATATAATATAACATAACACAACACAACACAACACAACATAACATTAGATTACATAACATAACACAACACAACATAACATAACATAGCATAACACAACATAATACAATATAATCCTTTATAAATCCCACAATGGCTGAATCTGCCATACAGCAGCAAACATGTAATATGAACACAAAGAAATGTAAAATATTGAAAATTATATTGAACATTTGCAAAATATTTGAAATTGCGCAAATAGAAAATTTGTATCGCACACTGTGAGTGTGAGTCAGATAAATAAGTTGCATGTGTTCTACATGGTTCAGTTCTACAGCATCAGGAAGGAAACCCCTACGACTCCTTTAGATACTGTGGATGTCTCAGTCTGTCACTGAAGGAGCTGCCCAGTGCTGTGATGGTGACGATCATGAGGAAGGTAAAGAGCAGAAAACACAAGATTCTTATTGTTGTTCTTTTTAAATGAGCGCCTGCAGCTTATCATGCTGTTACAAGCTGGAAGAGATCAGGTGGTGTGTTCTGTGACGTGAGAGGAGCACCTTTCACTCTGCTACAGATGTTTTAAGATACACCCAAAAGTAGATAATAAAAGTTGAAACTGTTTATACGTCAACATTTCATTCATTTAGGCTGTTGAAAATCCCATTTAAAAACGGAATAAAGCTGCACTTTAATTGTTTAAGTGTTTGAGTGTTTGAATCAGGAATCTTCTTTGTCATTTTGCAGCCGCTACAGTGAAAGACACCTGCTCGTCACTTCAGTCTTCACTCCTTTTACCTTGGACAGTCTCATTGCTGTTCTGGATAATTGCTCTGCACAAACTTCTCAAGCTCTGTTACTTTACATTATTAACGCTCATCACAGCCTGTTGTGCGAGCTGACATTGTGACGAGACATTATCTGATGCATATCTCGCTGATTAAAATGTCCTTTAGCATAATATGCAGTGTAGGGAGATGGTCCTTGCAGGCCTGGTGAGGACTGCCTGCAGATAAATGTGAGATAAATCTGAAGCAGTGGGAGGGCTGACATGATGTGGCCATGAAGAGGACACCTCAGTGGTTTACCTCGAAACAGCATGTTAATGAGCTGTAAATTGAAAGAAAGTGTTGTGGCAGGACAAGGAAAGGCAGAGACGCAGGTACTGCTTACTGTTGTTTATTAAGTAGACAGGAAGAACTAGCACATGTTCCCCATACGGGAAGTATATATAGCTTCAGCCTTTACATTTCCCATCAACCCACTGGGTGAGAGGACACACCCATGAGCAGTGTTGGGGAGTAACGGAATACATGTAACGGCGTTACGTATTTAGAATACAAATTATGAGTAACTGTATTCCGTTACAGTTACAAATTAAATAGATGGTATTCAGAATACAGTTACATTGTTGAAATCAGTGGATTACATGACGGTACTTCTCGAGTTTATTCACTCTCTCGTAAATCCACCGGCGGCAAAGCCCCCAGGAAGCAGCTGGAGACCAGGGCTGCCGTAAGAGCGCACCTTCCCCCGGCGGCGTGAAGAAGCCTCACCGCTACCGGCTCGGGGCCGGGACCGAGGCTCTGAGAGACTTCCGTCGCTACCAGAAATCTACGGAGCTGCTGATCCGCAAGCTGCCCTTCCAGCGCCTGGTGAGAGAAGACCGACCTGCGCTTCCAGAGCTCCGCTGTCATGGCTCTGCAGGAGGCCAGCGAGGCACGCCGGGTTCACACCGGACGCTGAAGCGCCGGGCAGCGCTAATAATATCACCCGTTGACCCAGTAGTATAAAAGCATATAGTCACTTGTTGCTCCAACATTAACTGCAACAGCGTCCCAATTTAATGTCATCTATCTGCAAGAACTTCTCCGCTGTTTGCTCCGTTCAATGTCGGGTGTCGAGGGTAAATTACGTATTCTCCGCCCCCCCCCCCCCCCTCTCTTTTTATCTTTATGACTGCTTGTGTGTCTGTAGTGGATGGGCAGAGGGGGGCATTTAATAATGTGATCGGTAAAATTGGTAAAATTAAAACTCCAGGACAACAGAAGGGGAATACAAACTATGGGATGCATACTTTATCATTTATATCATATAAAATGTCATCAATATCGTTTAAAATCATTTTTCAGTGTGTTTCCTGGAGCGATACGCTCGCGTCAAGCGCAAAAAAAAAATAGACTCGACGCCGAAACGATCGCTGCACTGCGCAAGGCAGCCTTGGCGCAGGGGGGGGGGGGGGGGTCCTTCAGCCTCCGGTGGGGCCGGCACAGAGATGGGAGAGGATGGGAGCCGGACATCCAGCTGGCCCGCCGCATCGGCGGAGAGAGAGTTTAAACTGCTGCTGCTCCACTGACTATAACAACGCCGCAATCATACACTTGCATTACAAACCGGAAGTATTCAAAGTATTCAGAATACGTTACTTAGATTAGTTAATGTAATGGAATACGTTACAGATTACATTTTTGGGCATGTATTCTGTATTCTGTAACGGAATACGTTTTGAAAGTATCCTTCCCAACACTGCCCATGAGTGCACGCCACACAGCCCCCCCCCCCGAACACCCAGAGGGAAAAATACAAAATGGGACAAAAGTCAGTACCTCTCAGGGGGTTTAACGAGGCGACCATAACGGCTACGCCGATCCCCGTCCGCAAACGCAGGGGTGGAACAAGCAGAAGGGACATCATTTACAACAGGCACAGGATCAGGAGGCACAACTGGAGAAAACAACACAGGGGTCTTAGAAGGGGGGTGACCACGACGGGGAACCCGGGCCGGTAGCACCTCTTCGCCGGCCAACAGATGAGCTGGCTTAAGTCTGTCTAACGAAACACGCTCCCTGCGCCCGCCCATGTCCAGAATGAAACTTTTAGAACCCGCCTCTAACACCCTAAACGGGCCGTCATACGGGGGCTGGAGGGGAAACCGGTGAGCATCGTGACGCACGAAAACAAACCGAAACGGGTCGCGAGATCCGTTGGCACGAAAGACCGAGGAGAAAAATGATGCACGGGCACCGGTGCACAAGCGGACTGTGACGCAGGACGCGGAAAGGGGGCCGAGCTTTGAGGCAGAAACTCCCCTGGGACGCGGAGCGGCTGACCGAGTACCAACTCTGCAGGCGAGGCATCCAGGTCAGCCTTAGGAGCCGAGCGCAACCCGAGCATCACCCACGGCAACCGATCCAACCAGTTTGCATCTGAGAGCGCAGCCCGCAATGACGCCTTAAGCGACCGGTGAAAACGTTCACACAAACCGTTAGCCTGGGGGTGGTAGGCAGTGGTACGGTGAACCTGTGTGCCCAAAGACTTTGCTAGCGCTGACCAGAGCTCCGAAATGAACTGCGGGCCTCTGTCAGAGGTGATATCAGACGGTGCACCAAAACGTGAGACCCAAGCTGAAAGAAAAGCGCGTGCCACGTCCGCAGATGTCGTGGAAGACAGAGGAACCGCCTCTGGCCACCTAGTGGTCCGATCTACCATGGTATGGAGATGTGTAAAACCCTGGGAAGGGGGAAGAGGCCCCACAAGGTCGATATGCACATGATCAAAACGCCTGGCTGGAATCAAAAATGGCTCGAGGGGCGCCCTAGTGTGCTGGTGAACTTTAGCGCGCTGACACGCCACACACGTGGCCGCCCACTCCTTGACCTCTTTGCGAAGGCCAGGCCACACAAACTTCGAAGACACCAACTTCACCGACGCCCGGACACCCGGATGAGAAAGAGAGTGCACCATATCAAAGACCCGACGGCGCCAAGCAACCGGCACCACCGGCCGGGGGCGGCCCGTGGAGACGTCGCAAAGGAGGGCAGGCCCACCATTTTGCACAACTGCCTCCTCCAGCTCCAGACCGGTACTCGCAGCTCTCAGTGCAACGATACCCGGGTCCCCAGGTTGATCGGCAGCCAGTGCGGAAAAATCAACCCCAAGATGCACAGGGCACACCAGCACCCGCGACAGGCAGTCTGCAACCGGGTTCGCTTTACCCGCCACATGTTGGATGTCCGTTGTGAATTCGGAGATCGCCGCTAGATGGCGCTGCTGGCGAGCAGACCATGGCTCTGTCACCTTCGCCATAGCAAACGTCAATGGTTTGTGGTCAACATAGGCTGTGAAAGGGCGGCCTTCCAGCAGGAAACGGAAATGACGCGTAGCCAGGTACAACGCTATCAGTTCCCGGTCAAACACACTGTATTTTCGCTCACTGTCTCGCAAACCGCGGCTAAAAAATGCAAGGGGCTGCCACGCACCCGCAACCCGCTGTTCAACAACTGCACCAACAGCCACATCTGAAGCATCGGTCGTGAGGGCGATGGGCGCCCGAGACTCGGGGTGCGCCAGAAGCGCCGCGTTAGCCAGGGCAGCCTTGGCCCCCTCAAAAGCCTGGATCCTCACAGGGGTCCAGTCAACCTGGTCCTTGGGTTTCTTAAGCTTCAAAGCACCATACAATGGTTGCAGGAGTTGGGCCGCACGCGGCAAGAAACGATTGTAAAAGTTTACCATGCCCAAAAACTCCTGTAGCGACCTGACCGAGACCGGACGGGGAAAATCCGCAACTGCATGCACCTTCGAGGGCAAAGGAACCGCACCCTGCGACGAAATGCGATGGCCCAAAAAGTCTATGACAGACAGCCCAAACTGGCACTTGGCTGTGTTGACAATGAGACCATGCCCATCAAGGCGCTGGAAAACCTGCCTAAGGTGCGACAAATGCTCATCAGCCGACGGGCTGGCCACCAAGATGTCGTCCAAATAGACGAAAACAAACGCAAGGTCACGTAGCACCGAGTCCTTCAATCGCTGAAACGTCTGCGCTGCGCCTTTAAGGCCGAACGGCATTCGCAGGAACTCGAAAAGCCCAAACGGTGTAATGACAGCAGTCTTGGGCACGTCCTCTGCCCGCACAGGCACCTGATGATAACCTCGCACCAAATCGATTTTAGAAAAAATTGTCATGCCCGCCAGACGAATCGAAAAATCCTGAACATGCGGATTTGGGTAACGGTCATGGGCCGTAATGTTATTTAAACGGCGGAAGTCGCCGCACGGCCGCCAAGAACCGTCCGCCTTGGGCACCATGTGGAGCGGCGAAGCCCACGGGCTGTCGGACTGCCTAATGATCCCCAAACGCTCCATGGTAGCAAACTCCTCCTTCGCGGTGGCTAACTTCACGGTGTCGAGGCGACGCGAACGTGCGAAAACGGGCATACCCGCAGTGGGAATGAAATGTTCCACGCCGTGTTTAGTAACCGCGGCAGAAAATGCGGGTGTTGTCAGCGAAGGAAATTCCGCCAGTAAGCGCTGGAAGACATCCTTTGACGCCGCGAAATTAGCGTGTGTTAACGGCCCGGGTCCCCCTGACTGACAAGGAAAAGACGCAAAAGACACAGCATCAATGAGCCTGCGATTAGCTACATCCACTAACAACCCATTAGTGCACAGAAAATCTGCTCCGATAATAGGAACCGTAATGGAGGCTACAACAAAGTCACACAGAAATTTGCGTCCATTGAAACACACAGTCACAGACTTGGTACCAAACGTCTCTATAGCCGAACCGTTAGCCGCTGTCAGACGCGGACCACTGCCACGGGCCGAGAGGTCCGTAGCTGCAGGAGGGAGAAGGCTCTTCTGCGAGCCGGAGTCCACCAGGAACTGATTACCTGATATGGAGTCATGAACGAACAGCAGCTCCTCTTGATCACCAGCGCCCACGGCTGCTACCGAGCGCCGGCTCTTCCGTTTCCCGGTGCCTGGAACGCGCACGGAGGAACGCAGCGGCGCGCCTTGCTGCCGAAGCGCTGATGGAAGAAACACAGCTGGCCGCGCTGTGTGCGGGTGGAGACTGCAGCCATCACTGCCGGGACCTCGTTCTCCAACGTCGACTGCAAGGACTCCACGGCCACACTCTGCACGGAGACGTTCCTCGAAGTCAGCAGGATCCGGTCCGCCTCCTCAGCTAATCCACGGAAGTCGCCGGCCGCCAAGCAAGATGAGTTGGCGAGGGCTGCGCGCACCTGCAGCGGGAGCTGGCGCAGAAAGATGTGCGGGAACAGGAAACCCTCATCCTCGGAGCCCAGCAACGACAGCATCTCGTCCATCAGGTCCACTGCCGAACCATCACCCAAACCGGGAAGCGACAGTAGCTTGTCCGCTCTCTCCGCGGCTGACAAGCTGTAGCGCCGGAGGAGAAGCTGCTTGATGGCGGCGTACTTTCCCCGCAGCGGCGGGGCTCGCAGGAGCTGCATCACGCGACGGGTGGATTGCTGGTCCAAAGCCGCGACCACCAAAAAATACCTGGAGTCGTCTGCCGTTACTCCTCGCAGATGGAAGAGAGCCTCGACGTGCTGAAACCACGGCGCAGGGTCGTTCTGCCAAAACTCCGGCAGTTTAACGTGCCCCGCGGAGCTGGTCGCTCGCGGAAGCTGCTGCGCCATGGTCGTTGTGGAAACACGGTCCACGGGAGCCGGGGAAGAAAACACGTCTTCTCCCGATGAGGAAGGGACACTATCCTCCTTCACCTCGAACATGTCCAAAAAACGGGGTCACCAATGTGGCAGGACAAGGAAAGGCAGAGACGCAGGTACTGCTTACTGTTGTTTATTAAGTAGACAGGAAGAACCAGCACATGTTCCCCATACGGGAAGTATATATAGCTTCAGCCTTTACATTTCCCATCAACCCACAGGGTGAGAGGACACACCCATGAGTGCACGCCACAGTGTCACATTTAAAGGAGAAACTGGTTGTGATG
Source organism: Limanda limanda (assembly GCF_963576545.1). Lineage (NCBI taxonomy): Eukaryota > Metazoa > Chordata > Actinopteri > Pleuronectiformes > Pleuronectidae > Limanda > Limanda limanda. The sequence goes on from NC_083643.1 coordinate 23,871,849, forward strand.
TAAATTACCGACATATGTTGATGCCGTGAAATAAGACATCCTGGTTTAAAGGTTTAGACCAGCTGCCTCTTCCGATTAGTAATTGCAACAGAGAAAAAGAAGAGCGAACGAAGGTTGAAGTTGATTCCTCCCCTGAAGCTGGCATCTCCTCCTCCGTTTATTACACAAAGTGCTTCTATTAAACCGTCTCCCTTATCACACAACACTTGTGCAGAGATTTGATGTGCTGGATGGTGGAAGGAAAGATGAGGAGAGGAGAGGATAATTAGCAGCAGAGGCAGATCCCTGTGTATCCTCCTCTCTAGGGCAGAGTGCAGGTCTGGTCTGCACTGGAGTGAATACCCACGAGTGTCTTTTGCATTGATGATTTTTTTTTTTTTTTTACTGCATAAACCCGCTTTTTATTTTGACATTTCAAAGAGATTTGGGTGTTGTGTGTTTGCTCATGTGTGAACCTCTGAAATCTTTGCTTTCCCATATTTTACCGTCTCTGTGCAGATCTGTGGAAATGTTCGTCCAATTCTTTAAACTGGCTGAACCCTTTTTTTGATCTTGATCCTTTTAAGAACAGTTGCAAAAGTGGATGTTATATAAATAAAATAATTGACTGCGTCTGGTTCTGCAAGATTTGACTTCCAGTTAATGAGGGATTGTTTTCTCTCCACAGTCGCCAAAGTGCATTGTGGGAACTGCTGGGTTTCTCTATAATTGTAAGGTCTTGACCTTCTATGTAAAGTGCCTTCAGATAATGTATATTATGATTTGGCGCTATACAAATAACATTTTATGAACTGACTTACATTGCAAGTCTTACTTCACATTCTGCCTCAGATATTTCGTTGTCATGAGATAAAAACTTCCGCTTTATTGGCCAAGTATGTGAACACACACATACAAGGAATTTGACTCCAGTTTAGCATTGCTCTCAGTGTACTTAGACACTGAGACACATAGATTGACGTACAGCTCAGTACGAAAACAACTAAATTCTTAACAAATTAGATAAATAAATGTATATCCACATATTTGTTTGGAATCATCAGTATTATTTGGGGATTTATGGATTATTGCAGCTGTTTTTCATCTGTAGTCCCTGAACAGAAGTCATCATCGGTGTGACACAACATAGAAATTGGATGACAAATAGGTGTGTGGCTGATCTTTATTTGTCGTCTCTAGTGCCTGAATGTTGAGATTGCAAGAGTGTCAAATGTAATTCAGAAGCAGTCCAATGTAAAGAAAGGCCTTAACACAGACAATATCTAAGTACTGGTATTAGATCAATTCTAAAGACAACTGGGTTAGGGTTAGGGTTAGGAAGCATGGTTGTAAGTTGCAGAAACGGCTATGGCTACACAAAAGAAAGTGTCATTTTCAAACTAAAACTGTCTCTTGTGTTTTGCCTCCGAATCTGTTTTCATCCCTGTCCACACCAACACATCCAGAAACACATAACGCCTGACTGCACACATTCACTTGATATGTGTATGTCGGTGTAAACAGGACGCATGTGGTTGTAAGTTGCAGAAACGGCTATGGCTTCACACAAGAAGGAGCAATGGCGAAAATGTAAAAAAGCAGACAGGGTCAGCCAAGCCAAGGCTGGAGCCAGTTGTGATTGGGTCATGTGACAGGAGCCTGACGAATCAGCGAAGGCTACAGCGTGACCGAAAAAGAAAACATTTATCAGTGCTTACATCATCGTTTCCAAACATCTTTGTTTGTCTGTACAGACCTAAAACACAGCCACGCACTTTTCAAACTAAAGCGGAGCCAGCAGTGATTCAAAACTTCTCAGTTTTAATGTCACTAAAACTCTGGAGTGCAGTGTTGCTGCCAGGCGGATCTGTAGCAGAGCGAATGCATTTTTTAAAAGAAAACTTGGTAGTATGAATGTAGCCTTGGACTTACGGCCTTGTGGGTTTATGTCACACATAAAAGCTTGGGAACCCTGTGTGAGAAGATAACTGCATCATTATGACTTCCAAATTCTGTAAATCCACAGGCACCGAATTCAGATTAACAGACTTTCCAAAGCTGAAGTGTCCAAACTAAATGTGTGTGCCTCCTTGTTTTTCCAATGTATTTCTATTTCAGGCAAATTGGACTTGATGTTGGTGTTGAACCCACTGAGGCTCCAGAGCGCCCACGCTAATTATTTACTACATCTGTCAGACATTGTCTTACTCACCCTCTCTCTACTATCGGCCCTCCCCTCTCCCTTGTAAGCTTCCTCTGGACCTCCTGTACACTCATATGTTACCTTGAGCATGGCCGAGCCGATCCGAGCTGTGCTGAGCAAGCGGTGGGAGGGGGGGAAGGGGGGGGGGGGTGCCCAGAGCTTCCCTCTCTGCCACAGATTCCCCCATGCTTTGCTAATGGCACATCAGCAGCTGTCAATGGGCCCTGCACTGCGTCAGCTACTTTAATTGGCCTGCATGGCTGTAGTCTGCAAAGCGCTCAGCAGAATTGAGTGAACACCACCCCCCCCACCCCACCCCACCCCACCCTCACACACACACACACACTCACACACTGCTTTCTCTATATCATTAGTATAATGCTCCCTTTTTCCCCGGGCTGCTGAGATATGTGGAGATTCCTCTGAGTGGGGGCTTGAGGAGGGGGGGGAATGAGTCACAAGGCAGCGAGCGTCTTTTTTGTTTTTCAGTTTGTGGAGGCAGAGGGGGGGGGGGTGCAGGGGGAATGTGGTTCTCTTCTCCTCTGCAATAGAAAACTGCTATTTCATGGGAACGAAAACTGAATTGATTTCTTATTGTGAACTTAACAAACCAAACGGCTGCATGAGCATCAAGTACATTCACAGTGAGTCCATACTGAATAACTGCCTCTAGTATAGTCTACTGTGACCTCAAGTGCAAATTATTTTTTCAATTTATTTTATCTACTCAAAAACCTAAAGACCTCTGGACTCTGGTGACACAGTTGCGTGACCCATGTGCCAGAAACCTTGATTTAGTTGAGGAATGTCGAATCTAATTCATAATTGATTTTTTAAAAAGGCCTCTTATCATATTCCAGCTTGCATCCTTAATATATTTACAATAACTATTTAATAACTTGTAGTTACTTTCATTATTTTTCACTCAGTATGAATAATCATATGTTTTTGGCCTCTCTAACCCAGGAGGATTTGGGTTATAATACCTAGTCCCCATTTCTTTATTTGATTTAGGATGATAGAAAGATAAAAAAAATGGAGGAAAGTACATAATGTCTCAGCAAGAGAACACTCTGACTTCTTTGGAGACATCTAGAGGGGACACAACAATGGATGAGCCAAGGTTTAGATATTTGTGATGGCAATACGACCGTTTACCTGTTAACCTTCTGTCTGTCTGGTCTCCCTGATGCATCTGGTAGAAAAAACATAATTCCTTCACCCAGCAAGATTTTCCCCATTGTTGGTTCATGACTGAAACACAACATATTGTTTTCTTATATGAGCTTCTATAATCTTCTATAATCCTGAAATCAACTTCTTGTGGTTTAACAAATTCCGGGTGTTCTCTCCGGTAAGTGACAGTGAAACCATATTTACACAGCTATAGTGCTTCTCAGGGTGTGTGTCAACTGTCAAGAGGAAAGTCTGAGCAAACATAGTCTGACTTCTGCCCTTGAAGCTGCTTTTCAAATTGTCCTCCCATCATCAGCTAAGACTGGATTCTTTTAACCACGACATCCTGACCAGTAAAAACTTAACACCAGGCTGAAAAGCAGTGGACCTGGATCTGAACAGCACTTTAAATAGTGGTTCTTGATAAATCGTTGGTTGAAATTAAAATCTGAATGTTTGCCCTCTGTTGGCCCCTGTGTAGAAATGTTCAAATGTATCATGAGCCCTGACCTTCCTTGTTATGCATGCATGTCATCGTACATGTATCCTGTTCATGCGTTTCATCTTGAACCTTGCAATGGATGAAAGGAGCTACTGGTGTCCCATGGTGCAATTTGGCCCTGCGGCTCAGAGCAGGTTAAACTACATGGTTATTCTGATTCATGTTGAAGGAAAACGATTCAGATCTGGATGTTACAAGATCATTTTTCAAGTCTTTAATAAAAAGCTCCTTCAGATGTATTTTACAATATATTTTAGAGGAAAATGTACTCAAACTTTATTCTGCATGATCACACAAATTGCCGTCTACAAAAGTCTATAATTTGTTCCCAGGTCACCCCTTGTCAGATTTTGCTCTGTTACAGCCTTTGACATTAAAGCCACTTGAAGAGATTATCGTCTGGATGTTTTTTTGCAGGCTGGCCGCAGCACCATGTCCTCGGATCAAAGTGGCGATATATCAGGCTACCATCAGAGCGGTGAGTGGACAGCGCTGCACGTCACACACAGTTTCCAGCACAGCCCTGATCTCTGCATGAATCCCTGTGTCGATGAATGCTTGTCAGTTACGTTTTTTACCGACGCTGTTGTGTGGTTGTGTGTGTGTGTGTGTGTGTCTGCTCTCGGGTTTATTTGACAGCTGTTGTCGCCATTACACGCAAGATTTACAACATCTCTGTCCTCATCTGTTGCTGAAGGCCGTCGGTGTTACAAAACATTTGGACTTGCCCCATAATTGACTTATCTCTGGTGTTTGAAAGAGGAGATAAAGCTGTCAGAGTCCTCCCACAGATGCAATCCATCTGGAGGAAGACGGCTCAGTACGAGCCTCCTCTTCAATGTAATGTGAGAAACTCCGACGTTGAATTCAGAGCAGCGTTCCAATTTGTCTCTCAGCTTTCTTCCCAAACCATTATCTGATTGACATTACACTTTTTAAACCTGACGACCACCTAAAGCCACAACTCACTGCTAAATGAGGAGTCTCGACACAAGTGGCTGAGCTCAGTGACTGTGAGCTTGTTAACACTCCTGCTGGTCTTGACATAAAAAGGCTTTTCTAAACAATCTTTACTGTGCACAGTGATCAAACTCTGCCCATAAATACAGACACGGTTATGACGCCAAGCTTTAAGCTGCATGCTGCTGATAAAATGGAAATGCTTAGGGAGAGATTACAGCTTGTTCTGTCTGTTTCAGTGGTGCGTAACCCGCCCGGCTGGGAGGTGGGCATCTACCTGGTGGGCTTCCTCGTGCTGCTGTGTGTGGCTGGGATCAACCTCTGGAAGCTGTGGAAGTCTGGCACCTTCCCCAAGCCGTCGCCCTTCCCCAACTTTGACTATCGGTACCTGCAAGAGAAATATGGAACTTCCTTCTCAGAAGTCAGACAAAAGGTACGGTACTTACATAGAAATATGCATATAGCTGTATGGACGAGGACAACAGAAACAACAACAAAACATGTTAAAGAAAGGTAAAAAGATGTGAAAAGAAAGTAGGAGAATATGCAGAGGTGTCAAAAGTATTCACATTCATTACTCAAGTAGAAGTAAAGATACTAGGGTTTAAAAAATACTTCTGTAGAAGTTGAAGTATCAACTCAAGCGTTTTACTTAATTAAAAGTGTAAAAGTACTGGTTTCAAAACTATTTAAAGTATAAAAGTAAAAGTAATGTAAGGGGACATTTTTTCCATTAAGGACAAACTCTTAAGCCGCGTCTCAGGGGCCTATAGTGCACTACCCCACCTCCTCCAAAAAAAACAGTTTTCTAAAGGCCATTATGACTATAATGTTATATTAAAATGTTATGTTGAAAAATGTGGGAGGCACTAGGCTATCCGTTTCAGCTGCATATATGCCCATTGAAAATGATCACATTTTATTACAATGCAAATACATTAAAGTCCCATATGTGTACTACTGAGCATTAACATGCGTTTCAGCAGAAGACATGATAACTAGTTGCCAATAAGTATTGTAATAGTGCAAAAAGTCAAACTTCAGTGGAATGTTATCAATAACCTTTATTGGAAGAGACCTTGAGACCTTTGGACTCAATCCTGTATTGTAATCTTGATTCGACTCCAACGATGACAACCCAGAATGAAAACACGCCAAAATGAAATAGGAGTAACGAGGCTATTTTTAAAATGTAAGGAGTAGAAAGTACAGATATTTGCGTGAAAATGCAAGGAGTAGAAGTAAAAAGTCGTATGAAAAATAAATACCCAAAATTTCTACTTAAGTAAGGTAACGAAATATTTGTACTTCGTTACTTGACACCTCTGAGAATATGCAATATATTAGAAAGACTAATGACCAACCCCATGAAATTATACACCATGAGTGTATGTACACAAGTCAACTGGGTTTGTATGTTGTCAGTGTTGTGCACAAAAGATGCTGTGTATGTCTAAAAGCATGGAGCTGAGAGGTTTTGTGAAGTAGATGTTAGGGGTTTCTTCACCTGGAGCTGTGATGAACAAACATGTCTGCAGGGTCTTCTTTCTGAGGTGCAGCAGCTGGTTTGTGAAAGCTTCCTGAGGCTGAAGGTTCAAATTCACTTCAGCACCACCTTCAGAGTCTTGGCCCTCAATAGCATAAATCTAATCTACTTTATGATTGAGATTTATTTTAGATTTATTTTAGATTTATTTTAGTATTTATTTCTTAAATAGTATTTATTCGTATCCATAGGTTATGATAACAAGTGAAAAATAAAGTAGTTTCAGAGACCTGGAAACAGCGATGTTACTACAACCAAAGGGCAATTTGATACAATTGAGCTAAAGCTATTAAGAAGAATTATTGACCAATCTCAGCTGTCAATCATGACGTTTCATTCCGTTTTAATTGCGACCAGTAACTTATTAAAAACAAACTGTGAAAAATAGCACATAACGTCAAATGACAGAAACTGACTTTGGGAAAAATTTATTTGACATGTCCACTCCCATGGAGGAAGCAGGGTTCTGTCCTATGCTGCAGCCAGCCATCAGGGGGCAATCAAGATGTTTTGACACTGTTCTGTTTAGTTAACTTGCTGCTTTCATTGTGTTGGTTTTGGCCAACACCTGAGATACTTCACACTTACTCAGCACAAAGACACAACAAGATGGTGGACATAGTGCAGCATGTACAAGCTGAAGAGTCAGATTTTGCCCACAAGATTTAGTGGAGACCAAAATCAATGAGTTATTGGAGGGTTATGGTTAATAAAGAACTGGCCTTGGTGAGCTCATAGTGCAGAACAGCATTAAACTTACTGAACTTACTAATAAAACCAGCATATAAGTCAAATTGAAGTATGAAGATCTGAGTTGTTTGTCTACTAAGTCCTACGTTTTGGTAAATCGTTTTTGGAGCTTAGGAGTAAAACTCACATGACTACATTTTAGTGTCTTGTTATGAAATGGTCAGAATTACAAAAAATTACAACAACAAAAACAAAACCATTCCACCATGCAGCCTATATAGAACTTCTCACTGAAATAGGATCCAGTTGCAGACAAGCAGAGAAAGTAACAGGAAGTATTTGATTTCCACACCCCCCTAACTTTAAAATGTATTTTGATCCAGAGAGTGGTGGCCAACAACCACCGGAGGACCTCCACCACCTCCAGCCGAAAACCCAGCCTGGCCCTCGGCGAAACCACGGATTGCTTCAGGGACCTGGGCCACCTGGAGCTGATGAGCAGGGAGCTGGACCCGAGCGGCATGGCCCAACTCAACCGCTCCATCTCCACCGACTCGCTCAGCTCCATCTCCTCCATCGCCAACAACTTCGGCCACGACTATACGGTGGGCCAGTTGGAGGTGACGCTGGAGTATGAACCGCCCAGGCCACCGGGCCAGGGGATGGGGATGCTCCACATCACCCTGCACCAGGGGAAGGACCTGCTGGAGAAAGAGGAGGGAGACTTCCCAGGCTGCTTCATCAGAATCTCCCTGGGGCCAGAGGAGCTACCTGTGGGAGTCACACGGGTGAGGAGTTGTTTCTTTTTTGTAATTTTAAATTATCTGTTATGTCTTCAAAATGATCAGAAAAAAATCAGTAAGTAATACAATTGTTTCTCCTTAGCATGTGGAGCTACTTGGTCTTGCGCATCAAAGATTGATGTTAGAATTAGTCACAATCAAAAAATTACTTTCAACGACATTGATTCATCTGATTATGACACGTTAGAAATGTTTCCTGTGTTTCCTGGTGGATAAAACTGTCCATCCATTAATGAGAAAGTAATATTGGTTATAAGTTAGAAATGGAATATAGGTAATTAATAAGGTAAGGTACCCAATGTAGTGTTTGGCCACTCTATAGATCAGTGTTTCTTGGTCTCAAGCATGTGTACAATGACATTCATGTGCATATGGATGATAAAAAACAGATACAACACAGATTTCCGCCGATGGTTTTAAACTGTATGAGTGACTTGCAGATGGCGGTGACACACATGTAATATTCACCAGCAGGATTTAGAGAGATATGAGAAGAAGAAGACTGCTGGTGTTTTAATAATCAGCTTTGCAGGTGTTTTATGTGGAAAATCAATTCAGCTAATTTATTAGACCTCAAGGATTCACATTATGTATTGTGATGTGAAAAACTGAATGTAAAAGTAATTTATGTTTGACTAACATATATTTTCACAGGGCATCTTTAACGGGAAGTTCCTCACAGCTGGACTGACACTGTTTTGTGTCTTAGGGCTGTAACGTATCATATTTTGATTATTGTATTAAAGTGATGATAAGAGGTGGGCTGCCATTTGTCAAACCTGGAGCCAAAAAAGTGATAGTAGCCACTCACTCACTTTTGACAATCTGTTATTTGGATAAACACCTCTAGTTTATCTAATTGTCAAAATTGATCAACTCATAAATCCCTGAGCTAATTATTTCAGCACAGTATGTGTTTTTCTAAGCGTGAGGGCATTTTTATAGAAGATGGATTTATGTTAATGTGAAATAAAGGCAATCCAAATTATACAGTGAATCTTCATATGAGGGACTTCCAACGCATCTCAGACTTTCTATAGTGAAGATGGAAACGACAGGAACAGCTTCTCAGAAAGGTGATCTGCAGTTAAGCCGCAGTGATTGAACTTCGAATAAAGGACCGAAGACAGTCGTGTCTGAAACATTCTCGCTCATGGGGAAGCTTCGGCTCGCTTGAACTGTGGTTAAGACTTTAGCCCTGGGTGAAGTTTGGACAGCGATCCGTCCCGCGGGGTGAGAGACTTGATCCTGCAGCTCGATGAGCCCAATCCTCTCCTGTCTGACACCAGAGCCTGTTTCATGTGGATGAGCAGTGAGGCCCCCTGGGGGCTAGATGTACAAAGCAAGGTACATTTTGTTGAAGATTTTGCCTTCATCAGGAGAGCACGTGATTAACTCTCAGTGGTTTGAGATGGAACAATGATTCTGTTTTACCTGCAGTTTAGGTTATAATGATAGGCTGTGTTTTGTTCACAGTTTAAAATGGGCAATGCTGCAGGTCACAACATAGATGAGTTTAGATTAGATAATAGTGTTGGCTTATATAACGATATATTCACTATGAGACAGTTCCAGATTTTTCCTCCACAATATCCTGTTAATACCTCTGGATGTATAATAAGGCTCCGGGGACAGTTCTTCAAGTCAATGAACCTCATACTGTGATGAAGTGCATTGATTTTACTGGAATCTTATTTTCTGAATTTGTGAAAAACTGATATTTCTGTCTAGTTAAATTCAAACTGTTTCCTATTTAATATTTATCCCTGAAAACATGTGAGCATATTTATATCAGAATATACATTATGACATGTAGATATTGGATTTATGAATTTGTGCAAACTTATATTTTTACCAGAAAACAGATAATAAGATAAAAGATTAACATAATCAAATTAAAAATACTCACTGGAACTGAGTTCATATTTCTTTATCTTCATTTAAATATATTTTTTAAACTCTCAAGTTTAGAATAGCATTTTAATTATATTTGATTTTATTTACATTTGTTCTTTTAATTTGGTATTAAAGAGCATTTTAAAGCTATAAAGCTAATATATTGTTTTGTATTAGTCTGTAAATCCGTTTTTTTAAATTACTTATTGAGAATTTATCCATCTTCTGATTATTATTATTATTATTATTATTATTATTAATAATAATAATACTATTATTATTATTATTCAGCTTAACTCAAAACGTTAAAGTTACAATCTAATAACTTTTACAATAAAAAAAGATTTAAATTTTAAAACACATTCATTATTTTCATGTGTTTTTATTTTGTCATCATGTATCTTTTAAAGTTTTAAAAGGTTTAAAAGATATTATCTTAATTGTTACATTTTCTACTGAACCAATTTCCTAAAGTGCTTTTCTGTAAGGTGGAGTGACTGTGAGTAAAAGAACAGAGCGTCACTCCTCCATCTGCTCCCCGGCCGCTGGCCTTCTGCTCTCAGCTCCACGGTGCCAGAGCTTTCTCTGATTCCTGTCCGGCTGAGCTCTGAGTGGACGGCGCCTCGTGTGTGTGTCTGTCGCTCTGTGCAGATTGTGCAGTTTGTGCAGACTGACAGGGACACACACACACACACTCATCGGGGCTCCGCTCACCTGAGCATGTTGATGTTAACAAGAAAGGGAAGCAGCCTCTCATGCATCAGATTCACCGGCTCTCTCTTGAATGCTGACAACCAAAGGAAATGCTTAGATCAGCTCCACTCGCCCTGCTGGTCAAGCCAGATTTTTTTTTCTTTCCCTCTCTCTGCCTTTGTTTTCTTGTGCTCTCTCTCTCGCTCACTTTCATCCCCAGCTCCTCGCTTGTTTCCTTTCACTCACCTTTCCTTTCTCATTTTCACCCTCATCCACCTTTTCTTCTTTCTCATTTATTTGCTGTCACTGCTTCTTGATTTTGTTTTGCCAGTAATAATGCTCACGCCAGTCACCATTCTCTGTGTCGCTGTCTCCTGTGGAAATCACGCTCCCATCTTCACACACATGCCTTCCTCTCTTTCTCTCTCTCTTTCTCTCTATTTTCATTGCCTCATTTTCCCCACACACATCACCATTGTTATCCCAAAGGCGATAAGGCAAATAATGAAGACAGACAGTCTCATATTATGGAAGGAGAGAGAGATACCTCTTTGGATGCTTTATATCCTCATGTACATCCTGTATTTGCACAGCAGCAGCAGCAGCAGCAGAGCCGTATACTGGATGCTGTAGGTGTTGGATGTATGATTATGATGATATTCCGATGTTTTATGTGAGGTGCAAACCAAGGTCGGCCTCACACAGGCTGATTTGTGGATGCTGTACTCTGAATTCACAACTCTCCTTCGGTTCAGGCAGATATTATTTTTCCTATTCATCAATAACATCTTCTGGTGACCTTGCATCGCAGCAGCTTTTGTTCTTGTGTAAATTATCAGAAAGATTCCTCCTTGTATTTCACACTTCAAGAATAAACTAAATAAATAACTGGTGTGAGAGAAAAAAAATGCTATTATTAAACCCACTCCCCTACGCATGTAGTTGCCTGGTAACTTCCCTCCGCTTTGAAAACCCCCCTGTTTCCACGTGGGCTTCAGCATCTGATGGTTGACCTCGGCATCAGACACTAAGTTGGTGTTGAGTCATGGTGTGCTCTGCTGATCAAACTGCCCTCAGACTGGGTTTATTCTCTTTAAAAACAGCAACAGTGGCTTGTGACGTGATTCTGCTTGGTTTTGATGTGGGCTCAGGGCCGGGTCTAGGCAGGGGCAAGAGGGGGCCTGGCCCCCTCAAATAAATGTTGTGCCCCCTCAAACTAAATCCCAATTTATAATAATAATAATATAATAAAGCACAATGCCCCCTCAAGATTTGTGGCTGCCCCCTCATACATGCCTGTCTAGACCCGGCCCTGTGTGGGCTGCTGAAAAAAAACACACAAGATGTTACTTATGCCTCACAACTGACGATTTGGCAGGAAAGTGAAGAAATAGTTTTGGAAATCCCACATGCAAATATAATGAATATACATATTAAATATGTCTTACATGTTGTAGTTTCAAGCCATTTGGTCAGTGATTCCCAGTCAACACTTTGCTGTCAATGCACAGAAGAAGCTCCAAAGACAGTTTGGCATCAAGCCTGAAAGTGCAAACAGTAGCTAAGTGCATTATGGTGAGATGTGCACAGAATGAACACTGAGCCGATATGGACTATATATGCTATTGAATTGATGTAACTTTAATATTTGTTGGAACTGTCTACGGATTTCCCCTGAGATACCTGACAATGACCAACCATAGCACACACTGCCAGGAGTGTTGTAGGAACAATTTCTTCAGGAGAGAGTAGTTTCGAACAAAAAAACAAAAAAGTTTGCCTTCACTGTTTGGAATTGACAAAAAAAGTTTCTGAGAAGCTGATATTTTAACACCTCGAGCCACATGGAGTTAGGTGATATAGAATACTTTGTTGTTGTTTTTTTTGGTAAATTGATCTTTCAACAAATGTAGTTGAAGATGATAGTGTAGGCTACACCATAAATGTCAAAGCATCCTCTTCTCTCCATTTTGAAATGACCATTTATTTTTTTTAGTTGTCTTTAAAAACTACCTGCAGACCTGCTTTGTTTGGGGTCGTCTGTATGTGATACCTTGGTGATGGATTCATTCAGCCTGCTTGAACCAGAGGTTTTTCCACAGTTGATTGAGTTATCATGTCATAAATAGAAAGTGTATTGTCCTTCTGTGGCTCTGAGTGAGTCAGGGAGAGGATGAGGAGAGGAGCATATGTTACAGCCTACACCACATCTTTTCTTAGAAACTTGTTTGATTCATCTCGAAAGCAACACTACATTTTGTGCTTGTGGTTTTGGTTCCTATGTGTTTACTTCATGTGTTTTCTACTTATGAGGGCCTGGTCCAGCCATTGTTATGAATTACAATCCAACATTTCCCCTTCAACCCTCTGCCTCCCACAGGTCCAGCCCAATGCATTCACCGTGATTTTTGTAGAGCGCTTCTCCATCCCCATGGAATCGTCCAATTTGGATGAGTACAACCTGCTATTCTCCGCGTTTGGCATCGACGCTGACGAGAGGAACACCAGCGCAGGAGTGGCAGATCTCAAGCTGTCAGACCTGGACCTGACCATCAGACCCTTCAACGCCTGGCTCTACCTTCAAGATGTCAATAAGGTGAACTTCAATACTGAGATGTGTCGTAATGTGCAAGTTGATATGACACAAGGAAAGACAGAAGTATGGGTTTTAAAGCACGGTTTCCATATGATATGAGGTCTACATTGCAATGTGTTGGAGGGCAAAGTGGTGTCTGAGACCCCCTGCTGGACATTTAGCCAAACTACATGTCAGATAGAATAAATAGCAACAAGACTTAGCTGCACAATATAATGCAGAACTGATGTGATTGGTGATGACGTCAGTTATAATAAAAAGCCTGTTTCATTGAAACACTTTTATGCTATCTGCATTGAAAAACATCTTTCTGTTTGGCTGGACTCAGATTCAGTGGGGCAGGTATATAAGATTGGAGGTTACCATGGTAACAATACTGAGTTATTTAAAAATATATATATGTAAGTTTAACAAGTTTAACAAATAAACTTAACCTAAAATTTGAATATCAAGAATATTGACCAGTATAGGGAATAGAGTTTGCCTCTGGAATAGTTATTGGCTTTTACCATGTTTAATTCTAATCAACTAAATGGATGGAGCATATTTAAAAGGCTGTAACTCTGTTAATTTCCATTAACTAATGCACAGCAAAACAATAAAAGGTCCTTAAATCTAGCAATTATTATTTTTATATTTTCTCTTAGAGTGATTGATTATCAATTGGATATTAAAATGGAATCAAACATGTTGAGAAGGTTTTAAATATTACATATGTCGGCCTCATGTTACATTTTAAATGATGATGTGATTGCTTTAGTTTAAATATTTTATCTGAAGATATGTTAGCAGTATACCTACTAAAAGCACTGAACTCTGATTGGTCAGACCCCTGCGAACACATGTCTCTCATCCTGTGTTATATGACATGTGTTGCCATGTTCTGCTTTGACTCCACAGGCCGTAGATGCAGTCGGTGAGATCCTCTTGTCTCTCAGCTATTTGCCCACAGCAGAGCGCCTCACTGTCGTTGTGGCCAAGTGCAAGAGCCTAGTGTGGACCAACGGCAGGACCACGGCAGGTCAGGGACCTTCATCTGTTGGCTGTAGTTTATGTGTGTGTCTGTACTGTATTTGTCTACCTTATCTTCCTCAGTGTGTGACCTATGCACTGTGCAGGTCTATCCGTCTCTCTGCCTTCAAATCTGTCGTTTCAAAGTGACTCATCGTCTCACCACTGAACAAAACACGTATTGGCTCAGTAATAACAGAGTGTTAATGACTCCTAATAAGAGGAGAAGATCCTCTTATTTTTCAGAGAGGCAGATGGGATTCAATGACTTATTCATCACATTAAACGTCCACATAAGTGCTGTTTTAACATTGCACTGATAAAGGTCACTTACTAAAGCAATGTCCTTATCATCCAATGAGCTAACAGCGTGTACAGGACTGTGCTTCTAATTGATCCCACCATAGTCTGTTACACTGCCTAAGAACTTTGTGAGGGGCGTTGTATATTAACGTGTATGTGTATGTTGGGTTCTAGAGGCCTGACACGGGGATGTTATCTAACCTTCACTCATTCTCATTGTCAGACCCGTTCGTCAAAGTTTATCTCCTGCAAGACGGCAGGAAGATCAGCAAGAAGAAGACGTCGACCAAAAGGGACGACACAAACCCCATCTTCAACGAGGCCATGATCTTCTCTGTGCCGTCCCTCGTCCTGCAGGTGACACCTCAGACTCTTGATGAGGAAACGATAAGATGAAAACTTTTATATCCAAACAGGACATTTATGTCAAAGGAAAAGATAAGAAAGCTGAAATGTGATACATGTGATGATTAAATAGCAGTAACCCTCACCCCTATCCCTTAAAGCTGCTGCAAGGAACTTTTCATTTTGGTCGATTTTGGCGCCTCTGTGGACAAAAGCAGAAGTGTTTTCGCTTAACTTGTTTTTCCCATACTTGGCTGCAGTATGGGAAGGAAACCACTCCCAGTTGTAACCTTATCTGGCCAAAACAGAATTGGGAGCGCACACACAATTGGCTCGACGATAAGAAAGTCCCTCACATACAAACAAAATACATATTCACATACAAATTAAGATACAGAAAATATGAACCCACTCGTCAGAAAAGACAATCCTCTAACAATGTTAGAACAGATTCAACATAATCATTGAATTTTAAACACAGGTACTAGAAACCCATCCATCCTCTTCTCGTGGGTGAAGGGAACATCCCACCTGATACCAAGTCATTCAATGTATAGGGGCCTAAAGTTGGCTGGAATATCAAACCAAACCATTACACAACTGTTTGCAGGATGCATAGTGATGAGGTAATGTATCCTAATTCTCATTCTAATCTCATGCATCTTGTTTGTAAGAGAACTGGCAAGGAACAGACTCGACAGTCTGAACATGGGCATTTCCAGCCTGAATTCAGTAAATCATTACTCTGACGTCGCGGGTAATCCGACCTGATCACAGACATTGACAATACTTTATAGAAAAATAAAATTTTCTTCCTGATTGTCTCATTTGCTGTTGTAGGTCATAAATATTAAATTAAGATAATTTCATAATCCGTAAAAAACTCTTTGCAGGGGCTTTCACAAAGCAGCATTAGCAGCAGTATCTCTAGCTACAGTAGTTACACTACTAAAGCAACAAAAAGAACATAAACAGAAAACAGATATGACACTGACAGTGTCATCCCAACAGCTTCACTCTCAGCGAGGCTAAAAGAGTTCTTAAAAGCTTCCTGCTGTGTAACATGTGCCTTAGTCTTTAACAATCTTTAAAACATGTGGTCACTTCTACACTTTTGAGTGTTGAGAAAATGAACCAAACAGTATCATATTAAATGTGAAAAAAATGTGAAAAATGTGATTAATATAGATGTGCCTCTGCTGCTGACAATTATAACATATTTAATGGCTAGAATGATTTTACAGTATCTAGAATTATCTATAATTATAAATACTCAGACCTCTCTGCTCGGGTCTTATTTTTATTGGACTAAACCTATATATTGTACATGTATTGTGTGTTTATGTGTACTGGTCCCTTGTGGCCTCTTTAAAGATTGCCTGATTAAAGTTTTGAGCTAAATGTCAGTGTCACACAATGTTTACATGCTGATGGAGGTATAATGTTCACCATGTTCAGCATATTGATTTAGCATGAAATCCACGGGACTGTTTGACAGGTTATTGGTCATAATGCAAACTATTTAAGGGATAAGGGATCAAGGAAATTAGGACAAATGACTAGTGGTGGAGTTTTCTAAATTTCTAAATAATTATAAGTCCAGGGGAAGCCAATCAGATTTAATTTGGCAATGCCTACCTGGCCGCACCCCTGGATCCGCCCCAGCCTCCTCAGGGGAGATGAATGTGTGTTTACCAAATGTCACAACAATCCAGGAGCTGACTGACTTCAAGACTGACAAAACCATCCCTAGAATATTATACAAAATTAACAATGACAAACTCATTAAAATCATCCTGCAGTATAACATGTGCCCCTTAAAGACATAAGTGTTTAAAAAACTGTTTAAAGCACACTTTTTTTTTGAAAATGAGCCAAACAGTAATAAAATGAAATGTTGTGAATAAGAAGGTGATGAGGTTAAAATGCCAAAGCAGTAAAAGCACCAAATGCTGTTACTGCTCATGTCCATTAAACTGTATCCCTGCTGTAAAATAGATGCTGAGTCATGCTTACTTAGCAGCTTGTGTAACCATGTTATGCTGTTTGCAGGAGCTGTCGCTGAGGGTGACAGTGGCCGAGGCCACAGACGACGGTCGGGGGGAGAACCTGGGTCACGTGATCATCGGTCCCGAGGCCAGCGGGATGGGGATCACCCACTGGAACCAGATGCTGGCCACTCTGAGGAAACCTGTGTCCATGTGGCACCCCCTGCGCAGGATCTAGTCCCCTCTGCCCTTCCACACATCAGACCTGTTTCAAGTTAAAACACTCGCTTCTTCATCGTCTCCCCCCCTCATGTGGTGCCATGCTGGAATCTGTGTTGGGAGATAAGAGTTTATTCTGTGGCCCACAGGAGAATACTGTGTGTGGTTTATGTCTCTCTGAAAAGCAAGGGTTTGACCCTGAACTGGGTGTATTTGGGTGCATAGGGATCAAGTATACATTTGAATCCTGTCTTTATTATTTGGCTTCATCCTGGCTCAGATGCACTATGGCGAAGGGTGGTGTTTACCAGGGGGATGTCAACCCAAACTTATCCTGTACTCCCTACATTAGCAAGTTCCCCCTTTGGTTTGAGAAGTGGCCTGATTCCCCCATTCTTAAATATCTCGATCAGAAACGTCAGTGTGGAGTTTGATGCAAGATCTAATTCAGAACAAGGTGACCACGCCAGACCCCCTACCCCCTCCACCCTCCTCTCTGCATGGTGCCTACTCTGGTTGTAGCCTATTATAGTTGTCTAGAGAATGAACGGCCGGACGGGAGGGGGGGAGATTGCTTCTCTTTCAGGAAAACTCTCATTTATCTTTTTCGAACCAAGTCATCGATTGGGGCCTGCTCGACCTAGTCCGCTCTATTGGATGTGGTTTGGGTTTGTGTCAACAGTGAGACCGACAAACAGTAGAGGTTTTTGGTATGTTCAGTATTTATTGTGCTTTTAAAAAAAAGAAAACAAAAAAAAACTAAATCCAGGTACTCTTATCCAGGTGAAATTATTGTAATTTGTAGCAGTTGTTACAGGGTGGCCAAATCAGATGTACTCAACATATAAATTTCACTTCACGTTTGTTCTATTTTTAACCACACTAATGGCAATACCAGTTGCAGAAGCATATTTAACAGTGTAAATAGTACAACAGTCTTCATCATTGCCATTTTCTCCCCTAAATTCTGGGTGCAAATCATGTTTTTATCATACAATCACACATTAATGAACTTAATTTACACAACTCTGTATTTCACACCAGTATTGTTGCTGATCAATAATGTATTATGATTAAAACACCTCTGGGAATTTAACTTGTGATGTAAAGTATACTAACCCCTTTAAACAGGTTTTAATTTATTTAATGTCAGAGGAAACACCTTGATAGCTTTTGTCGTAAAACCACCTGCAAGCATAGGTGATTCCTATGAGTCCGAAACTGGAGCCACTTTGCAGCTCTCAGTGAGAATGGTAATGTGGATTAAAAGTTTTTTTGGGGTTAAAATTAAGTCTTGTGAAAGTCAGAACATCAAGGTGGATTTTGATCTGTCTGAGACATTCTCTAAAACATTGTGCAATAGTGCTGTTTTGTTGTAACTCTCTGAATGTGAATTACCATGTGGAATATCTGCTAACTCTTAAAGCATCGTCAGCCTCATGCATCGTTTTAAATTTTTTCTTCCAGCAGAACCCACTTCACATTTTTTGGTTGAGCTCCGACCACGTTCCTCACTGTTCTACAACAACAAACCTGTGGTCATAGAACAGACAATATTTCCTATTGTGCCAAATAATAAAGCAATATTTTCATTTTACAATCTGCATTTGCATTCAACCCAACAGAGCTGTAGCCTACATCAGACCATGCATGAAATTATTTAGCACTCGATGTGAATGTGCCTCAAGAATTCAGTGTATTGTGTGAATGCTGTTTGAAATAAAAGCAGTTCAGCCGTAACACTGGCCACTTGTTTATCTTTATTGTGCTCTGAGAGGGGGCTAAAAGAAAGATGTCTCACTCTGCCCTTGTTTATTCTGTGCCAAAGAAGTAATCTCAAAGAATCATTAATGCAGACTAAAATGTGTTCTCATGTACCATCTGACACTATTATTGTTTTTAAATATCATCTGTGAAATGATGTATATTAATTTAACATCACAGGCATTGATCCCAGCCCAGTTATACACAGCTGCTCCCATAGAGGCTAGGGATATTTTGATTGAAATGTTATGTTGAGAAAGTATTAATTTAAGCATATAAAGTGTCACCTAGATTTCAAATTTATGGAAATAGGAAGATTTTGTAAAACATGTAGACAATTGGTCACTTTAAATTACAGCTTGGAATGCAGTAAGTAATACGATGACTTGCAATTTCCTTCTAAATTTTTACCCAACTTTGTCGTCAGCAAGTGTCTGTCTACTGTATTTAATACCAAGGTATCTGCAGGTAAATGTGTTCATCTTTACTGTTGCATGTGCTCATAAACACATCAGATGAGCAGACATTACAGCGGCCATTTGAGGTTAATAAATGATTAAACATATATAATCATTACTATACTATACTATAATGAGAATAAGCTGCAATTCAAAGTTGATCATTGATCTCTGCAACAGGAGTTGACAAAACAATCTCACCACAAAATCCATTTAATAGCTGTTTGTGAACTATCACTCTCAGATCACATGATCTGTTCTTTTCTTTCAGTAAAGCTTCATATATAGACGACAAGTGACGATAAGATTGTACATCACTGCATCAGTTTCATCTAAAATACAATAAACTACAGGAATAATGTAATTCTGTAAAGCATATAAACCACAATGCAGGCTCACCTAATTCACTTTTATAGTTTTACACATTAAAACTCTAAACCAAAGCATGTTTACTGCATCACGTAAAAGCAATTGACGATAGTTGATATTGACGATAGTTGATATGGTGCTCTCTCTCTCTCTCTCTCTCTCTCTCTCTCTCTCTCTCTCTCTCTCTCTCTCTCTCTCTCTCTCTCTCTCTCTCTCTCTCTCTCTCTCTCTCTCTCTCCCTCTCCCCCCTCGCCTCAAAAATAGGTCAACTTGCTCCCCTCAGCCAATCAGAGGGGAGGGACGCCAGTTTGAGGGAGGGGCCATATCGACCAAAGTCGTCCGGATAAAAAACCACAACGAGTGTTTCTTCGACAATTTGACTCTGAGTGTTTGTGTGTAACGTCCAGTGGCGCTGATCGGTCGACATGGCGGAGAACAGAGAGAAGAGCACGGACCAGATGAAGATGTGGCAGCAGGGGCGAGCCCGGCAGGTCGGTGGTGTTTCCCCGGGGTGGGACGAGGAGCTGTGGCCGCACAGCGCTGCCTCTCTCCGGGGCGCTGGGGGAGACTCGGGTCGTTTGGGGTGAAGCAGCTAACAGCCTGAACCTGCAGCTAGCTTGTTTTCATAGCACTAGCCAACCTGTAAACAGCTGTCTGCTAACCTGTCACGGGCTAATTGAGCCTCCTATATTAACCCACGAGTAACCACTGGGTGTTTTACAGTTAATTATTAAACAAACAAACAGCGAAAATGACCTTAAGCCCAGAGTGTAGAAGATATGAAGTGGGCCAGTGTCCAGCAGCTGAACTTCGACCCTGCTTGTTATGTAAGAAGAGCTCAGCACAGAAAACCTGGAAGTCACACTTCGTAAAAACACTGAAGCCACTCTGTGATGATTTGCATTGCATTGTTGCAGCTGCCTGAATGTTGTTGTAACATTCATGTACACGGTACAACTTCTCAGAATGCTTTACAGCTGTATGATCATAGAATAATCATTATTA
The DNA here is from genome assembly GCF_963576545.1 of Limanda limanda. Taxonomy (NCBI): domain Eukaryota; kingdom Metazoa; phylum Chordata; class Actinopteri; order Pleuronectiformes; family Pleuronectidae; genus Limanda; species Limanda limanda. The sequence goes on from NC_083643.1 coordinate 23,892,355, forward strand.
GCATTATTTATGTGGTGGATCCAGTTATTACACGTTTCTCCTGCAACACGGCAGCTGTCAGTATCGTGCCAAATGAAATTTGGGGTTTCAAAAAAGAATCTGTCAGCCAATTCTTGGCAAACTTACTGTCTCTGCAGTACGAATAAAGGAAGTTCCCTGACAGCTCCAACACCTACTCTGTTGTAGTTTAATGTAAACGTCTGTGTGTTTTTACTTTGAAAATACAAGATCCATCATTTTCCAATTTTGTGTGAAATTTTAGAATAAATCAAATTGATCAGAAAATAATCAACAATATTGTCATTAATAAACAAGTATTGGCAGTCTCTACTATTACTTAGACATAATGATCTGCTTGCAGCATGACTTGAAATGTAGATTGTCATACATACAAACATGCATCTTTGGTACATGAATGTGTTTGTTTTCAGACGCCAGACACACTGACTACAGGAGCTGGTCATCCTGTTGGAGACAAGATGAACCTGCAGACTGCAGGACCTAGGGGCCCCTTGCTGGTCCAGGATGTGGTCTTCACCGATGAGATGGCGCACTTTGACCGGGAGAGAATCCCAGAGAGAGTGGTGCACGCCAAGGGTGCAGGTGAGTGTGGAACCCGGATCAGTTGCTACCATGCAGCCTGCTCTGTGCCATGTCTGTGGTTGGTTGACGTTGCACAATAAAGGAACTGTTGTAAAATTTTTGTATTTACACATAACTGTCAGATTTCATATTCTTATTGTTCCCCTATTACAAAAAGGAACCTGTGGCTTATTCCTCCTTAAGGAAACTCTAAATATGTACTCTTACAGGATAAAGAAACATTATTTTTACAAAAAAAGATTATTAATAATATAATAATTATTATTGCTATTATTACTATGTAGGGAAGACATAATAAACTTGTTACAGAGGAAACCAAACTTGTGCAAACTTGTTTAGTGTTCACTACTGGTTTTGATTCTCTTTCTTGGCACATTTTTAAATTCCTATTTTCTGCGGTAATGTAATCTTTGTGATATAAAAAAACTTAAATCATAGATTCTACTGCACATAGCACAGTACTGTATGTCACTTGATTTAAAACATAGAGTGGACATGGGATACGTAGACATTTTGTCTTTTGGGCTATGGTTTCACTTTTTTGTTTGAATACTTGAAATATTGCCATACTAAGCAAACACAGCATTGTTCCACATGCTGCGATGGTCATGATCCATTCATACTCTGCACCTCAAACTTAGAGACTTGGAAGACTGTGAACAGTTTTATCTGAAATGGCACAGTCGAAACCTCTGCCAAGGCCACACGGGTCAACACACGTCTGTACGGTTCTTAGAATAGAAACAAAAAAGGAAATAGTCATATAATCTGCACCAAATTGTAAAGACTCATAGATTTAAAAATCCTTGTGAAATCCTATAAAATGACACTGATGCAACAACAGTAACCCTACAAAGGCAACAGAACTATCTGACTATAGGCAAAAGGCAAATGAGGGTAATTCTTGTTTGTGGATTAGCTCCAGTCAAATACTAAACTATTCAAGTGCCAAGATCTATTCAAGGTCACTCACAGTCACAGGGAAGATGCTGAATTATTTATTTTGCCTGATAAAACACTGAAGTCTGAGAAGTCGGCCACAAATATTTGACACCAGACTTGTCTTGGCTGATAAAGACCTGTCTTTTTGTTTTTCCTCCACGATGCAGGGGCCTTTGGCTACTTGGAGGTGACTCATGACATCACCCGCTACTCCAAGGCCAAGGTGTTTGAGCATATCGGAAAGACGACACCTATCGCTATTCGCTTCTCCACAGTCGGTAAGAATAACCTTCATTGTGTTTGAGCATGATTTAAAGTCATTGTTTTTTGGGATTTACATTTCCCTTTTTAAATAACAAAAACACATATTTTGTATTCTTTTTAAAGATGGGATGGTTTTATGGCCTTAAACATTGTCATGTTTCCCACTTCCTAGCGTCTTTAAAATCCCATCTCTTTTCGGAAGCTTTTAAGAATGTTTGATATGCATATGTTTATACTGTTTTTAATAGTTTCAGTTTTGTTTTAGTAATTTTTTCTGTTTCTTATCTTACGTGGCCAACGCCCTTTTATTCAACTGCCAGGTCTGGTTTTGTTGTTAAGCACACATTTTTGAGAAAATTGCTATAATAAAGTTTTTTATCTTATCATTACTATTACTGCCAAAGTTATGCTGGAAACGTTCTTCACCCTTTCTTTCCATTGTAGAAGTGGATTGGAAAATACTAAATAAGTTGTGCATTATTTATTCATTTAGTTTTATATCAGTGATGCAAACAAATTGGCTTAACACAGTGGTCCTCTGATGGTGTATTAACTTCATGTTTGTCTGCTTTCATAAGGTTATAATGTTCAGACCTCTTCTTTAAAATGATATAACAGAAATGTGATATTTACTCCTCCAAGAATATATAATGGTTTTATCAGCTCTAAATTATGTTTTGAATAGGAAATGTGAAAGGAGTAAAAAATAGGCATGTATTTGGTATACTGCATATGTGTGTATAATTTGTGTGTTCAGTTTTTTGATTGTATGAAAATGGCACCACACTGGTGATCTCCGAATCTGATAGTTCGGCACATTTATAGGGTTTGGATGGTTAATGTACTATTTAAAGGCGCACAATGACATGCTCACTTAAAGTTACTATTGTAAGGGTATTTTGGGAAAAAAAGTTCTCTATTCTTACATGCCTTTCTATTGACTTGTTCTAGAGAGGTGGTATATGTATGAGAACAGTGTGCAACTGAAGGGAAAAGATGCGAGGAGAGTGGGGGGTGACATCGTGAGCCTGTCGGCTGTATGAAGCAAGTTATTTGAAATGTAAACATGTGGTTAACTGCGTAAATATCCATGTATACACAGGGAGTGCAGACACACACCTTTCTCAGCTGCCTTCACCATGTCACCTCTCTATTTTCTTGTTTTATTTTAGCTGGGGAGTCTGGATCAGCAGATACAGTGCGAGACCCCCGAGGCTTTGCTGTCAAGTTTTACACTGAGGAGGGCAACTGGGACCTGACAGGCAACAACACCCCAATTTTCTTCATCAGAGACGCCCTTCTGGTAAGTGGGTGGAGGGAATTCATGCAAGTGTTTCATCATTTTAATTAAAAACAAAAGTATTTAAACCAAACCTGTAATCCCAACTGTAGCTTGAATATGATCTGAAACATGATGATGTATGAATCAAGTGTAAAATACATCATGCTGACCTTGTGCCTTTTACCACTTACAGTTCCCGTCCTTCATCCACTCCCAGAAGCGCAACCCCCAAACCCACATGAAAGACCCTGACATGGTGTGGGACTTCTGGAGCCTGAGGCCTGAGAGTCTGCATCAGGTAACTGCTTCCTGAGCATGAGACTGTTCTTGAAGACAACAAGGGAATATATATATATATGACATTATCTCGTCCTCTGTCCTCTGTGCAGGTGACTTTCCTGTTCAGTGATCGAGGTTTGCCTGATGGCCATCGTCACATGAACGGCTACGGCTCCCACACCTTCAAACTGGTCAATGCTGAAGCAGAGGTTGTCTACTGCAAGTTCCACTTCAAGGTCAGTTTGAGTTTAACTTTATAGAGATCCTGCCTCCTGAGATGGTCATTGCTTACTTGTGTTTCATGTCATGTTTTTTAGACTGATCAAGGAATTAAGAATCTGTTGGTGGAGGAGGCAGACCACCTGGCATCCACCAACCCAGATTATGCTATTGGAGACCTGTTTAATTCCATCGCCAATGGCAACTTCCCATCCTGGACCTTCTTCATCCAGGTTATGACCTTTGAGCAGGCTGAGAAGTTCGAGTTCAATCCCTTCGATCTTACTAAGGTACAACTTCCTCCACAGGGTTGCTGCAGTAAACTGTATTATCGGTGTTACACGTTGTCAAAATGTTTGCTTACATGAAAAAAACGTCCCTGTGCGTGTCACTTTTGGCATTTATCTGATAATGGTGGTTTCTCATTCAGGTTTGGTCGCATAACGATTTCCCCTTGATCCCCGTGGGGAAATTGGTTCTCAACAGGAACCCAGTCAACTACTTTGCAGAGGTGGAGCAGCTGGCCTTCGACCCCAGTAACATGCCACCAGGCATTGAAGCAAGCCCCGACAAGATGCTGCAGGTAACGCCCCGACCGGCGTCCTCTTTTCTCAGATTGGTCTGACCAAAAGTAAATACAGTCAAAACAGTCTCCAAAACCCATAGTTTGCTGCCGTTATACAACCAAACTATGTATTCATAGAATAAATATACAGTGGCCCCTAAGTGCAAAACACAATGTATCTTCTAAGGGAAAGGGTAGGTACCTACTATCAAAAAGGCTCGTAGCTGATTGGACGGATGCTCTGTCCGTCTTTTTAACATGAAAGAAATGCTGACAAAATGTGTTTTTAAATGTTGTCTTTTCTCATTTGATGACAAACAAATTCCTTAAAGTATTACTGTTTTTGCATCGTTTTTTATTTATTGTTTGAACATATCCGTCCAGTATATGTCACATCCTAACCATGCTTGATCATGGAGAACACCTGAAATCATCAAGTCAAACTGGTTTTGTAACTTTTGGTGTCATGTTCCCTTAGAAGTTCAGCCATCTCACTGTGACTATACTCTAGGTCAGATGTTTTCATCAACTTAGCAGAACTAAAGCTGGACTGAATGTTTGTGAGTAAACTACTCAAAACCTAGATAAGCTTGCTTCATACTGATAAGCTTCAGGCACTTGAGATTGGACATTCACACCCACTTCTTACTGTAAATTGGTAAAATCTGAGAAAGTAAGAAACCAACCTTCGACAGAACCTCTCTTGCTTTTTCATTTGTTACACAACTATTTGTGTCTCGTTTCCACATGAGCGTGTGAAGCAATTTCTCCATTTTCAAATGTCTTTAGTGAAAACTGGCACCACTTAGTGTTGCAGTTTGGAAGATCTATGAATACTTTTCGTTCTGACAGACCATAAACCAGCCTTTGGTATACACTGCTTGTTTAACGGGACAGAGACCTCAGTAAAACACTGCTTTGTCTTCTCCCGTGCCTGTTTCCAGGGTCGTCTCTTCTCTTACCCAGACACACACCGACATCGGCTGGGAGCCAACTACCTGCAGATCCCTGTTAACTGTCCCTTCAGGACACGTGTGGCCAACTACCAGCGTGACGGTCCAATGTGTATGGGTGACAACCAAGGTAAGTCCCACCCGTGTGTCTTTTTTGTACAGGTAATAATTACGAAAATGGACAAATGTGTTTACCTACATCCGTGTTTGGAGTCATCGGAGGTTTTGGTGAAATAATATGTCAGCTATTTTTAGATGTAGACTGTCTTAGTCCTGAGATAAAACAGAAGTCCCTATTCATATTAATAATATTTGGTCAACTCTGAATTTAAACATTTTACTCTTGTCTCGAATATATTTACCAGAGAACTAGGGAGCTAACTGCTGCCCAAGACTTAGTTCAAGGATTAAATAATCTTCTACATTAAACCGTATGCTCTCTATTTTAATAACCAGTTGATGTCGTTAATGTAGTTTATTTAACTGTTCCACACCCATTCCTGAAATCTGTAGGGATGACAAGATACCAAATATTTACTAGTTTGCGATACACAATAAAAAACTAAACAATAAATCACACAGTCCTTTTACAGGCTCCTCTCGAATCATTATTTTGTCGTCTCAGTACTTTGTAGTTTTCAACCCTCAGCAATACTTTTTTTGCCTCCACCTGACTCACTGGTGCTTGGTCTGTCTGGCCTCTAGGTGGCGCTCCAAACTACTATCCCAACAGCTTCAGTGCCCCAGAGACCCAGCCTCACTGTGTGGAGTGCAAGTTTAAGGTGTCTCCAGATGTGGCCCGTTACAACAGTGACGACGAAGATAATGTTACACAGGTAAGCGTAGTGTCACCATTTTATGGGCATGTCTTCTGTGGCCAAGCCATTTGAGTTCACAATAGTTCAATCAGTGAGTGTTCTTGATTTAAGTTTATAAAATACACTTATACACACACGCTCACCCAGAGGAACAGAGCTTTACATTGACCAGGACAGGAATAGCTGCTTTGAATCTTTTGCCTTGTCATTGCGAACAGTATAGTGGCAGGGCACTGTATGGTTAGTTGAAATAAAGCATAATAATAGGTTTAGGTTTATAAACTGCTTTTCCTGTATGAAGGGCACCAAAATAATATATAATAAACCCAAAATTTGATGTGATCCTCTTTCCTCAGTTTCTGAGAGTGTCTCTGTGTTTATTATTTCAGGTTCGCACCTTCTACACCCAGGTGCTGAATGAGGAGGAGCGTCAGAGACTTTGCCAGAACATGGCCGGCGCCCTGAAGGGAGCCCAGCACTTCATCCAGAACCGCATGGTGAGTCAACTGTAGTGACCACAGTCTGTCTCACCTTATTGTTGTACATGAGACTGCTTTTATAAATCTGGAAAAATGTTGTATTTTTGTTTGGTTGAGCACCAAATACCGTTTTCATAAAACAGATAATCCACTTTTAAAATCACATTAATTGCACAAATGTATTTTAAAAACTAATGGTTGATGGTGGTCTTTGGTTTTGGAGGATGTTAGTTTACATATAGTGGCTAATATGTTTTCATGGCCTTTCTAAGTGTCATTGTCTGGCTCTTCCTGCAGGTGGAGAACTTGAAGGCCGTCCATCCAGACTATGGAAACAGGGTTCAGACTCTTCTCAACAAGCACAATGCAGAGGCTGAGAAGGTAAACACAGGTTTATGATTTGAACTCAAGATTAGGAATCCTGACAAAATTTGGAACAGTAATTCGTGAACCCCAGAGAATGAAGTTAGTTAGTATTTAGCTCAGTGAGTGCAGCTTCACTGAGATTTTCCAAATATTCATTAACTCCAAATATGTGAACATAAAATATTCTCTTGAATGATACTGTATGAAAATAAGTGAATTGACTTAAGTGAAGCCATTTAAAGACGTCTTTGAACATTGCAGGTAAGTTTACAAGTAGAAACTGAGGAAACTGGGCATATTGCTTTGTCATTACACCACTTCATCATTGTCATCCACTGCATATTCTGTACATTATAATGATACAAATATCTCTGTCTTTTCCTCTTTATCTTCCTCAGAACTCAGCTGTGCATGTTTACAGCCGTCCAGGTGCCTCAGCTATTGCTGCCGCCTCAAAGATGTGATGCCTTAGATTTCTGTCAGAGAATCATCCCCGACTCACATCAAATGCACTAATGTGATTACCAACAGCTTTTACCAGTAACCAGATTAGATATTACTTAACATGATTGAAATGTAAACCTTGTATTGTCAGGGTAAGAGTTAGTTTATTTTTAACTCAATCTGAACAAATGTTTTCTTTCAACATTCTCAAAGCTGGCAATATTCAAGAGGCTCATGATTATTTTTGATTAAAACATAGCTCATTGTTTGTTTATACCGCTTACCTTCTGCTACATTAAGCCTTGAAAATGATTTAAAAAATAATATTTTATTTGTGTTTCTGATTGTATGGCATATAATGAAATAATCCCAACTGCTGTGAAGTAGTTTGAGTTAAGATTGTTTCCAATAATTCCTCAGGTTGTGATTAAACTACTATGTTGTTATGATCAGATTTTTCTCTTTAAGTAAAGTTGAAAGAAAACGGGTACAGCAGCTGTCAACGTTCAAATAACATCTGCTAGGGAAAAAAGTCATTGTCATGTAATTTACATGAGAGCTACTTAAATTCAGAATTTGGGTTTTGAGTCTGTATTTGTGATTCAGGATTTACCCAGACTTTGCCGACTGTGGCGTTTTAGTTTTCACTATACGTAAAGATGAGTTTGAAGCTACTTTTCCTCATGATACATTGAACCACAGACAACAGTTTATTGTTAAATTCAGATGAGTAAAAAAGGCAGTAAGAAATCTCTAGATGGTTGTTTCCCGGCGTGTCTCGACTGAAATGGAATTCACCAAGAATACGTTTCCAGATGACATATTTTCTCACAGCTAAAAAAATCAAAAACACTCTTCTGTGCCTTTTTTTTGTACAAAAACTGGAAAATACAAGTGACTTTAACCTTAAATCTGACAGAATCTGTTTTTCTGGTTTGGATTTAAGACAAAATGGCTCCTTGTTAACATGTAGAAAGAGAGATAATGTATGAAGATTTAAATTGTCAGATCTACAGGTTGTGATACGTTAAAATCTTATATGAATAACATTCATATCATTGTTTCTGTGGGTTTAAATGGTATATTACAGATGTGACAGATTTTTGTCACTGGAGAAGTATACATGTGTCATGTTGGAGCAAGATCACAACGCTCTTAGCTATTCAAACCAAATGCATCGCTATCTAATACGAATTATCCATGTAACCTGCTGTTGTTGTGTACTGAACTCTCAAGTGATCTCATCTGAATGTCACTCCTTCTTTTTCAACTGAGATGTATACTTGGTCTGTATGAATCATTTTATAATCAAAGTTTATCCGCAGCTTTTATTTGTCTCCATTTCTTCCGTTCCACCTCTCCTTTGAATGCATCATGTAATACAGCATGAACAAAAGTTTGATCAAATATCTGACATTCTTCATACCCCCTCCTGTGTTTTCTGAGCACACTAACAGATACTGTCTCAGCCTCTGAAAAACTGATGTCCCTTGATCTGTGATCTAGATTAATCCCACTCTGCATCATCAACTGAACAATTATAACAATTATTCAACTAATTTTCTGAAAATATAATTGTTGAGGAAATTTTAGTTATGCATAATTTAGGCTTAACTATCCAAAAGGATGCGAACACATGTGTTTCTTTGGTTTGAATTAGCCCACTAAGGCCTGTTATAAACAACCTTTTTTAACCCAAATCATCGTGTTTGATGTTACCTCCGTTCTCTGGAGAGCCGCGTCGTTGCAACATGATCTGAGGTAAACGGGGACTTCCTCGATAAGCTTCACTCCTCTTATAGAGGCGTTGTTGTTCTTACATGTTGCCTTTAAGTCTCTGTTACTGTGTTTTTTTTATTGAAGACTATGTTGGCGAGATGGACGTATTGTCATTATAAACTAACCTTCATATTGCGATCGAGTGACGTCATATCACAACCCTAACTGATACGCTATATATTGCTACGTATCCTCAAGATCGTCATTAAGCAGAGTGGCGCAGCGGAAGCGTGCTGGGCCCATAACCCAGAGGTCGATGGATCGAAACCATCCTCTGCTAAGTGTTTTTTCTTTTTTTCTTACGCATTTGTTTTTTAATGTCAAAAACAACATTAAAGCGACAGTAGTATGGATTCCTATTTACAGACGTTTTCTGAAGCGTTATTATTATATTATTTAGAATTGTAATTCCCCCACACAATCGGATTAAAAGCCTTTTATTTAATGTAACAGTTTTACCTCAAACTAAGTGTTTTTAAGGCACGACGGTGATGAGATGTCAATCCATGCAATGATTCACCTTAACAACTTCTACAAGCATTCGAAGAAAAATAAGTTCGGGTTTTCCTGTTTAACGGTCAAACATGAAAAACGTGCAAAAAAACAAACAAAAAAACATCAGTTGTTGCCCCATTGTTTTAAATGCTTATTTTATTCTCTCTTCCTATTATACATCATGGTGACATGGCATATAATCTGCACACTTCACAATAACATATTTATAATGTATGTTTCTCTCATCCATTTTGTGGGTTCCCTGTGAAGGTTTGAGTGACACCTAGTGATGGCATTTGCAAATTGCAACCGACTGAAAGAAAAACCTCACAACCTTTGCCAAGAAGAACCCAGCAGAGAGAGAGGTTTTATGTTATGTCAAAACTTCACATAATGCAGGAATAACAATTTAGATAACGTTATTATTTTAGATTGTCCTATCATTCAGCAGGTGAAACTATTCTTCTAATAAAACTATAAAATGTCGTGTCCTTGTTCCCTAACATTTGTTTACACTGTTTGAAGTGAAGAAGCCGATCTGAACCGTGAACCCTCTTATTTGCCCTGAAATCTTCCCCACATCTGGGACTTTATGTAAAAAATAATGTATAATGCATCTATTAAAGGTCCAGTGTGTACGATTTAGGTGAAAAGCATCTGTTGGCTGAAAATTGAACGTACAATAATTCTAGTGATGCTTTCACAAGTGTGTTTCATCTGAATTGTACAAATTGTTGTTTCTTTACCCTAGAATAAGCCATTTAAATTTAAATACCTTATATATCTACGGAGGCGGCCGTGTTTTCTACAGTTTTCCAAACTGGACGAACTAAACAACTTTAGAGTTCATATGACAACTGAAGGCAGGTTCTCTTTCATGTTTGGAAGGGGAGGTGAGATGAGGGGTATTCAGCTGCAACATGCAACTTCACTACTCAATGTCACTACATACCGAACATTTAAAACGCTAGAGAGAAAGGTTTGAATCCACATCTTGAAGACACCTGGCTTCCACAAACTTTTTTGAATACAGTTTACAGCATCGTTCCTACTGATGTGACCTACACACAAGTTACAGGCAAATTTTCTGTTAATTGTGTTGGATGATACTCGGCCAGAACCTTTATAAAAGTTCTTGTCACGGTGGAGATAGTGGCGTTGTCATATGTTTTGCATACCTGTTGTAAAGTGGGACCTTTTATACAGACTCAGGTTCCTTCCAGAACTAGATTCATCCCTTGTGGCCCCTAACAGGCAACATTTCAGATGAGCTCCTCTGCACCAGCACAGCCTTGCCTCTACTGTTCCCTACCGCCACCTTCCAACACAACCACCTGACCCACACCACAAGGACCGCTAATCAAATTGAAGAGGACTGTTCTCCTATTGCCCGTATCTATTTGCTGTCTGTTTTCCTGGCTTCTCTCTCATACAATGTTCGGTCTCTCTCTATCTCTATTTCAGTCTCTCTGTCAGGCCTCACCACATAATGACAGACCTGCTGTGTATTAAAGGACCCTGCCCATGCGTCCTCGCCCGGTCACCGCCCTCTCCGTGGGCCTTTATAAGCGTCTCTAACAGAGGGGGGCACTAATTTCCAACGAGTGATTGTACACAAGGACTAGCTGTAGTTCGCAAAGCAATCTATTCTGTTCGAGACTCCTGATTTAACGAAGCCATGGACAACCATTCATACAACTTCCCCTCCGACTGCACCCCGCTCACCAACTGCAAGTCTGCCCGTAAGCCGGGTGGATCCACCGTGGTGAACATGGGCAACGCTGGTAAGAGTCCCCCCCGAGACTATCTCCTCTGGTCGCTGTGCAACACCTTGTACGTGAACTTCTGCTGCCTGGGATTCATGGCTCTCATCTACTCCATCAAGGTGAGCTCTTTGTCTTTTACTTTTGTGCCAGCCTTAGTGATTAGTTTACGGTTGGGACATTATTTTCATATTATTATAACGTACCAATTAACCAAGAAATTTGTCAAAAGGGAGAAGGGAGCATGAGCGTGAACTTTTTTATGTTTGAATAAGGATGTCGCAGCAAGTATTGGTGGACACACTATGATGTATAGATGGATTCCAAAAATAAAATAGTTCACTGTCATTGGAAAATACTTTAATTTGACATCGACACTTTAACTGTTCTTTTAAAGTGTTTAAAATCAGATTGATCGGATCCAAAAATCAGTTTGACTAAATTATGTTCTTTTGATAATAACCAATACTTGTAGAATTGTTTTAAAGTTTTAAGAGGTGAGTGATTTTGTACACAGCAGAGGCATAAATATTACATTTTACTATTTTGAAACTTGTTAATAATACAATACAATGCACCACTAGATTTTAAAAATGCAACTCTGATGCAACCCATCTGCAACAAAACCATCTCTATAATGATTATAAAGCCCTCTGTAATGCAAGCTTAGCAGTACCAGACAAAAGATGTGTCAAACTGCCAAGAGAAACACACAACAGTTTGCAGTGTGCCAAATGCCATATTGGGAAATGAAGCACAGACCGATTTCTCAACCAACAAGTGGGAACACGCTTTTACTTCTCTGCCAAAGTCAAGGTAAAAATTGCCATGTCAGGATTTGCCGTACCAGAATTTTGCAACAGGTAGAGTAGATGCCATAAAAAAGGTTGTTTAGCATTTGGTCCGCCGTGTAGATGTCATGCAAATAAATTTGTTGTAAAATGGGGAAATGCAGTGTGTGTATAGGGACCTGGTATTGTCCGTGGTCAGCTAGCACACACAGGAGAAGGTTGGTGTGCCCTTCACCGCAGGAATGGGGCTGTGCAGAAACAAAAACCTAAACAAAATCTTTCTCACTTGTAAGACGACCAAAAGATCCTTGAACACTGCCAGTGCAAAGCAGGGTGGGACTGTAAGATCACCTGAATATAAAGGTTACACCACAGATGTGTGGGTACCCTTTATTTAAGTCTTTTATATCCGTCTGTGTGTAGGGTGCCGCTCTGAATGACAGGCCAGGCCCTGCATTGGCTCAATGCTCAAATTAAAGACAGGGACTGGCTGCCTGTCTGCATGGGGAGTTAAAAATGGTGTAATTGGCATCTCTCTAATGGGCAAGTACTCATGGGAAATTAGAGAGTGCTGGGGAAAGATTCTGCCCAGTCTGCTTCAAAAAATACTAAGATAGCCTTGGAAGCAGCTCAAAGATTTCGCCAAGTGTTGTACAGTCTATCTTCAGTGTGTGTGGAAAAACACAGAACTATGGGAGAAGTTGTGATGAACTGGTTATAAAGAAAAACACTTTAAAAGTTAACTTTATAACATGTCTTTGTTTGGTCTACACTTAGCTACTGTTTACATGGGCATAAACACAAACTGTGTGTGTGTGTGTGTGTGTGTGTGTTTGTGTGTGTGTGTGTGTGTGTGTGTGTGTGTGTGTGTGTGTGTGTGTGTGTGTGTGTGTGTGTGTGTGTGTGTGTGTGTGTGTGTGTGTGTGTGTGTGTGTGTTTGTGTGTGTGTGTGTGTGTGTGCAGGCCAGGGACCAGAAGACCCAGGGTAACCTGCAGCTGGCCCAGGAGTGCTCGGACAAAGCCAAGTGGTACAACATCCTGGCGGCCGGCTGGAACATGCTGATCCCTCTCCTGGCCGTCGGCATCCTGGTCCTCCTGCTCGTCCACCTGGGCTCGTCCCAGGGCTCGTTTGACTTCCTTGGAGAGGACGGCCTCAAAAACTTCTTCAACCTGTTCAGTTGGTAGATCGACTGGGGGGAGGGAGAGAGAAAGGAAACAAACAAACAAACACATCAATCTCAAAATGTCGACCCATTCACATTCACCGTCAGGAAAAGGCATTTGATTAGGCTCAGCAGATTAGGTCAGACGTGACAGCTTCTTTTAACCTTAGTCAGAGTTCAGCATGTGATACAAGTCTGAGCCTTCTTTTCTGTACGGATGTCTGAGACTGCCGAGCTTTTGAAAACCTGTTCAGTATTAAAATGATCCTATTGGCAAAAGTAAGTGTAATTTGGGGTTGTGTGTTATAGGGATGCATTGATAATGAAGTGCTGAAATCAAATATTTGTCAATTCGAAACTAGACAGGAAATTTGACCTATATCTGAGAGTTACACATTTAAAAAAAATCATAAATAAAGCGTAAGACTTTTGAATAGGTCAACCATGTGATACATTTTCAGCCCTGTGATTTAACATTTCTCCTAATTCGTATTTTGAATTAAAAAAAAAATTAGTATCAGTACATTCCTAATTGTAATGTCACTATCAGAGGCTGTTCAGCCTGCACCTGCCAGTCTCTCAGAAATGGTTAGAAATTTGATGCACAGATTGAAGATGCCTGAAATAAAATATAAAACGAACAATGACTAAGAGCTGAATCCAGACTGAAAGACTGATCATGCAGCTACTCTGAGTCATATTTGTTGTTATTTATTGTATTTATGATGAATGGGGAATTTGGATAACAGCTGGAGTTCCCTCTGGTCAGCGCAGACAGAGGAGAGAGAGAGAGAGAAGAGAGAGATAGAGAGAGAACAGAGAGGGAAGAGAGAACTGCGGAGTTTGAAGACCGTGATGATGAAAAGCCACTTTAAAAGGACGATCAACACCCACCTCTCATTGACGGTCCTCTATTTTATGTCTTAAATAATTTTTTTTTAATTGTATTACTGCATCAATAGGCTACATATATTTGATGTCATTATTCATGTATTTTATTCATTTATTTGTTGTTCTACGTATCTTGATCTTCTTCCAACCTCTTGTGAATGAGCTTAATAAACAGATACTGTGAACTCAGTATTAGAAAACAAACTAACCTTCTTTTTCTGCTTTTACCAACTACACCAAAATGTTCAGGTCATTTTCAGATCACCTCTCAGCTAATGAACACAGGGATGAAGAGATGAAGGTTCAGATGGCGGTTGCGGTTCTGCTGCAGCACCTACACCCAACTTTACAGGGATACTTATGGGCTCCATGTTCGAGTTTGATCCTGGGGTGGTGTCTGTGTGAAACAGGCGAGGCATGGTTGTTTTCATCCCAGCTGTGAGCTCGCTGCTGTACCAGCTATAAACAGAACATACCATTTAAGGGAAGTGTGTATGTGCTGTCCAGCTGTAAGGCAGGGCTGCCCGGGCAGACCACTACAGAGGAGTTAACAGCAGTCTGAAAGCCTGCAGCTGTACGATGGCTCGTGTCCACTCCTCCAGTGGTCCTGGTAAATCTACAAAGCCTGAGTCTATGCTTTTTGCATCACCATCACATGTTGTGCTGGAACAAATAATAATAAATTAGAACGCTACAAAAAGTCAAAAGTCCATGTTTCCAAAGACCAAACATGGCAACCTATCAGGCTTTTCAGGGGGCGGATCAAGAAAATAATATTTGCTGTGTTTAACATTGCGAAATAGGGTGTTTTCAATGATTCACGAATGAAAAATTCATGGTTCCCGATGAAAAAAAATCAGACATGTTCAGGGTGCTGATATCTATGAATGTGTGAAATTTGGTGCGGCTTGAATTTAAGGGGACAGTTGGGCTTGGGCCAAATTTCTCCTAAAGATTTGAACTGTGTGTACAATGTGTAGCCATTGAACATCTCATACAGTATGTGATGATTAAAACAGGGGGGGGCGGCAAAATGTAAATCAAGCAAGAAGGAAGTGATAGCTGAGAACGATTCCAGTCAGTACACGTCAGAATTTTGGAATAAACCCAGCGGAGAAGCTCTTGAGCAATACAGAAACTAAATGTGGACGCCATACCCCGTTGAGGTCTGATTTCTCCTGCCTCTCCTTCTCCCCTGTCTTTGATAACTTGGGTGTCCTGCTCCTGCTGACCTCCCACCCTCTGTAATGCCATCATATTAGCAGCCTCTCCTCTGCTCGCTACTTTATTTATACATACCCAAATCACAGCCTGAAGCTTCCAACTTTCTATTTTCCTCCTGTGGTTTGAGAGAATGACTTACAGATGTCCTCGAGCAGAGGAGAATTACAGGCTTGCACAGAGGGAGAGGGCAGGAACTTCTGCCTGGAAGACATGCTGGAAGAACACACACAAAAATGTTTTTACTTACAGTAAGCGGTATGTTTTAGACTTATCATAAAGTCTGTGTAACATGATTAGGATGAATAAAACAGTAACAATCAAACCAAAGTTATAGGAGACCTCAACCAAATTGAGCTGCCCCCCCTTAGCCACCTGCCAAGGGAGCAACTCTGAGATAACGCCCAGACTATTCAAAGCATTTCATTGCAATCTCATCTGAATTGTGACACATATACAGATACGACACACAGAAGTGTTTTTAAATGACACCCCTGTTCACAGATCCCGGTGGAGAGAGCAGGACGTGCAGTACACATAGTCACACGCAAACATCCTGTCACGCACACACATTAAGTAACTGTTGATCTGAGCCTTTGTTTCCTGCTGTTAAAAAACAATGGACGACATCACTGCTCTCCAAAAGTGAAGCCACAGTGTCTTGATTGCCCCCTGCTGGCTGGCTGGTTGTAGTATACAGCATAAACCCTGCCTCTTCAGTGTTATACAGTACAGATCAAATACATATTTTCTCAGTGGTTTCTGTCATTGTAGGTAGTTCTTGTCACACTAATGTTTGTACAAGTGATAGTTTTTCCAGTAAGTTTTTTTTTTTTTTTTTTAAGTTATTTGATGCTATAGAAAGATTGACTCGATTGCCCTTCCCCAATCACAACTGTGTGGACTGTGGATCCAAATTTCTAAATTGCCGCCAGATGGCAGTGTTTGCATCCGGGATATTTCTGGAAGGTGGGATGAAGTGGAGACGTGTCGCCCATCTACAGACACCATCTTTGAGCTCTGATTCATTGTTTGCTCCTGTTGAGACATGCTGATCACCACATTGGACTCTTTATGAAACTCATATTTTTTAAATCATGTGTAAAAGTTAGGCACTATCTTGCATTTTTAAGAAGTAACTGTAATCAAATGTAAACTAACCATCCTCTGAAAGAAAATTATTAACGTCTAAATGACCAACGTTTCCAAGTTGCAGCAGGGTTTCACTGTGTCTCCTGACATTTCAGATGTGCTCCTCCCAGCCCGGGGTTTAACTGCAGACAAGTGGAATCCTCCGGCTGGTAAACAGACGAACACATTGTCTCAGCCCGTATTTTTAACAGATGCATGTCGTACAGTGACTGCAGGAAAGTAGCAATGGACAATTCCTGTCATTGACTGCTGAAGGACACAACAGTAAACAACTGATTATGTCCAGTTCTATAAGAGATTTCCTGAACACGGGAGGTTGTAGCTCTAAAATACCCAGACCATAAATGTGGGATTGGGCACAGAGTTTAGTCAAAAGGTTGTAAACTTATTGTATCTATGCACAGCCTGCTACATGATTTGGTTACAGTGCCTGAAACATGGAACAGTAGAAGCTTTTGTGTGATGTGACCTGTAATTAATAGAGCCGTTAAACTGGTTTCCACAGACTTTGCTCTCCCAGTTTCAACAGCAAGATAAAGTCAGGTTAAGCCTTTATCAAAAATATTCATAGATGTTAACACTATAAAAGAAAACACTGGCCACATTAAGCTATTAGCCTTACTCCCATTCTGAATAAGATAAGCCTTTTTTTATCTAGAGTTTTATTTGTCGTGTAAATGAGTTCATAACTCACAACAGTTTTATAACTAGTATTTTAAACTGCAGAGATCGAAGTATTAAATTATCATTATCTTGTTTTCTTTCTGTCTGAACATTTAAACGGCGAACGTGAACACGGTTCCTTCACGGCAGATCAGTGCAGATCAGTGAAATGTGTCCGAACACAAGCTTGCCAACATCTGGGATGCATTATGTTTCGACTGATGTGTTCCAACTGTGTGGACTGTGTCCAAATGGAACACACTTGTGCATTGAACAGGTTATATGCAGTTTGCTGTGTGCATCTTCACCACCCCTAGTGAGTGGCTGATCCTGTGGTCTGCTGAACTTCAGAAATGTTCTGTAAATTTATGTTGCAAAAAATAGACAAAAACATGTGACAACCAAATCATAATCAGGTTCCTTTTTCTTAAGAATATGCTTGAAGCCAGATTCAACTTTGTGTTTTGCTTTTCCTCTGCTCCTCTTGCTTCCACTCCAACATTCCACCATGAGCTCAAGACGTACAATGGTGGACTTGATCTAAAACAGATGATCAACATCACTAGAGGGAGCAATGCTCAGATTGGTTAGAAGTTTTTCTCCACTGATCCTCTTCCTCCATGGGTCTTATGTAACTGAAAACGCCCCACGGTTAAAGCAAGTCTCATGTTTCCACTTCTTTCAAGCACTTAAGATGTTTTCGTGCTTCACAGACAGACTGCACACCCCACTGAAAGGCCCTAGTCCTGTCAGTATTATATGCAGTACGCATTGTCCATTATCATTTCTTAAAATGTGCAATTACAGAGATTTACCCGGAACACTTTGCATGGTTATCCCTGGGCCAATAAGTGAAAAGTCATTGTTTGTTTGAAAGAGGAGATGAGGAGAATCATATTACTCATGTACAGAGAAAAATCTTTGTATATATAATTGTATTACCAAAAATGTACACATTGCCTTTGAGGTACACTATGTACCTGTACAGTGTGGAAACTTTTTATATTTTATCTAAGTAGGCATATTTATATAAGTATAAGTTAATGAACTGGACAGTTATCTGGAGAAATCCTGGGAGAAGAGAAAAAAGCTCATTATCAAATCCAGTGACAGATTTCTAATACATATAAT
This sequence comes from Limanda limanda, assembly GCF_963576545.1. Classification (NCBI taxonomy): domain Eukaryota; kingdom Metazoa; phylum Chordata; class Actinopteri; order Pleuronectiformes; family Pleuronectidae; genus Limanda; species Limanda limanda. The sequence goes on from NC_083643.1 coordinate 23,910,618, forward strand.
TCTTTAAGTTAATTTGGAAGTCATTTAATCTCGTCTCTTCATTATTTTCCCACATGTTTTTATGTACGTATGTATTTATATGTAGTATGATTAAAAATATGATACAATATCTAAGAGGTTGTATGTGTTTGTAAGTAAGGGTTGTCTTGTCACTCTAAGAAGGGACGGGCCAAATGCCCACACAGAATAATTATATATGTATGATATGTTAGCATGCATATAGATTCCTTAGATTTATTGTATCCACTGCGGTTGTGTTGCTATTCTTCTTGGTGGCCTCCTTGCAAGGGAACAATGTCAAACTTTGCAGCAACACCACTCAAAGTTTACATAACTTCCCACCTCCACCCCCACTCACAGTATCAGGCACTGATGCTATGTTAAGGAGGTAGACAGAGACAACCCCCCCCCCCATCCCCCTCCCCCTCCAGGCCTCTCCTCATAAAAACCCTCCCACTGAACACACCCACAGGCAGCCAGGAGTCCGGACACCTGGGAGAGTCTACGACACGGGGGCGTTTCCAAACCCTGCTGTGTGGGGGGGCCTGAGGCTGAAGGAGGTGGAGTCCATGGTGGATCATCGACTCCAGCTGTGGGTCACAAGCTGCTTCAACCAGGAAAGAAGGACGTTCACACACACACCGACCTGTGGAAGCACGAAGGACAGTCAACATGAGCAGGTAAGGAACTCTTCCCAGTGCCAGTGTTAACCCGTGTGCAGAGGAGAGACGGTGTCCTGCAGGTATCAAATGGAAACTGAAAGCATCTCTGCATTAGATGAGTCCGATCCATACACTTCACTTTGCTTCAGGACTCAGAGGAAGGCCCGCTGGCTCTGCACCTCAGGATCTATGCATCTTCTTTACCTTCTGCTACACCGCAAGCAACATGCTGTGGTTGGGTTGCTCCCAAATTCTAATGAATGCAAATACAGGACTGCATTTAACTTCATTCAACTTCTCAATAATGGACAGCGTGCGGTTGTCAGCGCTAATTGTGACAATGAGGAAGTAGAGGAAGTAAGTGAAGCTCAACTGAAAAGGGTGAGTCTCGGCAGCTCTATCAGTTTCATAGCTCTTCCTTTGTGCACAGAGCATGTATTCTGCACAAGTGACTATCGTGTTCACATGCTCGCTGGCTGATGTGCTTATTTTAACTTTCGAAGACCAGTGCGAACAATTGAACCTGTGTTTGTGTGCGTGTAAATGTGAAGCCTCACCAGAACCAGGATGCAGATATGTCCATTTCGATTTCCTTTCCGACACTTCAATTTAATGTGCTTTATTTGATCATTCACTGCAATATCATGCGGTTTCTGCAGTCATGTGAACATAGGAAGACATAATAATAAGTATGCATTGTTTAATATAATGTGAATGTGTGGCTTTGAATTTGGTGGAGTTCACTAGGCTTACATATTTGCTAGTGAGGTCAAATGCTTGACCTTCTGCTGAAAATACACAACTACTGCTGCTGAGATCCTTTATTACATTGTCGAAACTACACTTATTAGCTTAGTTTCTAAGAGATGATTGATATTACTCTCTTATATGTATGCTTAATATGTGGTTGGTTTGCTTAGCTTAGCGTAAAAACTGCAAACAGGAAAACAAAGACTACTTCGGTCCAAATGTTACAAACACACAATGATAATTTGAATTAATGTGTTAACTGGTAAATATAATGTAAAACTGATTGATTTCAGTACCTACTATTAGCAAGTGAGGTCAACTTAAGGTTTGACCTGCTGGAAATAAACTAAAGTGCTGCTGTATATAGAGGAGAACAACATTGAAGGAAATACACAAATTATTGTATTGCAGAGAAAAGATTGATGCCACTCTCACATCTTTGTGCTAAATATGTGGCTGGAGCCAGCAGCTTGTTGCTTAGCTTAGCATAAAGACTGGATACGGAGGGAGGCTGCTAGCCTTGTTCTGTCCAGGTGATTCGTATACACAAAAGTAATCTGAATTCATGTATAAATGGTTTAATATAACATCTGATGCCAATATTTCCTAGTGAGGTTAAATTAAAGCTTGACCTTTGTCAGGCGTGTTCGTTTATCCTAAAATATGAGAAGAGCCGATCCAATGGTTTGGTTCAATCAAGTATTTATTTAGAAAGCAATGAACAGGTATGAATCAGAAAAACAATGGGCATCCAACACACTGCCCGGTACTCTAGCAGTACCGGACAGTCTCCAGTCGTATCAGAGCGCCTCAAACAGCCGGCGCCTGTCTATTTTATAACAGTCCATCCTCTTGGCATTGGAATACGGAAGTAACAAGGAGCCACTCCCAAGGCCTTGACACAGCTGATGCTATGAGGGACAAAGAATATTATGTTTCTGCTATATCAAAACAATAGCTAAACAGTAGCTAGCTAGCTTAGCCTAGCATAGTTTTATCCAAATGTTACAAAATCTGCCTCATATTTCAGATACAGTCAATATGTTTTAAATATTTAACATCCAATTGGGAGAATTTAACTGCCAGAAAATATCTTCATTGAGCTGTTATCAGGCGACTAGCAAGACTTCAGGATGTGACTGCCGACCAACAGGAGTCAACATGCTAAGGTTTAGTTTTTACAGTCTAGACGTGCTGATTCTTTTGTTACCCTCACTGTTTGCTGTAGCTTCATGTTTACTGTACACACATGACGGTGGCATCTTCTCATCCAACCCTCAGCACACGTCTCTGCTTCGAATCATTGGAACAGTGTTAAAGTTCAGCGTGTTTGCTGTAAGATGGCGTGGGATCTTTCAGTTATGTAACACATCCGAGCACAGTGGTGTCAGATGTCTGGGATAAAAGTAATGCAACACGTTTTGTGTGTTTTTGCTCACAGCTGAAGATTAGTGGGGGAGGACTTGAGGTCATACGAGTTCTTCTTGAGCTCTTGCTTCTGTCAGATCTTGATTTACGCCAGTTCCTCCTTAATAACAGCCGAAGGACAGTTTTCCATTATTCTCCCCAATTTTTTTCAGTTAAGGACTTGAATGTTCAAAAAGTTGATGTCGAAAACAGAGCATCTGTTTTTTTAACCAGTTATGCAACTCTCAAGATTTTACAACATGTGATTTTTTTATGATTTGATCCTTGTAAGAAACTAGAACCAGCCAGCAAAAAGTGATGCATCACACGATAATTACCCAAATACAGTCTCAATGCTCAATGCAGAGGCTCCTACTGATGTGCATCAGTCAATGGTGAAGCCGTTCGTACAGAAAAACGGTTTCTTTGCACAGGAAGTGAAAGGCCAGCCCGCCAACACTCCTGCCTAGGTCTGGATTCAATCATGGTGCATTCCTAAATTTATGACACAAGTCGACAAAACAGTTACCAACAAATACCACAAAGCTCAGTGGTGGAAACCTGAGGGAAATGAAGGAGAACAGAGGAAAAAGAATGGAACATTGCATAATACAGTTTTGGAACACAGATGTGGGTTTTTAAAAAAAAAAAAAAAATCAGTGTTAAGACGAGATGTTCTCATAACTGTGGTCATCATTTTCCAGTTAAATAGCGTTTGCAGAATTTTGGTAGAAATGGCACTTGATCATTATGTTAAATTGTCCTTTAACATTTATTGAAATTTACCCTGGAACATTATCTAATCTCGTAATGTGAATTCAAAGATTAAGTGGGCTGACTGTAGTCATGCATTTAGTCAAACATGTAACTCCTTAATAGGGAATAGGGAATTGAAAAAATTCAAAGATCGTTTCCCTTCAGTGGATATCTATATTTATCTGGATAAATGTCACATTATAATTTCTTTCAACTTTTACTTCTCATTTGCTGCTTCTTCAGGTTGTGGCTGTAAACTGTGAATGATAGTAAACTTTGAGCTGGATCAATTATGCTTCCTTATTATGTGAGCACAATGTATAAGCAATAATATGTGTATATAAATAAATAAAACTTTGACAGAGACAGTGATAACATTTTATAACAAGTTTGAAGTCTGTGTTGCAAACGCAGACTTCAAACTTTGAGTTAGCAGGGCACTGTCCATGCTGTCCAACCCTGCAGAATGTGGGGCAATGGAAGTGTTGACCTTAGTGGGAAATGACATGAATTGGCAACTTTGCATTTGCCTTGCTTTGCTTTTTAGACCAGATATCAGAGTCCAACATTTATGTAAACCGAAAGCTGTTGTGTTGACTTAACTGACTTGTTTTGGATTAAGGTTTTTTGTCTGGGTCTATGTTGTCTGAATTTAAAGAAATGTAATGCTAATTATTGTTCTAACATTTTATGAATGCATTACTCTGGTGCAGCTAAAATTGCTTCAAACAATGATGTAATCATCTTGCTATGAACCATTCCCAATTCTTACTTGTTGTGAAACAAATTGCCAATGGCTTCATGCTACATTCCTCAAGCCTATGTTGTTTCATAGGCACCAGTATGTCTTTGCAGATGGATAGGAGAGTCCCTACAGACTATAATATGGGGATAGATCCACATTATCATACCTGTATATGCTAACCCTATACAAGTTGTGGGTTTCTCCTTTGTGAATATCTGTGTAGTTGTATGTGCAGTATTGGGGGAGTTTATCTGCCAGTAAATATCCTTATTAAGCTGTTATCAGGCGTCTAGCAAGACTTCAGGATGTGACTGCCAACCAACAGGAGTACAAATGCTGACGTTCAGTTTTTACAGTCTATATGTGCTGATACTTTTGCTACCCTCACTGACTGGCTGTTTGTTGTAGCTTCATGTTTACTGTAGGCACATGACGGTGGCATCCATCCCTCAGCACACTTCTCTGCTTTGAATCATTGGATCAGTGTTGAAAGTTCAGCGTGTTTGCTGTAAGATGGGGAGGGATCTTTCAGTTATATAACACATCAGAGCACGGTGGTGTCCGATAAAAGTAATGCAACACGTTGTGTGTTTTTTGGTCACAGCTCAAGTTTGGTGGGGGAGTACTTGAAGTCGTACACAGAGTTCTTTCTTGAGTTCTTGCTTCTGCCAGATCTTGATTTTCACACGTTTCCTCCTGAGTAACGGCTGGAGGACAGTTTCCCAATATCCTCCCCTCTAAATGTTTAAAAGGTTAAGGTCGAAAACAGAGCCTCTGTTTTTGTTAACCAGTTATGCAACTCAAGATTTTATAGCAGTTGCTTTTCTTATGGTTAGATCCTTTGTTATAGCTCATTGTGTTGACTTCACAGATTTGTTTTGGATTTAGTTTTTTTGTATGTGTCTTTGTTGTTGTAATGTCTTAAGAAATGTTTTGCTAACTCTTTTTCTTTCATCTTTTGAATGCATTACTCTGCTGCAGCTTAAAAAAGATTCCGACAATGTTGAGATCCTCTTGCTATTTAGTTTGTATTGAACCATGCTCAACCAATTCTTCCTTGTTGTGTAACAATCTGCTGATGACTTCAGGCTACATTCCTCAAGCATATGTTGTTCCAAGGGCGCCAGTAGGTGTGCAGCCTGTTTGATGGTTTGCAGATGTGTAGGAGAGTCCCTATACAGACTATACTATGAGGATAGCTCCACATGTTATCCAGCCTGTATATGCTAAACCTATACAAGTTGTGGGTTTCTCTTTTAGTGGATATCTGTGTAGTTGCATGTGCAGTATTGACCCAAACCTGTTATTAAAAGTGTCTGACCTGAGAAAATGTGTGTCTGACTGGCTCTTCGTTTCCGTCAAAGATTCCCGCCTCTCACATCTGATACCATTTGTCCTCTCTGCAGGTGTCTGATCAGCCAGTTGGAGGTGCAAGGCTTCATTGAGAGATGCATGACTGCTGTTGGCACCAAGCCGCATCATGCCCGTAGCCTGGCTGAGGTGCTGGTGGAAGGAGACCACAGAGGCCACTATAGCCATGGACTCAACAGGATGGGTTAGTGCGGTGCTGGAACTTACCTGCACATTTAATTTAAGGTAGTAGCACAATTGTCTTTGCATGTAATAAGGATGTGGGTTGAATAGGACTATTGCTGTTCTTTTTGACAGACATGTATGTGAAGGACATCAAGACAGGGATCTGTGCCAAGGACGGTGAGCCTATGATCGAGAAGGAGAGCGTGGCCACTGCGCTGGTGGATGGGAAGAACCTCCTGGGTCCTGTGGTGGGAAACTTCTGTATGAATCTGGCTGTAAAGAAAGCCAAAGAAGTCGGCATTGGCTGGGTGGTGGCACATGGTCAGTCCCGTCTTCTTTTAACTGCATCAACACTGTAGAAGGCCACAACAATAAAGGTTCAGACCATGGTAACTTTATTGTGAGTGTAATATCAATGTTTCACTCCAACATGCTCTGGCATCAGATACAGGTCTTTATTTGAGTAGACTGAATGTTCAGTGTTCATAAGGAATTATTTTCACTTTTTATAAGATGAAAAGTATTTGGTACACAACAGTAAACTGTAGTTAAGATTAATGACTGGATAATAAGCACTCAGCAAGTTGGTATTTCCTTACAATTCACTTTAATTTCGGAAATTAAAATCCCTCTCAAGTCAATTTTGACATCGACAATGAAATACCATTTCTTTTAAACCATGTGTGCTAATGCTACTTTTCTTTTGTAGGTTCCAATCATTATGGTATTGCCGGATACTATGCAATGCAAGCTCTGAAGGAAAACATGATTGTGAGTGAAGCATTTCTCAGCCTATTGACCTATCTTTAACATTACACTGCTGCTGAGGACAAATAGTTAAAATCATCTTAAGTTTCTCCTATTTTATTTCCTTACCAAAGACCATACCAATAATCGTATGGATCAGAATAATTTATTGTACAATGTGAGGTGAAATGATTGAGGGTCTGGAGGAAGGTTTGAAGGATGAAGGCTTTGGGTAATGGTTGAAAAATGAAGAGATGGGGGTGACGGTTAAGACATGAAGCAATGAATTGAGGTCATGGGAGAAGATGTGCTGATGTCAGCTGCAGCGGTGGGAATACCATAGGGAACCGGGGGAGTTGAGACTCAAAGTCAGGGGCCTGTCGCTCTGTAAGTTTGATGAATAAAGCCCCCAAGACAATTTTCATTGGGAAAGATGTAGATTGGTGTTTTTTATGTTGCCTGGATAGTTTTGGATCTTGTATAGAAACTATAAAACTATATACATTGTAGGTAAGGATGCTGGGGAAGACCAGCGACTGAGACGTTTTTCACATCATCTTCCCTACCAGCAGTGAAGGAAGCGTGGATGTGGAAAAAATTCTCAGCTTGTAGCATGCAGGATAATTCTGTTCAGCTTGCGACCACCTCACCTGATTCTGAGATGAATAAAGGGCCTTGGGGGGGTGGGGGTGAGCTCTGGCTAGCCTGGAGTCAATATAGATTCGTATGGACTGAGGTATGAGTCAAGTCGAAAGAGGCAGATGGGTTAAGGTTGGTTGTATGGGCTTTTTTTTGCTGCATTTTAGTTAAAAGATAAGAATCAATGGAAATGTCAGACATATTTGCATGTTGAGGGTATAAGCAGTGATGTCCAAGGGCCGAAAGACAGCAGGATCCTGATTATTGGACTTTGTCTCTGAGTGGACACAAATGGCTTTTGTAGAGAATATTGATGAGAAAGAAAACAAAATCTGAACTGTGATGCAATGTTTTTTGTGTGGGATTGGATTCAGCTTTACAGAGATCTTCAATTTAACATGCTGAGGTGTGAGTGGGTCGAGGGTAGGCAAGTAGTCCTTGACAATTCTATAAAGAAGTTCATTATTTTGATATAGACCTGAGGTTTCCCGTCACTGGTTTTGAAGGAGTTCCTGTTTTCTTATTAAGGCTTGTTCTATCTTTGCAAGTCTGATGCAGGTTATGTAAAAAGGGGAGAAGACTGGACAAGGATTGCTGACATGCTTTCAGCATCTAGTTTAAAAACTTTGAATCTCTCAGTTTCATTTCATTTTTCTTTTTCCAGATGGAAGCTGGAATTTAAACATGTATCCAATGTTGTGTGTCATTGCGAAATACAAATGTGAGTGAATGTGCAGTATTTCCTAGCGTATTTTCTATTTGTATTAATAATAATCTTCTGACCGACACAGGGCATGTCCTTTACCAATACATCCCCACTGGTGGTTCCTTCACGCGCTAAAGAGGTAAATGTATTTGATAATATAAACCATATGTGCATGCCACTTATGAGCGGGTCCTTTGGTACTCTGGAAGTTTTATGCATTTACTGTGTGTTTTTATTTATTTAGTGAAAAAACATGTAAAAAATCTGTCCCCTCCTAACACTGTGATCCTGCTGTTTGCAGTGCACTCTGGGAACCAACCCCATCAGTGTGGCAGCTCCTTCCAAAGACGGAGACAGCTTTGTTCTGGATATGGCCACATCAGCAGTGGCACTTGGAAAGGTGAGATCAGGTTTATCATTATAGGTCGTCAGAGCATGCCGTACAAACTGCACGTCACCTCCTTAATGCAGAGAAACGATGCCACACTAATGCAGCTGGATGTGGATTATTTTAGATGTAACACCACATGTTTGTCTGATAAATATCTAAACTTTTCGGAATTGATTTTTTAACATGGTTCACAATGGTTGTTCATTGGACAAGGAAGTTAAATTATTTGACTCATATACACCTAGCCTTATTTAAGTTTGTGATTAGACAGAAATGACTACTCAGAATCTTTATCTACCTGATACAATGACATCACATGTTGTGTTCTTATCAGCTAAATGAGATATGTGCGTATGTTAAGTCATCCCACTCTTGTACTGAATGTGTAATGTGCACAGGTGGAGCTGCATGAGCGTCGTGGAGACACCATTCCCGAGGGCTGGGGCTGTGACGCTCAGGGAAAGCTGACAACAGATCCCAAGAGAGTCCTAGACGGAGGAGGACTGGTGCCTGTCGGCGGCAGTGAAGCCACAGGTCAGAAACCAAAAGATACAACTGCTGGCATTCAACTCAGGGGGATAGAAATCCTGGGGCCTTTACTGCAAAGCAAGTTTAACGTAGCCAAGACATTTTTTGTATTCCGGCCTCACTCAACCGAACATAAGCCGTCCTGATAACCTGCACTACGAAGCTGGTTATCAACTGTCTCAGTTTACCGTGAGTTTGAGGTGTCTGACTGTGTCTGGCTTGTGACACAGCCGTCAGCTGCAGGTGTAGAGTGAAAGAACACACACAGAAACAGCCCTCACACTTTCTACTTCTCATAGAAATTTATTTTCATTGGTCAGGAGATGAAATTTATCACATCGTCTTTGAAGAGAAATTAACAGAGCTAACTGTTTTCTACTTTATCATTCACTACATAAGGAATGCAAAAGGCCCACATGAAATAACATGTGGGCCCGTTTCTAGTTTAGTTTAATTTGCGCTCTTAATGGGTGGGAGGGGCAATATCCTAGTTCACTCTGTTGTTGCATAATTGTACATTCTGCCCCATGGTATATTTCTTTTTCTATACTGTACAGATTTTTTCTATATATTAAACGACTCCTTTACATTCATATCATTTTGTTTGTTTGTTTCAGGAGGATATAAAGGCTACGGCTTGGGAATGATGGTGGAGGTGTTCTGTGGTATCTTGGCCGGCGCCAAGTACAGCAAACATGTCCGCACATGGAAAGTAACGGATCGTGTTGCAGACCTGGTACGTTTTTTTTATTTTTTGTTTTTTTTACTTGACCTAACCCTAACCCTACTTCAAAACCCCTCATTATCTGGATTGGAAAAGTAATCTTTAGAAATGTATTTAACTCCTGCATGGAGCCACGTATCTTACGTTCCTCTCTCCAAAGTAATGATAAAAGACCGGTTTGTTTTATTATTGCCCAGTTGACTAAGCATCAGTTTAATTTATTACTCTGTTAACGACAGCAAATAAATGAGGCATGATGGGCAGAGTTCTGTGGAGCCGAGTTGTATCAGCAGACTTTTACAGCCACTGTTATCTAAAAGAAATCACAGAGTCAGACGTTGGCTCGATTCTGACATGTTTATAAGTCCCTTTACTTTATATTAGCTCTATGTGCACAGTCTGGTCATTGTCCTCTCTATGTTCACAGGGTCAGTGTTTTGTGGCGATCAACCCAGAGAACTTTGCTGATGGTTTTAACGACAGGATGGCTGACCTGCTGTCCATCCAGAGAGGCCTGGACCCCGTGAGTACATCCTAATGTTGCAATGCTGAAAACTATTCAAGTTTAAAGCAAAGTGACTAGTTTAACTTCTTTTTGTGGTCCTAGGCTGATGCAGAGAGTCCTGTCCTGGCTGCTGGAGACCCAGAGAGGATGAATATGAAGAAGTGTGAAGAGATGGGTGGGATTCCCTACCACATCAATGTTGTCAACTTCATGGTAAGATTTCAGAAAGTGACGACACCAAACAGTCTGGAACGTGGAGCCCTGTAGAGCATGTGGTGTATTAGTGAGCTTTAGGGGTGTCTGTAGGTTGATCTTTGGACCAAACCAGGCTCGCTGTGTCCCTTCTAGCTCATATGCTAAGCTGAGACAGTTAGCTGCCCGCTTGAGCTTCATGGTTACTGTACACACATGACAATGATATCGATCATCTTATCTAATAAATCTCAGACCAAAATTAGCAAGTACAATTGGTGTTTTTAAACAGTTGAGTCGTTCCTGTTCCTGGCTATTTATGTGTCGATGCCCGTAAGAAGAACAAAATTGGCGCGTTCACCAAAGTGTCATGTTTTCATCCCTGCCTATTGGGGCCAGAGCCAATTAAAAAAACTACTGCAGAAACATTTTATCCAGGAGTGAAAGTATGTCAGTTGGTTTTTGACGGGTGGAAAAGGGGCATAACTTCTGCAGGAAATCAGTTGAGCATATTACCCTAAATGTCCCGCTAGTGCATTAAGCCAAATACTATTTCAGGCTGACCTAACCTGACTTGATTTTTGATTTGTCTACAGAATGAATGTGCACAGAAAATCGGCGTCAGCCAGCTGCTGCCATGTGACAAGCTCATCTCCGATTAATAATCATGCCAGCTGAAATTCTCAACATTGAAGGAATCTGGCTCTTTTGCTCATCTTGACCCCTTTGCTCCTCCGCAGGGCAAGTTGGGAATGTGGCTTCATGTACTGCATGTTGACAGTCATGTCTTTTGCACATTTTTCAATTGTTCATTTTGAAAAGTTTTCCCATGTAAATGTTAAGTGGAAAGGAAAAGATCAGAAGTTCAAGGGAAATTTTGAAAACTTATTTTTAACATTTTTGGATGTCTGGAGATAATTCATCTGCAGATGTCAAAACGTAAACATGTCTTCAAGATGTTGTTTCTCTCTGAGTGAAATATACACATTTGTCTGAAGCTCTTGTTTACCATTGGATTTGACTGATGGATGTAAATGATCTAAGAAAGACTGGGTGGTAATGTTTAAAGATAATTTGGTTTGTTCATAACGAGCCAGTTGGCTCATTCCCTGTATAAACCATTTTTTAGAAATATACTTTATAAAAGCATTTTAAATTGTCTATGGGACCATGTTCAGATTTTCTTTTTACGCCAACGTTATCATAAAACAATATTCATTTGTGCCTTATTAAAAAAATATACTTTTACATCTATGCCTTTGCTTCATATCTGTTTTTCAACATTACATTACATTACATTTCATTTAGCTGACGCTTTTATCCAAAGTGGATTACAATAACATCTTCTGTATCTTCAAAACAAGAACCCATATGCATATCAACCACCAGATAGCAACATGACTTACAATTTCTTAGTGAATTTCCATTTATCAACACACCTTTAACTCACAGTTTATATATATATATATGAATGTCATCTTTAATATATTTTATTAATTATTGCGTGTTATGATTTAACTATGTTCAAATCTGCGTTTTTGGTGGTTTGCCTTCATCAATTGAGTACCAGCTATTCATTTTTACACGTTTTCCTTAACTTGTTAAAATTTAAATTAATCAAGTTTATTTTAAAGCAAAATCGCACACAGCAGTTTAATTTCACACAAACATGAGCTAAATATGTATGTTTTAACCACTAGAGGGAGACCAAGTTTACGAAAACTTTCTGTTTAGAGTAGGCCATCAATATACTTTGACTGTATATTTTCTTTTAGCCCAATTTAGTTCTGTGATGTTGGTATTGTTTGTAGTGTAATTTGCAGAAAGCAACAAACTGAGGCTAACCCTGACCTCTGCTCTGATCAACCCTGAGATGGTTCAGCTGTTCTGAGTCATTTCAGTTAACTCTGAGAATGTTAAACGTGCATGTGGTGTATAAATACTGCCATTCACCATGGTAACGGATAAAGGAAAAAGATTTATTTTAAGCAACTTGAGCTGGAAAGATTAATGCGTAACTGGGCATTTACTTATAAACAGCACTGAGAGAACCAAGAGGTTAACACCATTACATTTTATTGAGTGTTGTTCAAAGGACCACATTATTCGGTTTTAATTTCCTTGATGCATTCTGAAGAGCTAAATTAGTTTAAAATGTTGAATATATTTATTTAGCTATATCCTGAAGGGCAAAAAGTGGTGCAGGCTGCAGACGATGAAAATAAAGATAAAATAATTTATAGATCAGTGATTGTTACAATATAGTTTGACCCAACTGCCTCAGGTTTTGTGTGATTTGTTGTTGAAAAAGCCTCAATTAAAGTGCTAAAAAACATTCTATCAATACATAGTTGGATGTCTATTTTACATCAGAATTTTCTTTATTTCATTTCAACATGTAGAACCTTTAAAATAATGCTGGCCTATCTGTATGCAGCCTTGTCTTTTCAGCCACATGTCATGCCCTCTTACGTCATCTCATGCTATAACTATAGGAATATTCCAACAATGCAATCAAGAATACTGACTGTTGTCTTAATGTCTACAGAGTTAGTGCTGTGAAGACAGACAGTGAATAGATTTGATTGCATCCGCGATGTGTTCGTCTGATTGTCTGTCAGTTAGTTATAATAGTAATACACTTTATTTATATTGCACTTTTTAAAAAACAGTTTACAAAGTGCTTTGACAACAGGCATGAAAAGTAAATTAAAACTTGAACACGTAAAAGCAGTTATATGACAATAAAAATAAGTGAACAAGGAAAATTAAAGGTCTATAAAAAACAAGTCTATAAAAATGGGATTTAAAAGTGATTTAAAAGAAGTTACTGACTCTGCAAGCCTTATGTCCTCTTGTAGGCCGTTTAAAGCTGAGGGGCCCTTTAGTTTTAAACCTTGACTTTGGAACAGCAAGCATGGCTCCACCTGAGGATCTAAGGTACGTGCAGGCACATAAGGGGTCAACAGGTCTGTGATGTAGCTTGGGGCTGGACCATGGCGTGCTTTAAAAGTGATCAGTAAAATCCTAATAGGTAAATAACATGGATACATATAATTTGGTTCAGAGGAGTCAACATGATAACTCTTCTTTCCAGTGTTCTGGCTGCTTTGCATTGTAAATCCTCTCTGACAGGAGTTCTTTGTATTCACTCATCTCCCTCAGGGTTATTTGATGTCATCAAACTCTGTATCACATCTGTCCTGGGTCTGTGAATGGGTTTCAGGGTGGTTTTGGGAGACTTGCTGATTTCAGAATGTCTGCTTTCACAGCAGGGTCATTCAGGTCCAGAGGAGTCCTGTAGCTTCACTTCAAGAACGAGGAGAGAACGAAGGTCTGTCTCTCCCCTCTCTCTCCTCCTCTCACCCTTCCACCATTTTTCTCCTCTCACCCAAACGTTCGAGGCGGATGTTGCCCACACTCAGTCTGGTTCTAGAGGTTTCTTCCAGTTAATGAGGGAGTTTTTTCTCTCAACAGTCGTCAGTGCTCATAGTGGGAGCTGTTGGGTTTAGCTACAATGTTATAAGGTCTCAGTTGTCCTATGTAAAGTGGCATGAGATAATATATGTTCAATTCAATTTAATTATATTTATATAGCTTCATATCACAACATACATTATATGGAGGCTCTTTATATAGTGAGGACATGTTGTGATTTGTCGCTACACAAATAAAAATGTGTTGAATTGAATAGAATTTGAACTGAATTAGAAATAGAACGTGAGAAAGGGCGTTTTACAACATTTCAGTTCATTTCCAAGGGAAATAATTCCTAAAACTTGATGCAAAAATATCAGGCATGTTTAGGGGACTGATATTTATGAATGTGTGCAATTTGGTGCAGTTTACTTCAATTTATTGGGGCAGATAGGCCTTGGCGGAGGTTTGCACTTTACTGCGAGTCATGTAGTGATCACAAGCTGGCCAGAGGGGCCATCCTGTTTACTTGCATCTTGCAGGGCCAATATTTGTTTTATTTGCTCAGTGTTGCTTCTTGAAGACTAACCTCTGCAGCCCTTTTGCCTATCTGGCTTGGCCTTTGTACTGTGGGGCTTTGACCTGGTTGGTATGAAAATAGTGTGCATTTGTAAATTGTGCATTTGTCAAATACTGCTTGTGGGATGTATTGTCTCTTTGCAAGGTGTCTAAAAATTTGCCCCTTACATATGGAAAATGTTTTAGAAATAATCTCGATGCAACAGATGATGCTGGGTTACATTGTCACCGTGGTTCTCTGAGTGAAGAGACTGTTTCTCCCACTACAAGGCCTTTCGGAGACATGTGTCATTCAACTATCAATGGATATCACAACAACACAGGTGTTTTATAGGTGAACTGCAGGGTGTGGCCGGGCAAGCTGGAGAATATAAAATAAATGTCTACGCACCTTGAGAGCAGGGGGATCATTCCCTATAAATATAGAATATGTAATAGAGAGGAGAGGTAGTCTCTTCACTGAGCACAACTCTACAATATAACCAAGTGTTCCGTTTATTTTATGTTTCTCTACCTCATGTGTTTTCTAATGAGCAGTGAAATATTATTGTTACATTGATTTTGTATTGTATTCACTACCAAAGCAATCCAACATTATGATTTAAATATTAATGATTAAATAAACAGCCTAAAAAGCCGATGATCAATACTGCCGTGGCCAATTGATTCATCCACTATGAACTAATGTAACCGAGGAGGAAAATGTCCATTCAAAATATTAATTAGCTGGTCGTATTTGGAGATATGAGGAATTTGGTAACACTTAGCGGCATCTGCTGGTCACTTTTTCAATACAATATATTTAATGACGCCCCTAATGTGTGCTGCTCAAGGTATTTTGTGTCAAAAATAAAATAGAAGAACATACAAGTCATTTATTTATGTTGCATTTAATATATTTATTGATGCATTTATTAATTTACACCTTTTTGTCCATCTACTTAATCTTACCAATCAGTTTTCTATAAGACATGCATTTCCATAAAACCCAAAATAGTGAAGTGTAATAATGCTTTTAAATCTGACCAAAAAAAACTGCTGAAAGCTAAGAGCTGAAATCTCATTCACATGGAGAATTAGTGAAGGAGTCTGAAACCAGATAGAGTCGAAATGTTCCAAAGTGTCAGTTTGTCTCGAAGAACCATCACAGAGCAGATTCATGAAGTAATAACATACAAGTACATCACAAGACATTTCTAGTTTCACTCACTGTAAAGAATCAATGGAGAGAAAAAACATCATCCAAATATTCACTAATGCATTAATGTTATTAGAATCCATATTGAGACATAACATAACATAACTTGTTTTCTAATGTCAGGATGTGTTCTCTCTCTTTCACTCAAGGAAGCACCATCCACGCATGCCGTAGCAGACAAATGGTTTTCTTTCTTCACAGGAAATTAAGCTCCAGTTTCCTCCCTTCTCCAAATCTGCAACACCACATACGTCTTTCATCGAGCCAAGTGGGTGTCCCTTCTGATACCAGGAGCTGAATGAGTAGTTACTCCCGTCGGACCAGTAAATCTGAGGATCTCTGTACAAACCGATCCATGCCAAGTTGGGACATTTGTTCGAGTGCGGTGCCGTGCGCAGTATCTTGTTGTAGTCAGTGTCGTTCCTCACAGTGACCAGATCTGTGTAGTGTGTTCTGCAGTGCCTCTGAGCCTCAGACCAATTCTTTGCTGGATTCACTAGCACAAAGTCAAAATCATCTAATGTTCCTGCAGTTCAGTGTGAGAAGAAAAGAGGGATTGTTGAGATCACATAATGGTTTTCAAAATCATATCTTATACATTATGTTGTATAGTAAAGATCAATATAAAGCACAACATTACCATTGTAGCAGACAAATGGAATCTGTGTATTGCAGTTATAATCATTCCATGTTCTATTGTTCGTCATGGCCATACAGAGCTCATTGCCTTTATAATTGTTTGGTTCAGCTTGACGCCAGTTCCTATATTGAGCTCCACTCTGGTTGAATCCATCTGACCACTTCCAGTCAATATGACTGTACAGACCAATCCAAACCTCAGAGCTGTTACCAACAGCGGAAACTGTGTCGTTAAGATTCTTCATTTCTTCAGTGTTTTCAATAGTGGCCAGGTCTGTGTACGTCGCTCTGCAGTAGCTCTGAGCTTCAGTCCAAGTCATTGCATCAGACACAAAGTGGTACTGATGGGGGAGGCATGTGCAGAAGGTGAGGCACCCTGAGGATGAAACCAATTATTTGTGTTATGTATGAGGACTCAAGTTAATCTCTATATTCAGATTTCCTGTTAGACATCATACAAACAATGAAATTCACTGACCTGAGAGACACAAGACACCAATGAAGATCCCTTCCATCCTGATGCTGCTCTGTGGACTGTCTGTGCCAGTGTTCACCACTAACACCAAACTGAACCAGTTCTCGTGCAGCTTTAGGGAAATGTAACACCAGCTCCTCCTCTTCTACTGACACTAGTCAGTGTTCTGTTTCTTTATGCAAAAAGGCAAAGATGCAAACAAAATCTAATTCCATCCAAAATGTAGATCAGATGTAAAGAGAAGAACAATAAATTATGAGTATTATTAAAAAATAGTATTATTATTGTTATTTTTATTATTAATATGATGCTATCATCTATAAATTATGTTCATTACAACAACCATTCTGACAACGTAACCCCACTAGATATTGAAGCCTGCCTTCAGGTATCCAGTGTTCATCTTTACAACATGGATGTGTTCATGGAGACACAATTTGCACCGCATGTCTCAGATCAAGTCCTTCATGTTGTGTGTTTCCTGATCTCAACCAAAAACAGCAGCTCTACAGCAGCAATGCGTTGAAGAATTATTAAAATAATTCAGAGGAGTCAACATGGTAACTCTTCTTTCCAGTGTTCTGGTTGCTTTGCATTGTAAATCCTCTCTGGCAGGAGTTCTTTGTATTCACTCATCTCCCTCAGGGTTATTTGATGTCATCAAACTCTGTATTATATCTGTCCTGGGTCTGTGAATGTGTTTCTGGGTGGATTTTGGAAACTTGCTGATTTCAGAATGTCTGCTTACACAGCAGGGTCCTTCAGGTCCAGAGGAGTCCTGCAGCTTCACTTCAAGAATGAGGAGAGAAAGAAAACACAAGTTTACAGTGGTAGTAGCTTTGTGAAGAAGTACTTGGATCTTTTGTTCAAAACACAGTGAGGAACCTTTGGTCTCCAGGCTGCACGTTGCCCACAGGACAGTTCGATCAGGCCTTTCAGACAATTCACAAAACCAAGTAACTCAGAAATAAACTTTCACCCTGTGGTTTGCCTAACTTCAACCTGTGCAGTTTAATTCTGCATAAAAAAATGTCTGGACTCATATGAGGTCACCCTGACCTTTGACCACTGAAATCAAGTCTGTTCGTCTTCAACATCTTCAAGTGAAAATTGCTCAAAATGTGAGGAAATGATCGAAACACAGACTTGAAATATCATGTTCAAGAGGCTAAAACATGTTTTATAAGTTAACGACCACCAACTGAAATCTAAACAGTTCATCTGTGAGTCTATGGCTGTGTTCCAAATCCCTCACTAATATCTGTTTAGTGCATTAAATGCTGAGTTCGCCATTATTTATTGGTGTCCAAATGTTTACAGTTTTTTTTATAATGGACTCATTGTTTCCCACAATGCATCATGAGAAGTAGTGTACAACCAATGGTCACTAACCAAACAGTATATACCATCATGCATGCACTCGTGGTGGAGTGAGGGGAGGAGCGAGGGCAGCAGGAACAAAATAAACATTTAAAATTGACTTTCGGATTTTACACGTTGCTGTTGTTGTACATTTAATTCCTGTGGCAATGATGTCATTTTTCGATGCAGAGAAAATGCTCGGATTAGTGTCTGAAAGCTTCTGGTTCTTTTCCGATGAGCTCACTTTATAGTGCTCTATATAGCAAACACTTTTCGGACTCTTCATTTAAGTTATGATCTTTTGTTTGGACTTCGTTTTTCGTATATTCATGTTTTTGGATTGGTACTCTGTATTTTAATATTCCTCTTTCTTGTGTGTCCCTCGCCTCAGTTTAGTTACGTCCATGTTGTGCCATTTCCTTTTTCGGAGTGCGCACCTGACCTCACCTGTTTCACCTGGGTTCAGTTATTCTGTCTCTGTGCGGTTGTCTCTTCACTTTGGTTCTGTTCAGTCCAGCTCCTCTGTCTCTGTTTTGAGTTTCAGCTTTTGGATTACCTGAGTTCTCTTACCAGCCTTCTGAGTGTAACCAATTAAATTTGTCGTTTAAGTATTTTTCCCTGCACAAACGTGACATTAACGAGGCAAAAAAGGCTTTTTGTGTAGCCAATGA
Source organism: Limanda limanda (assembly GCF_963576545.1). Taxonomy (NCBI): domain Eukaryota; kingdom Metazoa; phylum Chordata; class Actinopteri; order Pleuronectiformes; family Pleuronectidae; genus Limanda; species Limanda limanda. Next base: position 23,929,247 of record NC_083643.1, read on the forward strand.
CCTTGAACTAATTTCAGTTGTAACCAAATCATCCTTGAAGTGATATAACAAAATTCCCTGAAGGTGTTTGTGATATATCACATTCACAAGAACATGAGGTCAGCGTGACCTTGACATTTTACCTTCAATCACCAACATCGTTTCAGTTCATATCTGACTTCAACTGAAGCTTCGTACAGAATTTGACATGTTTTCATAAAAATGGGGCAGACGATCAACCTGGAAACCTCCACCTAGGTTTTTCTGCATCAAAGGAAAAATACACATTAAACATTAGACCAACATGTCTTTCAGTGTGGTCACTTCTGGCTGAACATGTCTGTCAGGTCATGGTCAAGGACAAGCTAGCTTGGGGGGGTTGTTCTCCAGAGGCTGATCATAAATCAGGGGCCACAATTTAAACAGAGGGGCCAATGATATATCAAACATCCATGTCCAATTCCTGATTCAGTAAGATGTGCATTTAAAGATTCAGAATTAGAATTCGAAAGATGTAGTGGTGCAGTTGCACATTTCAGCTGAGTTCCCCTCACAGCTCGCTCCCCGTCCAGACCCTCTCCTGATGACAAGATAAAGTATTTAAATATAAGGGGCTCATTTAAGGGGGAAAGAAGTACAACATTTTTTTAATTTAGATGAAACACACTAGATAAAACATCAGTAGGATTATTTCATATTAATTTTCTGCCAATCGATCCCTTTCACCAAAATCATACACACTGAACCTTTAATTCATTCCATGTTTACTTTAGCTCTATAGCATTGAACACACACCATTAAATATATTTTAAATGTTTTTCTCGTTCAAGCACATTGTGTTCTTCCAAAAAACCTGGAAAATAAAGTTATTATTTTATTTAGACAACTGACAGGACATTACCTCAGGAAACATGCAGATGAGCTGGATGAGTTGTGTGATGCAACAATATGATCAATATTTAAATTCACATATATTACTCTTCACTATAACTGACATTATTGATCTAAATAGCTGCTTCTTTCCGATATCTCTCTCCCAGCTACTATAATTGGGAAAGTCTCCTGATGCTCACAGAGGAATCAGTGCTCCTCCTTTGTTTTCACATCGTGGACTATAGAAAGAATTCAGATAATGTTGTTGTGGGTCCAGGAATTTTTTCAGTTTCTTTAAGACTGCAAGATGAGAGTGTTTGATAACATTTTTGATGGTTTTTCAGGAAATCATTTATGTATTTTGACTGAAAAAGAAATCAAGCACGATTGGTGCAACTTGGTTGAATTTAAGGGGAATGTTGGGCCTTGGTGGAGTTATGCAGTTTACTCAGTGGCATTGTAGTTTGATTATAGGGCCTAAAATTCCCACCAAACTTATGTTTAAAGCTGTTTTATGTTTGCAAGACATCCATAGTGAGCAAGAAGGAAATCAGACATTTGTTGGTGGTAACATCAACGAGTGCATCTGCAGGACTGTTTACTCCCTTTGTCTGTGTAACTGTTTGGCATTTTTCGACTTTCTCTCGTCTCAAACTCTGAGGCTGTGTTAGAGCTGTGCTGAACTGGGATGGAGGAGACCAACATGTTCCTCTGAACTACTCCCTGACCCCAACCATCCTGAGACAGACTCCTGCAGTACACCAGCCAATCAACTGTTCAGTTACACTTTCTGAAAAAGTGAAAGTAAAATCCATTAAATACCCTGAAATCAATGAATTTATTTATAATTTGTAAAAGATATTTCCTGTAAGTGGCTACCCAATAATAACTCATTGGGTGAACTCAATTCAATTGTAGCTCCAACTCAATTTAATAAAATCCCTGCAATATAATTTCTTCCATTAGTCCAACTAATTTCTCTCACATAAAATAACATTATTACATTAACTGGTTGCTTAGTTAAGTTGATTTACATAACACCAACTTATCTTTTTTAAAGGCAGCTAAAGTAAAATATCTATGATGATGTTAATGTAAATTGATTTTAGTTCAAAATTATATAATTGGAAATTAATATGGTAATATTGCTTTTCATCTGATCCGCCGTTTAGACGCATGAGACAAACCTCATTTGAGGTTTTTTTTATTTTAAAATGCTCACAAACTGGCATTGTAAAAACTAACCAACATTGAAAACTTTTTTGTTTGTTTTACATACAACAAATATCAAGAAACAACCTGATCAGGAAATAAAAGCAACACAATCCTGACAGTTATACTGAATTAAACATCAATACAAATACATTTATTTGTATACTTATAATATGTCATCTTTTACTTGAATACACTTTTCTTTAATGCTAAACCTTTTGAAGTGCACTGGAAACAAATGGTAATCTTTACAGCTCTGTGGCAGAGTGACTTGCAGCATTAAGAGGCCAAGAAAACTACAGTGTTCTCCTTATATTTAACATGACATCCATACAGTCATAAAGAAGCCAACTTACAAAGGAATATATCCCCTTGGGTCCATACATCTAGCAATATTGATCACAATTGTTCAGAAAAAAGCCTTTCACCAGTTTGAGTCTCATGCCCAGATCTGTAGCTGGTGAAAAGCTACAGATCTGTCCCCAAAACAGCAAGGCAAAAAAACTTGTTGGTCTGTAAATGAAAACATTTACAGTTACCGGTTTTAACTCATTATAACTCATTAAGGCGGTAATTGAAATGTAGCTTCTATTCTGTAACAGAGTGACTAGCAGCATTAAGAGGTCATTCACAACCAAGGAAAACTAAAGTCAAATCGTGTTTATGTCCATTTGGCCTGAGTTGAGCGTCATGAAGGTGACAAGGCAGCAGTACACAGGTGGTGTCACATAGATGGAAAGGGGAAGTTATGTGGACAACATTTCCATTTGTGGACAGACTTCTCCCAGCTCATGGAAATCCACTCATTAAAATATCGGACCCAGGAAAAACACCCCTGAGGTCTCAGAACTTTGTCGGCTGTGTTTCCCACTCATGCAGACAACTTGTTTTTCAGCTGCTGTATCTTTGCATTGAGCTTGTGCCAATCCAAATTCATTTCTGAATAAACTCGAAAGTGTACTTGAGGTTGTCTGGAAAGCTCCGATCAAGGGCATTAATAAGCCCAAACAGCATGATGGACCCCATTATCACCCTTCCTAAATTGTCCATGACTTTGATCTGATAATAATGAGATGCTAATTCATAATGATGAAACAGAGCCGCTGCCGGTGTGAACAACTGACAACCGTGACACGGAGCCATTCAACGGTGGCGACATTCCGCGGTGCCGGCGTTGTGCGGACGTTATGTGGCCGGTAGGTGGCTATATGAGCTCATAGTTCCTATACATAATCCACATTGTGGCTACTAAAAATACCGGTGCTTTAAGACTAAAGACTCGTGGTTATAGACCTGGGCAAGTCACCACTGTAACTCACTTAAACCTTTAGTGAGTTACAGTCACTGTCACACTGCAGCGTGGAAAAGGCTGACATAACTAGCTAGCTAGCCAGATTGCCTGCCAATTCTGATTTGACTAAAAACCGAGCAGATGTTGCCTGGATTAAGTTTTGACGGCTATTGCGCATATTTCGGTCAATATTATGGAAAGCCCATTATTTGACAGCAGGAAACATTAAATATATCAACTCACCAAGGTTTGGTCTTCCACCTGCGGCAGTGACTCTGGCTTGCACCTCGAAGCAGAATGAGAAAATAGTCGCCAAAGAAAATCTGGAGAATCAAACACCAGGGGCGGTCCCCCCAATTAATCTCATTTATTTTGCGTTCATGAATGTGATCGGTGAAACAATTTAAATATTGTGTGTTACATCTGTAAAATATTTATGTCCATTTTTTAAATGGATATATAATAATAAAGCAAAGGATATTTAAATGTGTCACCTCTAAGAAGGGTTTGAATAATGTTTTTGAGTGTATAGAACTCAAATCAAATAAATAAATAATAATATATTAGAGGAACAAACATCATATAATACAAACACAACCCTTCTGACTGATTGTCTCCGTGTGTATTTGCTGTGTTCATACTCAAACACGCAAACAAAAGCTTGTGTGTAAAAACCCTGGTCATAAGGGCATGCAAGCTCTCGGATGGAGAACGGCCTCGAGCCTGCAGCCTGCGCTGGGCCTCCAATGTGCTACCGTAACATCTGTAAGAGACGCTCCTTCCCCACGAGGCTTCAGAAAAGGTAAGAGAGGGAGGGGTTCACTGCACTACATATAAACTGTGCTTTCAGGAGAGTACATTCATAAAGACGTGTGGAAGAAGCAACCAACATATCTAGATCATGAGTACACTCTTACACTCGCAAAAACATATAGAAAATCCCTCTACTGATATACTGCATATAAAAACAAGATTCTATGTGTTAGTGATAATCAATAAAACTATCCCAGGGATATTCCAGCAACTGAGTGTTGTACCTCCATAAAGTTCAATCAATCAATCAAATGTTATTTGTACAGCCCATATTCACAAATCACAATTTGTCTCATAGGGCTTTAGAAAGGTGTGACATCCTCTGCCCTTAAGCCTAAACTACAGTAAGGAAAAACTACTAAAATCCCCTTTAACAGGGTAAAAAGGACGTAGAAACCTCAGAGAGAAAGTTGAGAGCTTCGTGTGAGAGTTCAATGTTTCCTAATCTCTACAAACAGATCATGTGTGTGAAGTAGTTTAACTTTCTGTTTTATTATAAAGTTCTGGTTTCATGAGTTTAGACTGTTGATGTCAGAGACAATTATTTAAAAAACGAACATGGAAGCAGAGGCCAAGGGAGGACTGTCTGTGATCTAAATTTCCCATAATGCAACTTTAAAGTATTTTTCATTGCACCTGATAGCTTCCACCTCCCTTTAAACTTTACTCCCTCACTTTATATTTCAGGGTTTCAGCTATAAATGTGTGGTTTTCAAACTCAAACCAAAGTAACCGGTTTACAGATCTTGTCACACCCACACAATGAAAACTGTTTTCATAGATGACTTTATATCAATGTGAATGGTGATGCCGAGTCTTGACTGCCTCCTGGTGGCTGACTGAAGTACAGGCCATACACACCTCCCCCTCAGTTGAACTTTATTTGGGATTAAGCAGTAACTGTAAATGATGGCAGGTGTGTACTGACTACTATTGAACATGTGTTTAAATGTGATGATTAATTTTGAATACAGCCACATCCCTAGTTATAAGAGGGTGTGCACACTTATGCAACCACATTATTTAATTTTTTAATTTTTCCCCCTAAAAGATTTCCATTTGTTTTTTCAATTGAATTATTCACGTTAAAGGTCACACTAAAGGTGAAAAAAGTTCAGACAGGATTTATCTTTGTCTCATTTGTTAACATCACAAAAACCTTGCATTTTAACAGGGGTGTGTAGACTTTTTATATCCACTGTAGATTGATTCTAATTCACAAACATATGGTTGTGAGAACAAAATCGGCTGGTGCACACGTGTCATGAATCCGGCGGCAATTTTGGGCACGCACTTATTTTCTGCGGAGTAAGAACATTTCTGCGCACATGTTAGTAAGCCCATTGTTTCCTTATTAAGATTTTTAGTTGTTAATCTTTGACTACTGTTGGATATTCATATTTAATGATGTGTCCATATTTACTATTAAATGGGTTCATACTGTTGTTGTCAATGTTAGAATGTCTAGGTCTATCCCCCTAAATTTAAGATTTTTTTTCCATATCTCCCAGCCCTACACGGTAGTATGTAGGCAGTGATGAATACAGAGTTTGAAATAGACATATCTATTTATTTTCATAGTCGATCGAGTAAAAATGGTGCTCATAATTATCCTCAAATTGGCAAGATCGATCTGAAGAACCAGCATTGAAGAAAAAATTATGGTTATTCAAATACAAGTTTATTAATATGGTACATTTCATTAAGCCACATAGAAGATCTACTACATGAGTTGGTATCTCCCCTGCAGATTATAGTTGCAGGATGACCAGATAATTTATCATCTTCAACAACACTCAATTTATATATCAATCAATCACCTGCTTTGCAAGAATATGGCCTCTCACCAGTGTGACTTCTCACATGCATTTTCAAGTCATTATTACGTGCAAAGGTTTTCCCACATGTTTGGCAAGAATACGGCCTCTCACCACTGTGAACTATCATGTGGGCTTTCAAATCACCACTACTTCCAAAACATTTCCCACAAGTTTGGCAAGAAAATGTCTCATCTGTGTGAGTTCTCATGTGGACGTTCAATTGACTTCTTTCTCCAAAACTTGTCTGACAGGTATCGCAAGAATAAGGTTCCTCATCTTCTGTGTGTCTCCTCATGTGTGCTGCCAAATGCCCACGTTGACCAAAACCTTTCCCACATGCTTTGCAAGAAAATGGCCTCTCACCAGTGTGAGTTCTCATATGGGTTTTCAAGTCTTTTTTACGTGCAAAGGTTTTCTCACATGTTTGGCAAGAATACGGCCTCTCACGACTGTGAACTTTCATGTGGGCTTTCAAATCACCACTACGTCTAAAACATTTCCCACATGTTTGGCAAGAATACGGCCTCTCACCTGTGTGAATTCTCTCGTGGACGTTCAAATCACTCCTACGTCTGAAACCATTCCCACATGTTTTGCAAGAATATGGCTTCTCACCTGTGTGGATTCTCATGTGGTTTGTCAATGTACTATTATCTGTAAAACTTTTCTGACATGTTTGGCAAGAATATGGCCTCTCATCTGAGTGAATTCTCATGTGGACATTCAAATGCCCACAGGTTCTAAAAAGTTTTGCACATGTTTGGCAAGAATATGGCTTCTCATCTGAGTGAATTCTCATGTGGACAGTCAAATGCCCAGAGGTTCTAAAAGGTCTTGCACATGTTTGGCAAGTAAATGGCTTCCCGCCTGTGTGAATTCTCGTGTGGATTTTCAAAAGCCGACAGTTTAAAAAACGTTTTCCACATGTTTTGCAAGAATATGGCTTCTCATCTGAGTGAATTCTCATGTGGACAGTCAAATGCCCAGAGGTTCTAAAACGTCTTGAACATGTTTGGCAAGTAAATGGCTTCTCGCCTGTGTGAATTCTCTTGTGGATTTTCAAAAGCCCACAGTTTGAGAAACGTTTTCCACATGTTTTACAAGAATATGGCTTCTCATCTGAGTGAATTCTCATGTGGACAGTCAAATGCCCAGAGGTTCTAAAACGTTTTGCACATGTTTGGCAAGTAAATGGCTTCTCACCTGTGTGAATTCTCGTATGGATTTTCAAAAGCCCACAATTTGAAAAACGTTTTCCACATGTTTTGCAAGAATATGGCTTCTCACCTGCGTGAATCCTCATGTGGACTTTGAAGTAGACCATCCCAATAAAACGTTTCTGACATATTTTGCATATATAAGGTTTCTCACCTGTGTAGTTTCTCAGATGTATTTTCATTTGATGTTTATACATAAAACCTTCACCTTTGTCACATTTGAAAGAATTTCCACCACTATGAGTATCAGCTGTAATCTCTGATATGTAAACAGTTTTACTGGGACTTCTGTTTCCATGAAGACTCTTCTGTGGGTTTGGTTCTTCATTTCTAGTTGATCCTGATTCCACATGTTTTATTCTGTTCTGATCTTGACTCTCAGCTACAGTAGAGTTGTGAGAGAAGAGCTGGTGCTCACTCTCTGATTCTGGTTCTCTGGGATCACTTTCCTCATAATCAGGAGTCAACATTACGGTATCAGTCTCCTGCTTCAGTACGAGCTGCTCTCCCTCCGGACGGATGCACATTTCCTCCTGTTCCCCTTTAATTTGTCGTGGCTCTGGGTTCTCTTGGTCCAGACTTGAGTTCCTCTCCTGATTACAGAGCTGCTGGTCAGAGAAAACCTCCTCCTTATTACAGGCATGCTGCTGTGGGAGCTCTGGAGGAACAAAGAGCCACAAGACAGAGGATACAACTGGGATGATAAAATAAAAGACAATATAGTTTCATATTTGTTAATTACTGTGAAAGCTGAGTAACAATATTAACTGCTTCTCCAGTTTTAGCTCCACATATTGTTGTGTAAGAGTTTAATATTTTCATTGAATAATTAATGTTGTTTGAAACAAACATTCAAATTTATGAAGTAAATTATAAAGCAATAAAAAAATTAAGGAACATGTAGTGTTTTCTCCATCCAGACCATATAAGGTCAGGTCCGTATAAAGAACCAGTCCAGGTTCAGATGTTATTGATCTGGACCTGGTGTGATGTGGTCTTGACATGAAAGTAAACAAGCTTCCTTATTTTAAAATAGAATACATTTTCACAAAGATGAAGTATGTTCTTAAGAGTGATTTGCTTCTTTGTGATAATCTAGGCCTGATTTGAACAATCTGAGTCTATTGTTCCTTGGCTGAGTATTGTTTTTGCTGTATCTTTGAAATAAATTGATTTTATCATTTAATATTGCAGGTATTTGTTGAAACTTTTTTTATATAATCTCAACTCATAATTTTGATTTGCTTACTTCATGAACAAACATGCATTTTGTATTTTATACACCAATTCTACATAATGTATATGTAGAATTGTCCAAAAATGACCCATACAGTATGTACTCCCTACAGAGCACCTGCCATTCATTTCACATGACTGATTCTGCACAACTGATGCATGCAAGACTTTAATATGCACAAAAGCTGTTGACTTCATTTCTTACTAGCTACCCATAGCTAGATCAGTCTTATTGTGGTTGCACATACCGATCCTGTGTAGCTTTATTTCAGGTTTCAAAAGGACGTCCAGCAGTCTGCGCTGGCGAGCGACCTCTTCTTCGTACTGGACGATGGTTTTCTCAAACACTGTGAATATTTCTCCAGCAGCCGCAGTGAGCCGCTCACTGATGAAGCCTCTCAGGCACTGAACCGAAGACATCACTGCTCCGTCAACTACTTGAATATTTACCCGAGACACGACCACTCGATTGTCTTCCAGCTAACAGCTAGCACCGAGGTAACGCTGCTAGCGCTGTCTCGACTTCCGGTCTGTGTCACACTGCGAAGGTCCGACAGAGAGACAGGGTACAACTTTTTATCCCTATGTATTAAGTGTTCATAGCGCCTCCTTCTGATAGATGTTAGAACCTGCACCTGTACATTCACGCCAATGCTGGAGTTTAAAATTCGATTCTATGAGTTGAAATACAGAGTTAAATCATAGTGACAGAATTCAACATGACATAAATCAGTCATCATATATGTTGGTATCACATACTGTATATATAGATGTATGACAGAACTCCACTCCCTCCAGTTTTACACAAATGGAGGTCAATTATGTTGGACACTACATTCTCTCGCACGTTTGACGTTAGTTTGAGTCAGAGTCTGCACAGTAGTGATCGTGGTGTGGAGCCACAGGGTTGAGGGTTAAACTGACTCGAGGCTAAATTAAAGGGAATCGGGGAAGCCAGGAGAGTTTCAGTACGGAGACTTGGCTTTTATGGTTCAACCAGGACAGAGGGGATCACAGCCAAATCCCAGAAGTTTAGACCGATTTCGAAATCCTTCATCAGGCTCCAGGGATCAGCTCATTTGCCTCTGTCCAGGGAGATTGTGTAAACAAAACCAGCCAGTTCTTGGATCAACAGCCACCTCCCTCAGCACATATATCCAGAAACAAATTTTTGTGATCTCCTTCCTTCAGACACTCTCACTCCTCAGTTCTCTTCTATGCTGGCTTTGTTTGATTTCCCTCCTTTGGCGAACAGGTTTGTCCAATTTAGGGGGAAGAAGAACATCTTACTGTGTGGTGGCTCAGGTGTACGAGAGGCTGGTCTGAATGCAATAACCTTTATATGTTTCCTCCTCCTTAGTATGGCCTGTATAATAAGACAAATTTGGGCACAGTAATACCCCAACGCACAACTTCTACTGTTAGGGATCTTTGAATCAAAATAATGAAAACAGAGTATATAGTTAGATGGCATTATGAAGTAGCGTAGTGTTTTGGTGGAAGCAGGGTTTTTGTCTTTGTTTGACAACAATATCTAGCTCAATTGCCTTAAGCAGAAGTGGTCTCGAACAAATTACTATTTTATTTACATTATGTTTAGCTACGTTCAACGACTAAACACAGAGAAACAAACTGATATACACTGGTGATGGTTATATAGCTTCACACAATAATAAATAAAATAAAATAAATATATAAAATACAATATAGGTAATTTTATATGTTGATATCATATAACTTTTTTTGTGGTTTGCCTTCAAAATCCCACACATCAGTTTAACCTCACACAAACATAAGTGCTGTAAGTGTATCTTAATAAAACACTCCTCTTCAGCCTGTAGGTGAGTTACGTTTTAACCACTAGAGGGAGACCAAGTCCAAGTAAACTTTCTGTTTAAACCGTCAATATACCTAAGAGCTTTTATGATATTTTTGTTATACATTTCATTCGTTTTGTGATGTTGGTGTTGTTTCTGAAGCAACAAACTGATGCTAACCCTGACCTCTGTGCTGATCAACCCTGAGTCTGTTCAGCTGTTCTGAGTCAGTTCAGTTAACTCGAAGAGTGTTGAACGTGCATGTGGTGCATAAATACTACCATTCACCATGGTAACGGATAGAGACCAACTAAGTGCATAGTGTATCCTTGATGCCAACCCAGTTTCTAAGACGGTCATTTAATCTGATCTACAGTATCAAAGGCTCCACTTAGGTCTTGGAGGTCCTCTCCTCTGTCAGCTGCTAAAAGAAGGTCATTGGTTACTTTGAGGAGGGCAGTGTCTGTACTGTGTAATTATCTAAAACCTGACAGAAATTTCTCAGAGATGTTTTTATGACAGATAAAAGATAAAAGTTGTGTTGAAACAGTGGAAGTTTAGAGATTGCCCAAAATTGCTAAGAACAGAGAGTTCAAGGTGAGGTTTCTTTAATATAGGTGGAGCCACAGCATTTTTAAAACTGGCAGGAAAGATTCCTTCTGTTAGGGCTCTATTAAGAATCATCGAAGTTGGCAGCATCACGCAAACACTTCTGGATGGATTACCATGAAATTAAGGAGAATAATGAGGGATGGGTCAGGGAAGATGCCATTGAACTTTGGTGTAGAATCCGGATAATGGGGTAATCTTTCCTTAACATTTTGAGAGAGTGTATTTTTCACAATTATTGTTGATTTATCAGAGAATCATCCCCCTAAAATTCTGGATCTATTGAATTTAAGTGTGGTATTATAAGGGAAACGTAGGGCCTTGTAGGAGGTATGCACTCTACTGACTGTCATTCTAGTCCTGCATTGATTCAAGATTAAAAATTCAAGAGTTTATTATCAAATGCCCAACAATAACATTAAGCAGTCGCTGGCAATGAAATGCTTGAGTTACAGGCTCTCTTCTGGTTATGCTCAAGTAATTACAACCAAAAAAAAAAGAAATAGTATAAAATAGAATAAAATAGAATATAAAAAATTTAAAATAGAAAATAAAATATATATATATATATACAGCTGAAGAAAAAAAACAACAATAGTGCAATTATGTGCAATAGTGCAAATATGCCACGGTGCTGGTTTAGTGGAGTTATTGCAGTTCAGAGGAGTGTAAAACTCTTATGGCCTGGGGATGAAACTGTCTCTGAGCCTGGTGGTGCGGGCCCGGATGCTGCTGTACCGTCGGCCAGACGGCAGCAGGCAAAATCTGTCTCTATGTATTTTCCCCAATTTGTCATGTGTATCTGCATGTGTTTGTGAAACTGCAAGTGTGTATTTATGCTGATGAGACACTCAAAGCCAGTCTGCCTGGTCAAATTGCAACTGATCTCAAAATATATTCCAACACTATGTTTTTATTTGTGGTCATATCCTCTCCTCTTTGCATCAATCACTCTGAAAATGGCTGGAAGAGAGGACTGTCCCAGAGCCACTAGGGAGACTGGGCAGTGACAGATGCCCAGATCAGGACCTTAATCTCCCATGCCAAAAGTCCTGGCACTGGGCCCCGGACCCTGGATGTCTCGTTAACACTCGGCCGGCTGCAAACAAAAGAGGAGAAATCAACAAATCAATGGGCTTTCAGCCCCACTGGGGAAGGGGAAAGGTGGTGGAGGAGGGGGGCTAAGTGAGTGCTGGGCTGGGCTGAGCCAGGTCTGCAAGTGGGAAGGCGATGCATGGAGATTACAGGCTTTCTGCTGAGGGCGGGGGGAGGTAGGTGTGTGCAGCGTGGAGGGCTCCGCTGAGTCCAAGGATTAAGGGGCCAATTCAAACCCTCGTTATAGGGGGCAGACTCTGAGGTGTGTGTGTATAGATGATGGATGGTGGGGGTCTAATCTACCCTGGCCTTGGCCCTGTGCCCTTGTGCGGATTAGACGGGGCCCCAAACAGCCTCGAGAGCAGGGCCGCTGACTAGGATTAAGCAGATTCTAACAGGTGTCTTCTTTTGTGGTGCTGAGGGGGGTTCTGTCCATCACTCACTGAATGAGCAAATCATGAAGTGATCAACTATTGCTGATGGGGCCCGTGATGCCAAAAGGCCACAGCATGTGTGTTTGTGTTTGTGTGTGTGTGTGTGTGTGTGTGTGTGTGTTGTTTAATGGGTGTTTTGGACTGCTTAAAGATGAGTGTGTGCTGGTCAGTTTTTCAAGCGGCAGGGTCAAATCTGGAGGATATGAATCAGATGCGTGTAGAAGGATCAAGTTTTAACTTAAATGTGTGTTTGTGTGTGTGAGTAATGTCGCGTTTTAACACCAGTTAAGAAAGTGGCCGGGATTCACTGTGCATGAGATTAGCGTTGCTGTTGCTGGAGAGAGGATCAGATCAGAAGAGCTTAGAAGGGAAAGAGTTACTGACCACCTCAGCTAAGAATACACACACACACACACACACACACACACACACACACACACACACACACACACACACACACACACACACACACACACACACACACACACACACACACACACACACAAACACACACAGCAGAGAGTGCACTACACTGCAGACCTGACAGGTCCGTGAACTTGTAACTGACATTTGTTATTTCATCAGTTTTGCAAGTGAAAAGTGCTCACAGTGAAGTATCAATACAGTGTTTGATCACAGATGATGAAAAGGTATTAAGTAGAATAAAATAAAACTTTTGATTGAATTTTTTATTTTTTATCAAAATCTCATTTGATAAATAACTAACATTCTAGAGTGGAACACAGCAGTCCCCTCATGAAACCACATACACATTCAATGGATCTAGGTTTTTATTTTTTACATTTTATATTTTCATCATATTACACACACTCATAAATACCAGTCCCCTAGATGGGCCACATTTTTTCCATCAAGGTCAATTAATTGATTGTTCGAAATAAATCCTGCATCTGCCTCCTGATCAGGATCACCACAGAAATTGAATGGTTTCTTTCCTAAACTATACTGGCTCCTTTCAAGTTTCATGGTAATCCATCTTCTAGTTTCTGCAAAATCACAAACAAACGGACATGGGGGGGAACATGACCTGCATTGCGGAGGTAATGTCACCTTTCAGGATTTTAGGGGCTCCATAACATTATTATTAACCTCAGCTTAAAGGAGAATGCATCTCAGCAGACATTAAAAAACACATTTTGAAATAAAAAATGAGCACCAGGCATTATGAATGTCAAATGTTCTGATATACAAACTTCAAAATGTTGTTTTCTGTCTCTCTGCAGTGGGAATGAGTTTATGTTCTCAGTTGATGCTGCAAATCTACACTGGTGAGGGAGGGAGGGTGTGTGTGTGTGTGTGTGTGTGTGTGTGTGTGTGCGCGTGTGTGTGTGTGTGTTATGACAAACAGAAGGGAGGAGCAGAATGATGGAGAGAGTGGGAGGAGACAGGGAGAAGCTCTGCTGCTCCCCTGCTGGGTCTTTAATGAAGTGGAGCGACTTCCTGGTTTGCTCCTTCCAGCTGTTGTCTCCTCAGAGCCAAAGATATTTGGCCTTGGTTCTTTGTCCCACTCGGGCCACCATACCATCAAATGAGTGAGCGAAAATGTAGAAAATAAAAGCAAAGCATCTGGTGTCTTGTTCCCTCCAACTGCTCGGGAATGCAAATGTCTCTCCATCTGTTTCCTCCCCTTCCTGGTTGTTTATGTTGGTTAAGATTCAAAATACCATGAAGATGTGTTGGGATTTCCAACTTTTAACTATAGGTTGTGTCTGACAGAATTCTAAACAAATAAAGATAGAAGCATTTCAAATTATATTTGTACTCTTAACAATAAAAATAGAAGTATTTTTAGTTAGATATTAGGCCTTCATACAGAATATTAGCAATAATCTTTTGATTCTCAGAATGTTCAATCTTGAAACTAGCTAGAATTGTGTGTGTGTCATATTGATGGTCAGTCTCACAGCTGTCTTGATATGAGGTCAGACAGAGTGACGTTGTTGACTTAATTTTGTATGTTGCTTTGGTTTCGAGGATCCGTATGTTTACACAGTCAGGTTTGTTTTGATATAGCTGAAACGTAATATTCTTTGCTTCGCTGGACAACAATTTTGCCCCACATTGCATCTGCTGGTTCAAGGCCTTCTATGAAGTAAACAGGTTGCCAAGCAACTATAGCGTCATTGGGAGTGTCTCCCTGTTCTACTTCCGTATTCCAAAAGCCAGGAGGATGGATTACGCCTGCGCACTTCCGAGGAGGAGGAACGAAGATCTACTGTTATAAAATAGACAGACCCCGGATGTTCATAGCGCTCTGATACAACTAATGTGTGGAAGCCCATTGCTTTGCTGTAACCTGTTCATTGCTTTCTAAATAAATACTTAATTGAGCAGACTGAGTTCGGCTCTTCTTCTCTTAAAGGATAAATGAACACGCTTTAACAGATGCTGGTGACTGATTTCTGATAATATTACATAAATACCCTATGTCTCTACATGCAATGTCCTTCCAGCCTTCTGTGACCCACTGTTTTTCCTCAATATTCTTTTTCATTTTTGGTATCTTATTCATAGGATTTGTCTTATTAAGTGTTAGAATCATAGCATGAATATAAAAAGAAAAACACCAAATGTCAGATCTACATGCTGACAATCAAACCTAAACCAAGCGGAAACTACTCTGACACTATGTAGAGTTCGCAAGGGTCACAAAGGTCCAACAGTCCCCTTATGAATCTATATTTAACTCGATACATTTTTGGGGGGATTTGCACCATCCTCACACTTATAGATATATTTTTTCCATCAAGCGCTATGAATTAATCAAGGTGACGTCTTAAAACTACCTATGTCATAATGATTCAAAAAAGATGAAAAAAATCCTGGATCAGCTCTCTGATCTGCATCCACATCAGAGTTTAATTTGTTCTTCCCTCACCCATATTAAATCCTTCGTCTATTATTTTACTTTCCAATGTATAGAACCCACATTTTTTTACCCGAATTAGCCACGTATTTGAATTTTTCTGTTAAAACTGTTATTTCTGTTGCAATCTATAGGACTTAAGGCCAATTTATGCTTGTCCGTCTTTTCTAAAACGGACAGATAAGACCGCCCTATCCGTCGTGGAACACCCTCTCCGAGCGCCTCAGACAGCTTTTCGTACACCTCTGATTTTTTTAACTGTCCGTCTTTATTTCGGAGACCCCACGGACAGCTCTTGGCTGTGATTGGTCCGCGAACGACATCATTTCCCTACGACGTCATTTCCAGATTTCACATTTCCGGACCTCAAACTTCCTGCTTGACAATAAACCCAAACACAACTACGATTCTACGATGAATGTGATGTGTTTTTTAAGCCAGCGGAGTTGTCTGGCTGACGGTGGCTCGTTAGAGCACTGACGGCATGTGTGCACGGTCACATACGGTTATAACGAGCTTTCAAAACGGCGCTAGCGGGCTAGCCACCATGCTAACTGCGGTGGTAACAGTGCAAAAACCCGCCGTCACGACTTTAATTCCACTTCTATCATGACACTGTTTCTAGAATACCGCCAGGTTAGAAGCAAACACTGGGTTAGGGTTAGTGCCGGGAGTCCCTGCTGACTGTGTGTGGAAGCTGGGAGGGGAGCTAGCTGGCTCCGTGTAGCTTGAAGCTAGACGGAGCTTTAAGCTGTGGAATTAGCAACAGAGTTCGGAAACAAGACCGGGGAACCTCTGCGCTAAGAAACGATAACATCAGCATTTTGACCCGCTGGGTGTCACTTTATTTAGTTCTGTTAGTTGCCATGGTTCAGTGTGTGGGAGGCTAGCTGACAGAGGTAAACAGACACACGTGGACTTCTTCTTCTTGGGGTAGGCTTCTCTGAGCTCGTCTTCCGTTGCGCCACCTATGGGTTTGGCGGAGAATTGTTTTCAACGTACAGTCGTCGGAGAAGTAAAAATCAAAAAGACTCTCCGCTCTCCGTGCAACCCTCTCCGAGAAACGGATACGTAGAAGCATAATGGAGCCTTTATTCACACTAATGACATACAATTAAACTGATGTGTTACCATGGTAATGGCATGTTGCAGGTTTATAGATCCAGGGCCCTCAGTCAGAGGAAAATCATAAAAGAAAATCCAGTCATTCAGTGAATGTTGAGTTTTCTATTAAGACAATGAGGAAGATAATGGGGCTGTGCAGCATGTTGAAGATTATTTGCCCACACACACAAAGTAAACCAGCAACAGGAGATCCTGGTGTGCTGTATTACACGGTGTTCAAAGAAGCTCCTCATTTTCCATCTTTAAACACCACGTGACATCAATTATCCACCGTGACTGCAACATCTGGCATCAGGCTTCTTCTTTCACTGATGTGAAACCGTCACACGGCTTTAAGTCTCATTTCTTCTGCTCTATGTGGTCAAGTCTTCCCTGTCCTTGTGTGACCCAGTTGCTGTTTTGAAATTAGGGAGGAACAAATCAAAATCAGACAGGAAGAGGACATCTAACACCCCCTCTCATTATTTGGATCACTCTGTGGTGGCGAGGGGATTATATTTTCCCCTGTGTGGTTTGCACACCTCTGGATATTGTGCCGACCAGCTCCTGTCTCTCACAGCCACTTGTCAACAGAGAGCCGAGGTGTTGGATGGCCTTCGCCTGTGTGGTGGTCCCAACGACACTGCAACATTTGTCTCTAATCCTGCGTCAACACTTTCACTTTCTCTAGTTCCTGTCATCGCCACCATGTATTCTTGTGCTTCTTTTTTAAACTTTAATTTTAGGGAAGATTGTCTGAATTTCTATAGGGTATTTTGTTGTCAAGTCAAGTTAAAAGGTTTATTTATAAAGCACGTTTAAAACAACTACTGTTGACCAAAGGGCTGAACAGGCTTAGATTGAACATAAAATAATATTAAAAAAACTGAGAATAAACAGAAAAAATATAAAAGCAATGTGAAATGTTAAACATTGTGTATATTTGAGGTTTAAAATATTGCACAATAACAGACGAAATCAACATCTCCAATTGAAGGTGACTGCTCTTGAATGATTGAAATGTTTCTAGGGTCTGAGCAGTTCTGATATAAGGAGTCAAACTGTCCCAGAGATCAGGAGAAGCCGCTGCCAAGGCCCAGTCACATTCATTTTTTAGAACCGAGATCTCATCACAGAAAAATCAGGTTGTTCAACCTCAGGCATCAGGGTGGAGAATGAAGATGGAGCAGTTACATGAAGTGGAACCAGCCCAATCTTCAAAACATGCAGGCAAATCTTAAATCAAATATGAATTTGTGGGGGGGCAAATGAAGAGAAGCAAGTACTGAAGTAATTTGATTGTGCTTACTTTTTTTCCAGTCAGACGGCGAGCTGCTGCAGTCTTTAGTAACTGCAGATGATAAAGAGATTCTTGAACACACATACACATGCATAAAGTAACGTGATAAACAAGACCATTATCAATACGTTAACGGCCCTCTTCAATGGGCCGAGATGTAAAACTGATTTATAACAGTTTACAAGGATTAGAGTAACTCCAGGATAAACATACCTGCTGTTAAAAAAGCAACAAGAAACATCAGGACTTATGTCAAAGAGATTTTAAACAATACCATGATAATACTGATAACTGAACATTTCTGTCACTATAATAATGATACAAACCTTTCCGATAGTTTAATCTCAACTCTGATCTCAGCTTATCCGGCCTTTTTACAAATATTTGAGCTCAAACACAACATTGCATACATTAAAATGTATTTATGTAATTTTATTCCTTAACCACAATATAACTGTACCCGGGAACCAACCACACTTAACAGGCCTTTTCAGATTCTGAAAGTTAAGGGCACACTTCACTCACACATCTCATCTACACTGTGATGTTTTTATTGTGCCAATTATCAAAGTAAAGACTGAATCAGATGCGATTTATACATCCTGCTGTTCTGAGATGAGGATCGTCATGAATTGTATGACCGAAGTGTCGATGCAAACCGACTGCATTGGATGAATGTCAGTGTTGTCATGTTCTGCAGTGGTGACAACAAACCCACTGTTCTTTCCTTTCCAGTATTTGCTCAGTTTGTCTCTCATATAAACCCTCACAACCTGCTGTAATATAGTTGTATGGATCAACCCTTCAAACGCTTCCTGTGAACAGTCAGCTCCAGTCAGCAGTGAAGATTTTGTCACTTCACCGTACCAAAGCTACGACTTCCACTCGATCACACGGCCTGGGGGAAGTGACATGTGCAACAGCAGCATCACAGGGCGCCACGCTTCTGTGACTTCACTCTACAGAATTGGCAGGATCCCGCTGGGTCCTGTTATGAGGTGACAGGTACGACGCCAGGCAACAAACAGTCATAATCTGATGTCTTTGACTGCAATTGTTTTTCAATTATCTCCCAGCAGCAGCCCTGTCACGGAGGAGAGGAGAGGAGAATGATAGAAAACAGCAGAAAATAATGCGATGGGATTCATTCCGCCCTTTCTGATTTTCTCCAAAAATATGAACCCTCCAGCTAGAAGCTATTGAAAATTGCTCCTTGGCTGTAGGAAAGTAAAATCTGTTCACATGTTAATCTGACAAGGGAGCTCCACTTATTTCACAAATTGACTTCAGTTATGTGATCACATGTGAAAAGTGTTGTGTAGTTTCACCCGTGGTTCTGAGGGGAGCTTTATAAACAAAACTTAACAAAAGGTTTTACTTTATACGCTGGTGTTTTCATGAAGGGATCATTAAGGAAGCAGGGATGATCTAATGAAAGAAACCATCCAGTTGTATTATGGGAAAGGCAGGATCTACTTTGTAGCTTGACTAAGTTTAAGATATCTCTACCTCTCAGGAGTAGTCCTTTAAAACCCTTCTCAGTTTAAAGGTTAAGTGTGTATAATCTAGTGACATCTAGTGGTGAAGTTTCATGATGCAGCTATATACCCCTCACCTCACCCTCCCCTTCCAAATATGAAGGAGAACCTTTGGTAACCTTCAGTTGTCATTAAAACTCAAAAGCTCTTTAGTTTGTCCAGTCTGGGTTACTGTTAAAGAAATAGCGGCTGCCGTTGAGAGGACCTGCTCCGGATATAAATATAAAGTATTTAAATTTAAAGGGCCCATTTTATGGTAAAGAAAACAACAATTCGTACAGTTTGGATGAAACACGCTAGTTAAAACATCACCAGGATTATATTATATCCGTTTCACCTAAATCTTACACACTGGACCTTTAAATTGCCATATTATGTGGAGAGCTGTGTGCTGCTGCAATGCTTCTGAGTGTGTGACAAACTTCTCAATAACAACGGATAATCCTAATCCTTATTTATATAATGCCTGTTTTTTCTCCTTTACCCCCCCCTCTTCTTCCTGCAAAGCCCTTATCTTATTAAAAGTGCTACCCAAATTAAATTGATAGGTTGTCTCAAGACTTTTAATGTGAAGTAGCATATATAAAACAATCTTCCCCAGATAATTTAATTTAATTTTTTTATCTGCTTGGATGATTATATTTCAAGACAAGAAATCTATAGTCCAAAAAAATGAAAGGAAAAAAGATTTACTCAGTCTAATTCTATTCACATGAAAGGATGTATGGAGGTGGATATGCTGAGGAACTTCAAAGCATGAAAAGCTTTTGATCACTGACACTGGACCAAACCAGGAGTCATGTTTCCGCCCCTTTGCTGGTGAATCCCATTTTCCTCATTTTGCTTTGGGGCTTTGCAAACCTCTTTTACCCCCAGATGAAGGTGTTACACGTGCCATTGTGACTTGCTTCATTTCTTGCCCCCGGGCGAAAAAAGAAGCCTTCATCTACAGTAGAGAGGATTAGTGTGTGTGTCCAGGCAGGAGATCAACCCTAAACCCACCCACACACACTCTCTCACAGAGGCAACCTCCCCCCAACCTTCAGGATGCACCAGGTCAGCTGCCGCCCAGGTCAGCAGCTGCGGGCGGGACGTCAGGGAGCTGCTGATGTGTGACGACAATAACAGGTGACAGGTGATGGAGGGAGGGATGGGGACAGTGGGCTCACCTTTCTCTGTGGTCACTCGCCCAGTGTTGGTTCAGGGGTTCCCAGGCCAGTGCCCGGGGCCTCTGTGATGGATGGGTACAGCTGAGATGGTCCAAGTCGGGGGGGGACACTGATCTAAGGTTGGGTACAGGGGCATGACCTCTGACAGTGTTCTCGGAAATCTCTGTTTATTGTACTCGCTTGCTGAAACTCTGCTGGACAGTTTATTATCTTTTCTGCTAATTTTTCTTACAGAATTAAAATAGTCTCAAATGTTTTTCTGGCATCACATGAAGTTTTAGCTTTTTCAGAGGCTGATTTTTTGTTGTTATTTTTGCCTACAACTGGTCAAAATGTGATTTTGAAAATGAGCACAACAACTTAGTGTTAAACTTTTCTTCTGTCCTCAATGACCCAATTAAGTTAGATGTCAAATTGGATTGAGATTAGATGCCATGATGAGCAGGTAAAAATAAAGAATATTTACATTTATTTAAAAAAATTCAACTCCTTCTTTCAAGTACCTCTCTATTTAACGTTTCATATTTATCACTTCACTTTTCTCTACAGCTGGTTGTGTGTTTGTGTTTTCACTGTTTGTGAGATGTGAACTTGCTGGGTGATATGATTTAATTTAAGTTGTAATTTTCCAGCTCCATGCACCAAATGGACAGAGAGGCACCGATGTTGGGAGGAAAATGAAATTACACTGTAATGTTCATCGTTAATTTAATTAGGTTAATTAAACCGTAACTTCATTTAGTGTCAGCTGGACGGATGGCCGAGTTAATAGCAGTGACCCTTAGTCTCCCACTGGTGGCATGTTGCTGTGTTCCTGCCAGCTCCGAGCCCATCAACACAATTCCCACCCATTATCCATCTGCCTCTACGTGTGTGCGTGTGTGAGAGCAAGAGAGAGAGAGAGAGAGAGAGAGAGAGAGAGAGAGAGAGAGAGGGAGAAAAGCAAACCAGGATTCAGTTGGTCATTGTGGTTCTCATAATTATAGTAGCATTAAAATGTATATCTCTGTAGTTTCATTTCAGTGATCTTATATCAATTCGTTTCCTATATAGACAGCTTACCTGGTTTAAATAGCTGATATATTTTTTGCATATTTTTAGGAGAATATTAACAGTGAATAAAAATACCAAGTATTCCGGTCACGCTGCTGATCACATTACTTTTACTGATAGTGCAGACACTGATCAAAAATGATAACATGGAGTATTCCTAAGACATGATTACAGAAACAAGGTCATTAAACGGCACAACTTCATAGTGAGACTATAGTAACAAACAGACCCGTCTTAAAAGGGGGGTCATTCAGAAGCTAAGGAACAGGAAGAATGTGTCCACTTTCAACAAGTGTGGGTCATGTAATCTGTGGGGACCTGGGCACTGAGTGACAATCAAAACTTCAGCTCTTATTCACTGCAATTGTTCGCATGTTTGAGACTGAGTCCATGATGGACTCTCGTTAAAGTGTGAAGGACTCGTGGGAGCTTGAAGACCATGAATTTGTGAGTAGGCTAAAGATTCAGACACTTGCAGGAAAAACTTGGGGCAGAACCAAACCCATCAACGTTTTTATCATCTCAGATCTTCTCCTACTCTGGTGATAGTTGCTGGGCGGTTAGAAAGAGAAAAATGTATATAGAGACTTTATTATAGATTGTACATATAGGTTGACGACATGACAGCTCCTCAAAAGTGAAGCCCAAACATGGTCACCAGCCCCCTGGTGGCTCGCTGCATTAGAGGTCATAAACCCTGCCTTCTTCATGTTAGGACATCGACCCAATAAAAAATCCAGTAAATTCGGTTTTAGTTAGTTATTTGAGGCTTTAAAAATTAGGTAAAACTACTTGACTGACAGTTGAGACTGACCCCTGATTGGTCGAATCATGCCTTGAGCGAGCGATGATGGCACCCAAAATATTTTGACCTCCATTTCGTACAGATATCCGATATCCATCTTTACTTACATTCATTAGACCAAACAAAAAGTGATGGAAGCACATTTGACATTTAAAAACACACCCATGATTAGATAACTCTTAAAATGTGTATTTTATTTATTTATTGTTATCGCTGGTAAAACCCATATCTCCATATACCATGTACATAGAATTCCTGGAGAGCAGTCAGGCAGGCCGTGGGATGTAGCAACTTTCTCTTGTGTTCGAATGTACCGACGATGCATTGTACAGCAAAGTCAATCTGAAGTATACTTCTCCCTTTAATCCAGTAATTTGTTTCCATATAAACTTAACCCATGTGTGTTTACCGTTTCCGAGCCAGTGGCCACAGGTCAAAGGGGGGAGACATTTCCAGGCATGTTTTGTCTGGGATAGTTTCAGTCTGGAGAAGGGTGATGGGGGGGATGTGGGTGTTTAGAGAGTGTCAGCTGGTCCAATACAGTGAGACTCCACCACACGGCCTCCACTCCGTCCTCAGCCAACCACCACAGTGAGGAAGTCCCTGGTCTGTTTGGTGTGATCATCAGGACAGCTGGTGCCTGGGCAGCTGCACGGCTGCGGGGTTGCTGGGAAAGAGCCTGTCCCTGGCCAACCCAGGAGGGGCTCCTGCATCTGCTCAGCTGTCGACCCACCCACCCCCCCACCTCTTCCTTCGTATCCCCATCAGACCCTCGTACTCCATCAGCTGAGAGCAGCAGGGGAGACAGCTGGCCGGTGCTGCCAGGGAGAGAGGAGGGTGGAGGATGTGTGTATTGCATTGAGTGGTGGAATAGACCAAGCAGAATGACATCATGGCTCTCACACACACAAACACTGGTGTGATCCCGTTGATTGGCTGCAGCGCTCTGGTGTCAGGAATTAAATACCTTTATTTCTACTGACAGGATGAAGCTGGGAACTCTCTGTATCTTCTGGTTGTCCACACAACTCATGACAGCCTCCCTGCCCCCCACCCACAACAAATTAATGCAATTAATTATTAAGTGGCCCATTCATGACCACTGAGCCACGCTGCTGCACATATGTGTTAATGCACTGATAAAGGCCTAAACAAATGTATTAGTAAAATAAAGGGGGGTCCTCCTTGGACAACATTTGTAAAACTTAAATGACCTAACCATTTTAGGAAATTATTTATTATTGAGTACATTATTATAATATCTCTCTATGAACCTCTGATTATCGCAGACAAGATGGGGCAGTATCTACGTTTAAGAGATGGACTAGTATGGATGGACCTTTTCCAGAATTTGTTGCCAGTGAAATATGATGAATTGACGAATATATCATTTGGATATCCACTATTCGTTTATAGAATGTACTTTTACCAGAGGTTTGTTTCTTACATCCTTAACTTTTGCCGTTACTTGAAATGATGTTGCATTATTTTACCTGCTGTCTCTAATTTTTAGATTTAGTGTTTTATGTTTATCATTTGCTGTCTTTGATTTTGAATGACATTGTATTAATTTGCTTCTTGTCCTTGATGTTTAATATTCTTGTTTTTATTTCTCCTATTTGTGAGGCACTTTGAAACAGCTGATTTGAAAGGTGCTATACAAATAAAAATTATTATCATTTAGCCAACAATTCCTCCACTCTTGATAACCATACCCTTGTCACCCCCTTCTGATACGACCAATAGAAGCCTCTCCTGGAATAGCGCCTGCATGTGGTGGTAGGCATTTCAGACCTTTGTCGTCATGGTTCCAATAATAAACACATGGGTCTATGGCAAAGTCAGAGTCTCTTCAGGTTTAGGCTCAAAAACAACTTGGAGTAGTGATGGATAAAAGCAACAGTGATGATTATTGGTGTCTAACGGGACACAGCCAGTGGTGTACTGTGTCAAAGTGCTGTGTCCTGTGTCCACGACATTGATCAACACTACTGACTATATTCAGACACTGTGGAGTGGATGGACTAGTGGGTGGGGGTGGGGTGAAGGCTCTGTTGTGGTGTGGGTTGTGTTGGGGGATGGGGGGGGGGGGGGGGTGTTCTGGGGAGTTTAAATGAGCAGAAGTGGAGGGGGGAGGTGGTTGTACTAGAAAGCAGAGTTCCTTTGTCCTCAGACGGTCCGGCCACGCAGGGTCAGGAGCGGAGCCTGGTTCAAGAGAGAGAGAGGCAATGAGAGGGCGAGAGGTCGATGTCACACTGAGCTCTGTGGCCTTGTGGCGATTTAAAAAATCAACAATATAATAAAATAAAATATTGTGTAGCTTGGAAATGTTGATTGGATGCTATTGATATACATTTTAGAGAATAATTTGGCAAGAAATTATCTCCAGTTTTTACACAAGTGTGAATAAATTGCACGAATGAGATTCAGTTCCAATTCCTCAATACAACAAATAAACCAATATTTTGTCAATAAAAACATTACAGATGAAACAGTAAGCTCATAAATAATTTAATAGAACATGAATCAGCAACAGTTTGGATAACTGATTAATCTATTTTAAAAAATGCAACACATTTCTAAGTATCAGCTTCTTGAAAGTTAGAATTTGATTTGTTTCTCTGTTTAATTTTTTTTTAGGGTTATTAAATTAATATTTAGGGATTTTAGACAGTTTCTGTCAGATGTCTATTTCTGTTTGTGAAGTTGAACTGTGTATTCATGGAAATTAATTTTTAATGTTGCTCAAATATGATTAAATCTAAGCTTTATTTATAAAGAAAAACCAATGAAACAGTATGAATTTTATGTTTTGATGATGACTTTTGATTAATGTATAATTGATTTGTTATGTGATTGTGAAAAGAGAGGGGGGGGGGAAGGGATCTGTAATAATGCACGTAATGCAGGATTGTACTGATTTTGTACATGGTGTGTGTAAAGGTGAATTATTTAGTTTTTTTTTGGATTAGACCGAAATGAACAAAAAAACTAAATCAAATAATCAAAATGTTTCATCGAAAAGAAAGATCAATAAGATCATCTGCAGATTTATCGATGCTTTGTGAGTTGCAGCACTAATCAACACAAAATCAATAATCTTATGAGCTTTTGGGATTTTCTTCTTAAGAAAACGATCGGTTTTATTAAGCGACGGGCGGTCAGACACTCACTTCACTGTATCCTCAGGTTTAAAAATACAACCTTTGCTCTGGGGGGGAGAGTTGAAGAGGGAGGGAGGGTCAGAAAGGGGGGGGGGGATACATATCCATCTGTCTGGGAAATAAAGCGAGATCGGTTCATCTCCACTGTCATCCAGCTACAGTTTCATCTAAGTGGCCACTGCCCATCTGCTCCGAGCTGGAAAGGTCGCTGGTGACCATTGATCCATTATTGATTCCATGAATTGTTTAATGACCACCAAGGTCAATTAATTAACCATTCGCCGGGTGTTTTAATTGCCCAGGGCTAATTTAAGCCCACTGATTAATTCTGGGTCCCCGATGGTGGAAATGGACCTCACTGTCAATGGTGGGATTATGAGCACAACAATGGATGACAGATGACCGACAGAGCACTGAGTGGCTTTGGAAAGCTGTGCTGATGTTTGTATTGTAGGTTTTTAATGAGCACATTGTGTTGATGGTCTCCGTAGATGAACTGACCATATTGCGTTAATTTATTCCAGACTGCCACTGGAACATGTGCTATTTCTTGTTATTTTTGCGGGGTCAATCTTGTCAAAGAACAAAGACTGTGAGGCTGAAAGGTTTGATATTCAATATCACAGAGATGAGAGACTAAAGCTATTCATCCAATCCCAGACGCCATCAAATGTTTGTGTGGAGGTAATAAATTCTATTATTTTCATTGAGTTAGTGATTGTTGCTATTGATTGTGGAAACAAATAATGACAATGCATGAAACAAACATGTCAAATCATCAGAGGAGGGTCCAAATCAAAACCATACAGAACATTCTGTTTGCAATGAATATTTTATAAGAAAACTTTCAGACATTTAAAATCTATCTGATCACCTGAGAGTTATAGTGTTTCTTGACACAATGGACTTTTTTGGAATCTGTTTTCAAACTCTCAGAATGTCTCATAAGTCGTATTCAATGCAAACAAATCCCCACCCACAGTGCACCTCTCTGTGGGTCAGGTATCGGTTTGTTGTGTCAGGGTTTAATCTCTGTGTTTGGTGACGCTGGTGTCGCTCTGCGTTTGCTATCAAATACAGACCTGTGCTATCAGCCCTCCTGGTCCGCGAGAAACTTCCACTGCCTGTGAGAGCGTACGTGTGAGATTGCAAAAGGCTGTGAGTGTGTATGTGTGTGTGAGTGATGGACTTAATTGCTTTCTATCTTGAGGCAGAGCTAATGGCTTGTCAGTGTTTCCTGTCTTTCATTAAGAACTGATTCTGTCAGGATCGTTTATATGTCTTAAAACTGCAAACAGGATAGTGCATCTATTCTGGAAACATCTTATCATACTGCAAGCTCTAACATGTGACAATTATATCTCATTTTGGAAACTTTGTTTCTGATCTTACCAAAAGTATGCAGTTTTGTATGTTTTTACATATATAGCAAATATCGTATTTTAGAATTAAGAGTTCTCCAGCAGAGAGCTGTGTATAATGATTTTGAATTCTGTCCTTTATTTGGTTTGAACACTGAATCATTTATTTCCCATGCAGTGAATGACTGATTTTTTTCTAGAAAATAGGCAATTAAAATATTTTTCTATCAAATATAATCTATTCCTGAAGATAGAATGATGGTATACCATGATATAATCCAAACTCTGGTAATTTACAAGTTACCCTGGCCTCTGAATCTGTAAAATATGTTTTTATTAATATTATTAAATGTTATTAACCTTTATTGGAATTAATTGACTGAGGCCCTCATTTGCAATGAAGTGGAGTGCGAGTATAGAATAAAATACAGATAAACAGATATAATGCGATTAATTGGACATTGTATTCTACCCACAGTTGCAGTTAAAATTTACCATATTTACTGTTATCAACTGTTATTTTATTTTTTTTATTTATTGGAGAGCAAGATAATGGATAAATCTATGTATGAATTAGAATTTTTCCATATGTTGTTTCACATTGTTATTGCACCATAACGAGGCTGTAAAGTATCTAATCTCTGGAAACCAGTTTTCTTACTGGGATTGAGAATCACGCACAGAAATACATACTTAGGCTGATGTGTCTCAGTAGATAATAATGATAATAATAATAATAATAATAATGGCTTATATTTGTTTAGCACCTTTCACTGGACCCAAGGATGCTTTACATATTATTTGTGAGGACAAAACAGTAGAGAAAGGTATAAAGTAATTAGACAAGGACAGAACAGAATAGAATTTGGCAGCAGGGTGGAGCATTAACAGAGGCCCAAGGCCTCAGTGAAGAGTTGGTGCTTGAGAAGTTTTTTTTAAATGTCAAGATAAAAGATAATATCCAACTGAGTGACTTTATTGAGACAAAATAAAATTTGACATCGCACAGTTTGAGGTTTTTAGATTTATTCATACATGGAAAATACTTTAAAACACTTACAGACCATTATCAACTGACTTTGCCATGGTAATGATCATGTACTGACCACTCTTACCAGCAGGAGGCGATGTTAGCCAATGGGTGAAAATGATCACGTCTGTTCTCCAAATGCAAATGTTCACTTTAGTATGGAGCAACATGTCATTTTATATATGTTAACATGTGACAGCAGGAACTAAATCAGTGGCGACAACTATTTGCTGCTGTGTGAAAGCACTTCACCATGTCTGTGATGGATCACATTCATGTGTCAGTGATTATAAACTGTGTGGTTTCTCATTGCAACATGAGAAGAGCCGGTTCAGATACCAAATACCAAAAACCAGAGTGTTCATTCACATGTTTGGTCATTAAATCATTTCCCTACTAAGCCTAGTCTGTGTGAGCAGTTTACATACATGTAAATACACACAGTCACACACACATGGGAGCCGACCTCAGTCTAGCAGCCCACCATAGGTCAGCCACACGCTTGTTGGAGAGAACAGCCTCTTTGTTTTGTGTGTGTGTGTGTGCGTGTGTGTGTGTGTGTGTGCGCAGCATGGATTTTGTGTGACTGGTGTGATCTGTGAAAGGCCACTCTGTGTAAAGTGGTGACTCTTTTGGTAGCAAGTTTCATACTTGATGTAAAGGTAATAGGGTTCATTTCCTGAAGTGTGTGTGTGTGGATGTGTGTACCTCTGTGTGTGCTCTCTTGTATTTCTATCTTTCTAAAGACCAGTATGAGTTGTATCCGTGTCCTTCTCCTCTCTGGACTGTTTGAAGGCCTGAACTTCATCAGATTTGACCATCTGATCAGAATTGTAAAAAAGCGAGGATTAGGATTAATGGAGATAAATGTAGTTTTAATTCAGATTAATCAAAGTGATGGGTTTCCTTTTCTATTATGTTGCTTCAGTGAATGTGTGATCTAAACCTGCCTGTCTCTTTCACAGAACTACTGCAGAAATCATAAGACCAAATAAACCAATTCAATGAATAAATATATATTATAAACCCAAGTAAATATTCTCTAATATATTTATTTCACATTAGTACATGGATTATATGTTTATAGTGCTTTTCTTGTCTTGATGATCACTTAAGAGCTTTACACTACACATCCCATTCACACACACATTCATACAGTGTGTGTGAGTGTGTGTGTGTGTGTGTGTGTGTGTGTGTGTGTGTGTGTGTATGTATTTGAAAATCGTGAAAAAATGGGAACAGTTTTCTCATGTGTTACAACACCAAGAGGGGGCAGTAGAGGTCCACTTCTCTGCATCTTGATCAGAGGAGCCTGTGGAGAACCCCCCCCCCCCCCCCCCTCACTTGCTCTCACACCCAAGCACACACACACACACACACACACACACACACACACACACACACACACACACCACACAGAGGGAGGGTTCAGGAATCATATCAATCGCGTCCCTTAAAGTTGTGTAAGTGCTTGAGTATAGGTGTGTGTATGGGTCACTGCAACCTAGGCAATCCCAAGTGTAACAATGACCCAGCTATACGTGGCAGTTTGGGTTGCCATGGTACCTCTCTTCCACTTCCACCCATTGTTCCTACCTGAGGTTAAACTAACAAACAAACAATTGGGAATCGCACAATGCCTTGAAAATGTGAACTATTGTCAAGGAAACGTCTACATGAGTAATAAAATTAATCTGTATGTGTGTGTGTGTGTGTGTGTGTGTGTGTGTGTGTGTGTGTGTGTGTGTGTGTGTGTGTGTGTGTGTGTGTGTGTGTGTGTGTGTGTGTGTGTGTGTGTGTGTGTGAGTGTGTGTGTGTGTCCACCAGATGCCGATTCCTGGACAGTTTCTGCCACACAGATCTGTGCATTTTCCTGTTCACGAGCAGAGGGTCAAATGCTTCCTCATAGGGTGTCACAGCTGCACACATGGCACTGCAACTTACGTGTGTGTGTGAGACAGAGGGTGAGAGTGAAGAATGGAATAAGTGAATCTTGAAAGCAAGAAGAAAGAGTGTCAAGACACAAACGCAGAGAGTGAATTGAGGCTGAGTGAGAAAGTGGCCTTGAGGCGGCCGTTAGTTAGACTGACGTGACCTGAGGCCCACGATGATTACACACAAGTAATTTACCTGTAGACAAGCATTTGAAACACGTCACTTTACTTAAAAAAAACTAGGATCTGACGAAAAAGAGTTCAGAGAATGCGAAGCGCACACCCACACACACACACACACGCACGTACACAGATGTCCTTACAATGTGACCTTTTGACCTGAACCTCACAAACCACACCTGTTAGCAGAACCTTGAGGGTGTTAAGGATTTATGTCCAGACATGATCTAAACACAGATGATTTTCTGAGTCTGGATCCCAGTTGGCCTCCCACTGAACTGACAATTCAAAACTAAAAGCCTCACTTCAAAAAAGAGAGGACACATAGAAATGTTCACCAACATATAATGGGCTGGGAAGTGTTTTTTTGATGCATTTACTCTGCCCACTTCTATTCCTCTGAAAGGAGACTATAGTTGCCTCCTAATAGTACGGCACAATACATTTCTGAGCTTAATGGTGGAAATTTGTTTAAATTAAGGCTCTCAAGGTTATGGGGGTATTTATTATTTTATAAAATGGACTGATTCATTCTGATTACTTGGAAAAGGAAATTCAGCTCAGGCATCTGATATATGTGGTATAACTCATAATGTATTATATGGTAAAGCTGTGTATTCTCTGCAGTCTTAGCTGCTTTGAGATGTAATATTGTCTGTGTGTGTATTTCTGATTCTTCCCCTGTTGTGGCGTTAAGGTCTTCTGTCCAAATGAGCGGATTGTACGGAAACAAGCGTTTTTTCTTTTTCTGACTGCAACTTATCATGCTGCCATCTTGGCTACGTTTCGCTTGCAAAAGACCAAAACCAAACACTTATAATTTTTACACGGTTCTATTTTGAAATCACACATGTGGTCCCATTGCTTAATGATCGACTCATAGGAGTGAGATGAAAAAGAACAGTCCAAACTTAGGCAGCAGAGGCCAAGTCAAATCCTTTCAGACATCACACCGCTAATATTTATAACAAAGCCCTTTCATTCTAAATTCCGTCTCCAAGCCAAGATAATCCAGTTCATATCAGCCTGGGATGATTTCCACAGACCTCACAGAGCTCCTCCAGAGCTGGGGAATCACAGAATCAGGGGTTGAGGCACAGGTCGAACTCTGACAGCCGTGTGTCAGTGGGAGACTCGCTGAAAGAGAAAACGTGTACACCATTCTTTGTTTTGTACAATAAAACAAAGATTTGAATTGCTGCAATACTGGGGCTATCCTGTTTCTTGTTCGAAGAGGTTATCAGCCGGGTTGGTAGATGACTCTCACTTATTTATTCTCAGCCCTAAAATTCGCTTAAACCCTCCACCCATTTTCCACCATTTATCAGGGTTCTGGGTTGCTATGGCAGCACGGTAACCCAGATGTTCTTCCTCCTATAGCCAATGTCTACCAGCTCTTTGTGGGAGATCTGGAGGAGATCCTCGACCAGATGGGATCCCACCGTGGTGTTCTGGGTCTGGACAGAAGATTCAATTAAATGTACAAAACATCCCAGCTGGCTTCTTTTACCACCACGAGGGAGTGGTCTCTGAACTCCTTCCTGTATGTGTAAGCTCACCAGCAGGATGATGAGTTGATTGTTGAAAAGATTATCTCTAAAGTTGCTTTCACACCTGAAATAAGGACATAATCCGGAGGAGCTGTATGAAGCAGGAGAAAGGAACAGACATAACCTAAAAAAAAATCACATTATTTAGTTTACAGCACATTGACACCGGCGTCGGCCCTTATCATTGCAAACTCTAAATGTTATCTTCTCAAGTTGAGATCTCCATTGGTTTATTCTACATGTGGCTCCTCTGGATATACTGTATTTGTCTCTTTCTTATTTGTTCTTCATTTTTGCGTCAGTCGCATGTTATAAACGTCAACAACACGCCCACTCGCTCATGGCGACTCTTGTCTTCTCACTTGACCTCATTCTGATGTTTTTTTCCCCAGGGGGCTGGCAGGAGACACTGGCCCTCGGACTCTGACATTTGTGCTCTCAGGGCCTCTCTGTTGAAGACCAGTAGATTGCAGATCTGAAAGCAAATTGTCAGTGAGTTAGTGTGGATGACGTTTTAAACGACAGACAAGAAAGTGAAAGAACACATATCCTCAGGATGAAAAAGAGAAGCCATACACGTAGAAACAAGCTTTTGGCGATAAGGGCAGACACCGCTGTTGATGCGCTGTAAACAAAAACTCTGCATTGGAATATACACAACATGCTGGCTCCAGGCTTCACCCTTTGCTTTAATGCTCAGGAATGTTTCTATTGTTGTGAACATGTCTGACCCGACCAAACTCCTGCTGCTTTCTTCGGGAAGGGCAAACTCTGGAAAATGTAGGGACCCAATTTTTAAAACCATTTTGGGAGATGTCCAAAACCAGCTACTGCATTTTTAATGCTTTGTCGTAATGTTTGTTTATGATATGTTTCATGTGTATATTTATGTCAATGTTTCTATCTTGAGAGCGTCAGACTCACAAGTCTTC
Organism: Limanda limanda; assembly: GCF_963576545.1. Lineage (NCBI taxonomy): Eukaryota > Metazoa > Chordata > Actinopteri > Pleuronectiformes > Pleuronectidae > Limanda > Limanda limanda. The sequence goes on from NC_083643.1 coordinate 23,961,650, forward strand.
CTCTGCTGCCACCAGCTTCTGGTGTCACCTTCCCTCGACTCTCATGGAACACAAATGCAAACACACATTTACTTATACCTAAAAACAGAGCACATTTTGTACATTATCCCGTGCAGCTTTGAGCACTGATACTGATTCTGTGTGTACAAGTGTGAAACGTGCTACTTTCCATGACCCTGCCGGTTGCTGCCAAGCGGCTGTCGCTCAGGGTAGAAGCTGTGTGTGAGTGTGCACCTGTGTTGGCATCAGGTGACACGCTGCCTGGCCCGCGCGGATGTGGCAGGAGGGCATGATGTCTCCGCGGGCCCGGTGCCGCCCTGCCTCTCTCTCTATGAGGGCTTTCATGTCCACTGGGCCATGTCATGCTTTTAGCCATGAGGTCATTTCCCAGGGCGGGCGAAGGGATGTTTTATTTGGCCCTGGGATCTAATCATTTCATTAAAGTGGAGGTGATGGCGATGAGTTTAGGGTTAGGGTCGTTCCGAGAAAGTGTGTGGACTCAAATACATGGCCAGCGGGAGCTAATCTGGGTGTGATTAGAGGAGTTTGCACACTTAACTACTTGTGTGAGAGAGACAGAGAGGAGAGGTGTTGGTGTTTCTTTAACTTAGCACAGTAAGTACAGGGTGTGCATATAATTACGTACTTAAACAGTGATGTAATGTGCATGCATGTGTAGCAAATGTGTGAATGGCAGGGGGCAAAGGTTGCCTTGCCAATGACACACAACAACACACACACACCCACACACACACACACACACCCCTCCCCACGCACACACACACAGAGTGACAAATAAAAGTTCCCTCCAATGTCCCCCTTTCTTCCCGCCCTCGGCCTTATTTTGTTCAAACGGTTCAGAGAGGATTAGTCAGTGATAAGTGACATCAGGCCTGAAATGTGGACTTTGAACTCATCAGTCAGTGTAACACAGGGGCAGCTACACATGCACACACACACAAAATGGTGAGTCATGCTTGTGTAGCAATGCCACAGAGGCGAAGAGAGATGACATCATCGAAAAGGGTGACTGTGTGTGTGCGTGTGTGTGTGTGTGTGTGTGTGTGTGTGTGTGTGTGTGTGTGTGTGTGTGTGTGTGTGTGTGTGTGTGTGTGTGTGCAGGAGGGGGGGTGATTACAAGGGGTGCAGCAATTGTTTCGGGTAAGTGTGTAGGCTGCTAAGGTGTGTTTGTGTGTGTGTGGGGGGGGGGGGTTGTGCGTGTGTGTGTGCACGTACATGTGCATAGCTTTATATTGCGCTCTGGGCTTGTGTATGAGCATGTGAGCGTGACTCAGCGGCTGGACTGAGGCAGACTCTGACTCACTGTCTGTCTGCAAGAAGTCATTTGCCAGGTCCGTCTCCGTTTTCCCGCCAAAATCTCCCCCCGCTGTTTGTTTCTCCCTCCACCCCCACTGGTGTCCTGCACTTCTCTAGTGTCCCCCTCACCCTCCCTCTCTCCGTCCCTCCCTCCTCTCCTTGGGCCCCATTCTATCATTTCTGACCTTTGACCTCCTGTCCCTGTTGACTCAAGAGGCCAAGAGGAGCTCCTCTGGCCAGAAATAGGTCTTTTAGAAAGTGTGTGTGCGTTTGTCTGACGCCTCCAGAACAGTTGCACAAAAGATAAGCTTTTTTTTTTTTCATTTATTGAAATTGATTGATTTTATCCCATTCTTAGTCAAACATTTTTTTTTTTAAACGAGTGAAAAATGACCAAAATATCCATAAGGGTACAAAGTGCATAATGTTGAGCAACTTGGGAATAAAATCAATTTAGACTAATCAGCTACCCTGCAAAAAAGCTTTTCCTACTTGTTAATCGTTAGATCTATCAGATGGAAATCATGTCTCCCTCTCTGCCTGACATTGGAATCGTAGTTTGTGTGACTGAGTAACGACGTTCCAAATGGAAATAGAGCAAAAAACAGACGTGGAGAACCTGGTTTAGATCAGCAGGGTTACACGTTGGTTAATTCTGTCGTGACCCTCACCTCAAGTGTTTCTTCCTCCTAAGCTGATAATGGGTTCGCTGAAAAGGGGCGTGAGCTGCAGGTGTGGAGAGATTTCCAAGAAAACCACGAGAAGCGACTTCCATGAACCAACACAAATAGATCTGTTGGCATGTGACTCATTTGTTGTACTTTACATTTAGATCAGTCTGACTTGATCTCGTGTTCAACAGCAGACACAGTGACAGAGTCATGTGTCCAGGTTAGGAGTCGTATATCCAGCATATACGTTTCACTTAATGCAACAAAAACATAGTCGAACAAAAGCTTGGATTTCACAACAGTCTCAGTTTATTTCAAAGTCATGTGATGTCATGGTTCAGGACAAACAGGAACTTGGCTGATTCTGGTCAGCCCTTCGGTGACCTAGATTAGCTCTATGTTGTTTTTCATTTATTTTGATCCTGCTTTATTGTGTTTCAGATTTTATTTTAAAGTTACGGTGCTTTGCTCTAATGTAGATTATATTTTTATGTTGATGCACCTTATACATAATTAATAGCAATTGGTTTACATTGTAACAGGGGACTCAGCCACCTTTTCAAAGTTCTGTTGTCTGGCTCTGCAGCCTTGATTTTGATCTTTTTGTAAGATGCTGGTCTGACACTATTACAGAAGTTTAACAAGTGCTTATTTAACTCAACTTAAAACTAACCAGGTCATAGTGGAAATATAAGCTTTCATTATAGCTTCTATTTACTGTTACTGTGAATCCAATCAACCCACTGTGTTGTTTAACTCTATCCAGTTTGCTCTGTTGCCTTTGAGCTTCTTCTGGAGGAAACACAGGGAATGAGGCGGATGGAGAGCAGATGATGGAGTGATAAGAGAAGAAGAGCTGAAAAAGAATTAACAGTGCGTTGTACACAGCGAAAATCATTTAATCAAATGATGTCACGACCGACCGCTGTGATGTTTTATCTCATCATCTTAGCTGTGTGTCAGTGACCCCATTAACTAAACTGAATGGTGTAATTTCCACATATTCATATTCATGTTTGTTAGGAATTTATTGAAATTAATTCATGACAATGTAGTGTTTCGAAACAGATGAAAAAATGCCTACACACATTTACACACTGTTACATACTGTGTCTGTGTCAATACCCTTGACCATGCATTCAGAGAGAGAGAGAGAGAGAGAGAGAGAGAGAGCAGCGCCTCTCAGGGCAAACACACATAATTGTCAAAGCCTCTCACTACTCCACACTTACTCTTTGCTTGTTTGAGAGTCAGATGAATAATCTTGACCTCCCTGGTTCACGAAAGACGCACAAGAGCCAGTCGTATGATGTCATCGGGGTCAGAGGGCACCACTGTGATGCCTACACAGTCAGACTGCCCTCCCAGTGCTTAGGTTTAAGGGAACAGAGAAGTGGATCGTCCAAAAGTGTGTGTGTGTCTGTGTGTGTCTGTCTGCTTTCGAACAGACCCCAGCTTTATTCTGGCAGCTCTGACCTACTGGTCCAGTTGCAGAACTGTAGAGAAACAAAGACGCTGGAGCCAGATTCACAGAATGAATCATTTTATTACTGAACTGTCAAGTATAATTTCTAAATGTTGCCGAGTTTAATCAACAAATGCTTTAATTTCAACAATTACTTTTCCACTGCAATGAAATCAAACCCAACTTTATCTTTCTCTCTTGTATATGGTGGATTGAATGCAATTTGATTAAATTGTGTGTGTTTCATTTTCATGCATTGCAAAGTTTTTCTTTTTCCTCTAAAAATCGTCATTGCATGAATTATGTGCTAAATGACCCAGTGCACAGAAAACTGAATAGTGCTAGCATGGGTTGCTAGCATGTCCCGTATACGTCACAACCATCTACTACTAAAATTATGATGAGATCAATTTCATTGGGACACTTTCAGGTGTGCCTAAGCTTTTATAAATGTAATGTTCTGTGATGCAACTGGAAATAATATGCAGTGGTAGTAGTCGTGGATAAAATCACTCGAGGAGGGACCTGTGTAGAAACCTGACAGTGAGGGAGAGAGACAGATAAGACGTGGAGATAGGGGAGGAGAAGGGTGTGTCCCGGCCTCTCTCTCTCCTCACACAAAGTGCCTTTGTCTCCTGAGCCCTGCACATGTCAACAATGGGTTTGAGTGACAGACAACTCCCAAAAAAACCTCAGGGTCCGCAATGGTGCCTTTCTGGGCTCACATTGTGATGGACAAAGAGTGCGCTGCAACTGGCCGTGTGGGGGGAGGCTACTTTGAGAGTGCAGTTTTTACGATCGGCCACTTCACACTGGAAGATTTGGAAAATAAGAGGGAGAAAAGAAAAACAACTGCCACGAAGTTGCAATGATTGGGTTGTTAGATTACACGCTGAGATTTGATGAGACTGTTTGCACAAACATGTCCTCGAAGCTTAGAAATCACAGATCTACAATCGAAGGGTTTAGACATTAAGGTGAAAGTGGCCTCGACTGGCAGGACGTATTTTAAGATTTCAAAGCTCAACGAACATATCTTATAGGAAATGTATTATTTTAATGCACTTAAGAAAACAATCTAATAATTTATCTACTACTTGATTTAATTGAAATTGGATATTTCCACTATTTAATAGCTTCTACAAGGTTGTTTCAAGCTTTGATAATTCATTTACTTAGCTGTGTATATAATAATAGTAACAGCTGCTTGCCAGAACTTACAGTGAAGATTTCTGTCTGATTTTGTCCTGCAGCGTTCATCACAGCAACTTGACAAGACAAGAGCTGCTTTATCTTTGCGCCTCCATGACCAAACCACACCGGTGCTTTCACTTTTTAGGCTGATTAGAGCTCCTGTCTCCTCTCGGGGGAGGCAATTCATAGCTTTATCATTCGTGTTAATACCTGAAATCCCAGCGTTGGCGTCAGAATGTGTTAGCAATTTGAAACTGAAGAAGACGAATAATGAACTCAAACCCAGTTAAAAGTGAAAAACACGTACGAAATTAAACTTAAATTGTATTTGTGATTATATGAATTAATGAGTGATGCCTGTTGTGTGTGTAAATCATCTTATTGTAATTTGTTCTGAAGTCTGTCTAACTCACTCACAAACTAATTGGATTTACACCTTTCTTAAATATACATCTCCTTTTACAAATGTAATGTAAACGTTAATTGTTGCTGTTATTTGTTATTTTTCATTATAAATTGTCATATTAATTAATATGTCTCATCACTATTAATTTAACAGTTGGGGATGAGGCTGGGGAGGACCGGAGAATTTTAATTTGAACCAAAGCTCCTGCTGCCCTGTCTGCATCCGTGGTCTTTTAAATCTTTTCTCATTTAATTACTTTATGTACTCATTTATTTATTTATTCTAGGGTGGGATTTAAACCAATCAATTTTGGTTTCTTAACATTCATATTTTTCCAACAGTCATAGTCCCTATGAGCCTGTGCTCTCCTTTACACCAAACTTCACAGGTACAGCTTTTTTTAAATGCAGCTAAACCTGCTAAAAAGTTTCCTCTCCCATGGCCTGTGGAGGAGGTTGCCTCTAACTGACTGACTGACTGACTTTTGAAATGGCATTGAGTGATGATGTACTACGAAGCCAGGTGTACAGTATATTTGCTCAAACAAAAGGTTTGAACACCTCCAACACATCGGACAGGTGCAGCCTGACAAACCTGATCAACATACGTCAGTATGCAAAGTACGGTATGTACCTCAGTATAAATGTGTTAGTGTTACATCACACCTCAGCTGGATATACTATCATGCCATTACTGATATACTGTATTCTACTGATTTCAACTTTAAAGAGGTGATTAACTGGGCTAATTCAACACCTCCATGCTGAGTACTCTGACCTTCTTGCTCGTCCTCTGTCACATTCCTGTACTACAGCACTACGTGATTGGGATATTTTGAAGCAGCTGATGTGATTTCCTCCGACGTCACTATCACGACAGTCGACTCGGCTAAAGTCACAGTGAGAGGTTTTTAGCGTAATGTAAGTCAGGCCTGCCTCTCCCCCCCCCCCCCCCAGAGGGAGGAGGGTCAGGTCTGTGAAGGTTCAAATTTGTAGCAACCATCTGCCAAAGAGTGTGGATTTTTGTTTCACACAGCGCAGGAGCAGGTCACATCCCCACTGCCCTCACATGCATGCACAGCCACTCTACGTGCATGAGTGAAACTACCAAAAGGTGCATGTGTGTGTGTGTTGGAGCTCGTCCTTTGATAGCAATCACTAAACCGAAACACAGCTGGCCTACGAAATCCTCCGCCCCCCCGCACCAGCCTCAGTCAACTCGCTGCTCCTGCGCTGCTCTGCCTGGGGATCGTTCCCCCCCCCCGTTAGATGTGGCCCAGCCGAGTGTGTCAGAGCTCGCCTGGTTTAACGCAGCAGGGACGAGTGGGGGCCATTGTGCAGGATCTTGCAGCGCAGCAGGTATCCGGCAGAAGCCGCATGGCGGGAGCCTTTGAAGAGGAGCCGACAGGGCCCAGTTTTATGGGGATGGTTGGGATGTACAGAGGAGAAAAGGAAGAGGCAGGGGGCTGAGGAGGAGGAGGGAGCCCCCCCCCAATGCAGCAGTTTGATAAAGATATTTAATACCTCAGAGGGGCCCCGCTTTGACTCTTTGAAGGAACATGGGGATGAAGAAAGGAGGCCAGACAGCTGATTGTACACGCCAAATCAAGAGGAGATGAAGGGGGGGGATATAGAGGGGGGTGAGGGAGGGAGAAATAAGGGGAAAGAAGACAAGCGAGCGCAGTGGCTGTTGTACACAGGGGTGGTTTGGGTGAAAAATGAACCACAAACATGCCTTTAAGGATCCAGGTTACTCAGGCTTCATCCACACTACTACGCATCACCTCCGCTACGGATCCGCCTGGTGTCCACACTGTTCTGTAGCTTTAGTTTAGAGCCACTACAACGGAGAGGTTTGGAAGTTCAGACGTCATAAATCTTGTCTGAAATTCCTCTGCATTCACGTTTGTAGCCTGGTTACTGTTCATGCACATGCACACACAGCAGGACGTTTATCAGATACCTATCCTGCTTATTTTTGGGGCCAATTCTTTCACTCCAAATGTGGCATGATATCACAACCCAACCTCAGCTGTGTAAACCAACTTAGTGTTAGTTGTAATGTGTGGTTAGACTGAGTGAAAAGATGCACTGAAACGTGCGATGCCTTCGTCCTTCATGTCGCTGCCCTCCTGTCCCTCTCTATCCCTCACGATTGAACATCACACAAAGGCAAAGCCAAAAACCAAACAGTAATCATGTCACTGTGGATCTTAAACTTAAGCTGCCGAGTTGCTAAGCCGTATCAACTCTTCAGATGGAGTCAATATCTTGCATTCAAGTCGTTGGGGTTGTGATTAAATGACACGTAACCCACTCTCTGTAGCACTCCCAGGAGAAGCATACACTCACACTCAGCATTACGCTGAGGGGCAGAGTCTGGGCCGCCCTGCCAGCTGAATGAGCCTTGTTGTCTTGTGTCGTGGGCAGAATTTTCGATCTATGACCAGTCTAGGACAGGAGCAGGGCATTGTGCCCGAGCGCCAACCCTACTCCATATTCATACACCTAGGGCGGAATCTAATAAACGTAGGCTTAGGGGAATCAATTGTCTTGCATGGGAAAAGCAGCTAATTGTTTGGCGTCACATGAAAACAATGCTCCAGCTATGAGACTGTGGCAACAGACTTGTAATTCTTTATGTGATGTTGTTCGCTGTTGAGAATGTAACAAACGCAGACGAGGGTGGAAATATCCGTGTGAACGTACGTGGAGGCTTGGCAGCGCCTCAGGGCGTACATTTCTACATCTTCAAATATTCCTAGTCAAATAATTCGCACAGCCACATTAATGCTGTTCCTTATAATCAGTATTTTAAAACTATCCACTATTTGTCGATAAAGGATGGAATTCCCCTTTATTAATGTAGTCCATACCTGAAAATATGGCTGTTATAAACAAGTCTTAGAGTAAAAAAAACTTGCACCACTAATGTTGCCTCACAGGAAAACACAGGCCTGTTAATCACTGAGCAAGAAGTGTTACATCGAAAACTGAGCAATGAAAGAATTCACCAAGTCCGTATCTCAGGTTGTCATGAGCAGACATTATTGTGACCCTGGAGCACGTCAGCATGCTGTGGGTCAATATAGCAGATCTTTTTTTAATTATCCTTATTAATTTTGTAATGGTCCACTTTACCTATTCAATAAACAATATGAAACTTTGTAGGTGTGTATCAATCAAAACAGCAGATAAATACTTTGTTTGATGATGTTGTGAAGCAGCGTGGGATCATGGGAGTGAAAATCTTCCTGACTCCACTCAGGCACAAGTCATGTTCACAGATGAAGTGATGTTTTTTACTTTTCCTTCATTACGAATGACCTTTACAAACGGTGTAAAGATAAAAAAGTGACTGGTTAACTGGCTAGCACTGGAAGTAATAGCAGAGATGAGCAAAGTCACAGGTAAGGTAAAAAAAATTGGATAATATAAGTACACAAGTCAACCAAATACATAACATAGGTCTGGTTGTTTATAGACATTTTAATGGAGAATTGTCACATACTGTACTATTTCTTAAACTACGAATCGAATTGAATGTCTTATAAAAGACAAAAAGTAAAAGTACAGGTTTGAAGGTCAATAAGAATAAAAAAATTCCACCATCAAAGCCAAATTTTTCATCTTCAGTCATAGCTGTGCACATTTGCTCACTAATTCAGCTTGTACTGATTCTGTTTGCACTCTTACTCTCTCTCTCTCTCACGCACACACTGAAACACGCACTCCACACTCAAACAGTTTCCTCATACATATGTGTAAACTCAGAATGGGCAAAAACAACAAATTTCGTAAACCCAGGCAATGTATGGCGAGCTGGAGTGGATGTCGGGCGCACTCGGTTTGGCTTGATTCGGTTGGCTTTACCCAGCTGGAATGATAGAGAGACGCGGAGAGGAGCACAACATTTTTTTTATGAAAATACCAAAAAGAAAAACTGTAAGCAGATTATCTGATCACTGTAACCAAATGATTAAAACAGCTTTTGTATAGAAATGATCCTGTCCCAAGATTTTTGATCAACAGTATATAAACAGTTGATCACTGTATCCATGATCACTATAGGCGGTTTCCACGTGTTGTAAAAGTACATTTAAAAAAAACATATTTCTGCTATTGCTTCTGTAATGATAGTTCCCTAGTTATAAGGAGGACTTTTAGATGGAATGAAGTGTTACTGTACTGTTTGTACAGTTAATGTTTGCACATGAATGATTTACATACCTCTTTTATTAGAACTGCCCATGTTTCCCTGTTAGTACGTGTATACCAGCAGCTTCCTTTGTGTAGTATTTCAGAACATGCAGAAGGATATAATTCAAATCCATAACAATCCCCACTAATGTGTGTTTGATAGTTTTCAACAAACAAACGCTTGAGCCCTGGATACAAAGGAAGATAATCATAGTAATCATAGTCTGAACAAAGACTTAACAGAAAAGTTTTAAGTATTACTTATCATATGCAGTGAACTCAGGGTCAACAGTACAATGCAAGGTGTTAGACGAGAAGAAAACGCTCAGCTCACCAGTGCAATAGTTACATTTAAATAAAATAAAATTTAAAATAGGATTAATGCAAGGTAAACATTGACTTTAAGGAGAGTAGTTAAAGCACATACATTTGTGTATCAGTTCACATTTCAAAATAAAGTGCAAAAAGTTTGAAAGTTCTTCAATATAATCTAAACGAGGCGATCATATCAGCTGAATGCAAAGTCAAGAACACGTTGGACAACCATGTTTTCACCTTGTTCCCTGCAAGTTCCGATGCACTGAACCCAGCCGTCTGCAGCAGGCCTGGCCTATTTATCACCTGGAGAATCTAAATGGCCTAGTTAACTGAGGATCCCATTACCACTGCTGCTTCAACTCTCACTTTCCCCCTCTGTCCATCCTTGATTTGTTACCTGGTAATCTGTCTCCCCAAGGCGAGCACTCCCCGGTATCATTTCTCCTGTGGTATCGTGACAATATGTGCAATGTTAGTCCGTCAGTGATCTGTGGCAAAACAGGTGATGATAAGAAATCACAAAAGGAGTCCCAAATAGTGTGTCCGCATCTGGATTTTATTCTTCCTATTGTTAGTTTAGTTTGGAAAGAGATAATTTTGGTAATGGATATTTGTTGGCAAAACCAAAGGTCATGCAGATCTCGACCACCAATAAGTTAAACAAATGTACCTTTTCATTTGTTCAAAAAAGTATGTTGCTTCTGGACATAATCCAACCAGTGATTTCGTCCTGATTATCACCAAAATACCTGTCTCTAATTCTTCAAGATGCAACAGAGATACAGCAACCTGAATGGCCCTGTGTCCATTGTGAGTTTGGCTGCTGAATTCTTTCATTGTGGGACTAATGGAGGAAGAGATAAGATTTTATTTTCTTGGTGCTGTTTAACACCGCAGTCCCCCTGGCTCCAGCACTTGCGGCTGGCCAATGGGCTGTCTGGCTGGGAGCAGGGAGGTGTAGGGTTACGAGACGACGAGAACAATGGGCTGAGTGCCTGAGTCAGCACTATCTCCCTGCTACTTGCTCTTTTTTTCCCTCCAACATATCTGGCCAACCAATGGCTGCTTTGTGCTGTGGGGGGAGAATACACACGCTTTAAACACGCACGCTTACATACACACACACACACACACACACGAGCATGAAGAAAGAGGGAGTCAAGTGGGGGTTGGGTGGACTAGGAGACAGAAAAAAAAGCTTTGCAGGCACTACTGTCTGTGCAGATGTGGACTGGCCCAACTTTCTCCTGGTTTGTGTAAGCAGAGTAGAACCCCCTCACCCTAACAAAGCATCATCTCAATCAGCTGTTTACAGCACCATGGGTGTTTTAAATTCATTAAACTGCCAATAATACAACATCAGCAAGGTTGATAAATCAAGTCTTGAATACCAGGTTATCATATAACTTGAACTGTAGCATTTACTAACAAACAGCTGGACACACTTCTCCAATCGCCAGGTCCACTGTCAGACATCCTTGAAAGAACATTTGACGGCGGGCCTGCCTGACTCTTGCTGCAGACACACAAAGCTGGCTTTCAAGCTAACGTGCCTTGCTAGCTATCAATACGATAGTAAAAAGGAAATATAGTCCACAACCTGATTAACACACACCAGATTAGGAAGCCTCCCATGCCACCTCTGTCCCATAAGTGTTTGTTTAAATACAATTTGATTGGCTGGTGCTTCTTTAGCCCGCATGAAAGGTTGAGCTCCGACCAATTTCTGCCGTACGAAGCGCGTGCAATGCGACAGAACAGAACCACAATGCAGTTCGACAACACATGACATCACACCATCATAGTGACCGAACACTCTTTGGTTTGACCCGTCCAACACATTCATGGGAGTCCAGCATGACTCGTGTTAGAATATGTCGTCTGAAACTTGATAAAGTGTAATTTGTTAACCAACAATTGTTGCCTAACAATTATTATTTTCAATGGGCATCTGCATGCGTATAACAAGTCTCTAAGATACCGGATCCCTGCTGAGTCAAGGGAAGTATGACAAGCTAAATTATCTATAGCTTGTCACCTGTTAGAGATCCCAGGTTTAATCCTCAATGCACAACAGTGGAATCGACGAGCAGTAAAGCCAAGTTCCATAAAATGTTGTGGAGGTGTGGAGGAGGATCAGGGAAAAATTTGTCCGCCAGAAAAAATGGCTATGACGAGCAGCAGTGGCGATTTAAATAAACAGTGGACGACGACTGCCACACACAAATAAGGCGTCACTAAAGGCCGATATATGCTACTCCGTTTTGATGGACACGGACAGATAGGAACGCCCTCTCCACCTCAGAGAGCTTTTTTGAGCACCTCTGATTTTTCTAACTACACGTCGGCATGTCGGAGAGCCTAGGGATGCCCTTCGCTGTGATTGGTCTGCTAACGACATCATTTTCGCAAAACGTAATTTCCGGACATCAAAACTTCCTGTTTCATTCCCTATGTCACAATAAACCGAAACACAACTACGATTCTACGATTAATGTGACCAGTGTGTTAAGCCAGCAGAGTTGTCGGCTGACGGTGGCTGGTTAGAGCACTGACGGCATGTGTGCAACCCGCTGTCACGACTTTAATTCCACGGCTATCATGACACTGTTTCTCAAACACCGTCAGGTTAGAAGCAAACACTGGAAGGATGTTAGTATCGGGAGTCCCTGCTGACTGTGTGTGGAAGCTTGGGGGGAAGCTAGCTGCTTCCGTGTAGCTTGAAGCCGTGGAATTAGCAACACCGCTGCGCTAAGAGACGATAACATTAGCATTTTGACCCGCTGGGTGTCACTTTATTTTATTTAGTTGCCATCGTTCACTGTGTGTGAGAAAACCCGGGAGGAGGTAAATAAACAACGTGGACTTCTTCTGAACTCATGAAGTAGCCTCTTCTAAGCTCGTCTTCTGTTGCGCCACCTACTGTTCTGGCTGTGAATTGTTTTCAGCATCAACAGTATTTGGAGAACTATAAATGAAAAGTGTCCGTCGGATCCATCCGTCCTTCCATCCGTAACGGATTCGGAGTAGCATAATGGAGCCTTAAGGTTGTCTTCGACAAAAAACGTTACTCCACCTAGTGTTCTGGGGGTGAATTGCTTAGTAACACGCGCAACCCTTGGATAACCATAAATTAAAACAAGTCCATCAACACAACTGCTAGAAAAAAGGCCGCAGTTGCAGAAGCATGCGCCGGCCTTAACTTGCTTGTTCTCATGGCAGAGCACTCCCATCTGTGGATTTTGAAGTAATCCCAAAAGATTAACACTTTCTTGTGAATCACTTTTGGTCTTTAACCTCTGGGCATCTGAAAGTCAGTAATGAATTATATATTTTAAATGACTGTGTTAGAGAAACCAAAGTTTTCTGTTTCTTAATTTGACAATAAAGGATTCCCTTTTTGGTCTTTAAAACTGGAAAATGGTAATTACATTTTTGACTTGAAGAATTTAAAGGTTTTATTTTCAGATCTGCATAACTGTAAAATTTGCTTTATTTTTTAAAACTTTGTAGGTCTGAAGAAAAACGTGTCTGCAATTCAAATGTAAGTTCTCTATGTTAGAGTCTTCAATATAACTCAATCGCTGTTTCTGTGCTGTACTCACTCACTTTGCTGTGAAACACTCATAAAAAATATTAGGATAAAATTTAATTTGTGTTGGGGAGTAATTAATTCCATGTAATCCTTTCAGTGGGTTATCAGTTAAAGTTCCTTTTAAAAGAACATAAAGCTCAGTCTCATTCGAGACGGTTATCTACAATAACACAGAAGAAGTGAACAGTGAAGATGCACAAATCTGAGCATAATGGTGGTGAAAGACAATAGTAAGGGCTTTCAGCTCATTGTCCTTAAAGTGCGACCATTTGCCCGTCAGCCTTCGAACCTGAAGCACCTGGCAGGAGTCAGGCCTACAATGGAAAAATCCAGTGTGCTAGCACAATAATGTCTGATCATTTAAAACTCATAAGTGGTAATCTCAAGGTTAGGTATAAGGTTACGTGTTTAAAGGCATCTTCTAAAATCTGTGCAGACCATCTGCTGCTGAATGTAAACCAAGCCTCAATATCCAGTGTCTCCTAAAGGTAAGACGAGCCGACAAAGGTTAACAAAACAAATCTGAACTATCTCTCAACACATGATACAACGTTGTATCAATGTATGGTGATGTGCTGTTGTCTTACATATGCCAGCTGCTGTTATTTGTCCCATTGTTTAAAGTTTGCCTCAAATCTCTAGGTAAGATTTATGTAGTAAGCACGCAACCACAATCGCTACAGATCTGCTCGGGCTACCCATGTTAAGGTATCGGTCTTAGTATCGGTCTGCTCAGTGCTGTGTATTTAATCCACATAAACAATACACTGCATGAGAAAAATGCAGTTTGATGCTGAAATTAATAGCTGCAGACATTTTGTGGGTACAGGAGCAGCTCAAATCAGGGTTAATGGATGGACTCCAAAAAACTGATATGGACAGCCATGATGGGATACTAACTGTATAGACATTTTCTTGAGTTTGCTTTTCACATATATAGAACACAGCAAGACATTGTTTGAGTCAGACGTGTCCACAACAACAAGAAAATGTCCGGGACATTGGGTTTGAGGGTAGGCGCCTGTGAGAGCCATCTGGAGGCAGGACATGACGTATGAATTCTGCTGTAGTTATCACATGTTTTTGTTAACAGCACATTGACAAAAGCTTTTGAATATCGTTGGCTTTCTAATTTGTCATCGGCATCTGCATCCTCTTTTGGATTTGGATTCTTCTGGATTTACATTCTCCACATGTTGGCAATATCATCAACATCGCCACTCGCTTGCTGTTAATTTTCTTATTGTTTTCTTAAATAGACTCACTCAGACGTTTCAGTACAGACAAATTACCATGTGGCTGCAAGGAAAAATTACAGATAATGTCCGTAGCAACTGACTCTCACATTTGCATTCAACAATTTCAGGGAAATATCAGGAGTTCGGTGCGTGTCTGAGCTTTAATAATAGCACATTTCAGTGCTTGGGTTACATGTGAAGGAACTTCCTCACACACTCTCTCACACACACACACACACACACACACACTGAGCATGTTGACAGCAGAATCACAATGTCCTGATCTGAAGCTCCAGCTGGCTCCCACTCACCCACTCGTCACCCCCACAGAAGTCCCCCTGCTGAGTGTGTTACAAATTTACGGCGTTGCTTCCTTCCTATCGGGGAGCATGGAGTCCGAGTGTGTAAGAGCATAAAAACCTTTACCACTAATTATTGAACACCTCCTCCTTGTTTAAAGATAATACATATAATGTTTTTACAGTAGCGCTTTTAAGTGTCCTTGTGTACCATTCACTCTGAATAAAAAACCTTTTTAAACAGTAAGCTCTCCAAAACATTACATTTCAATAGAAGTAATGTGAGTAAGTAACTAAGAAGTTATGTAGGACACTAAAATAAAGGAATCCTTAATCTTGCTTGCCTCTGAATATACTTTAAGAGACTCCGGCCAATGATTGAAGGTGCCATAAGCTGAGTCAGCAGGATCTATCTACAGTCATCTCATTGACAGCACTTTTAAATCCTATATTTCATCTCAGTAAAATCTGGTCCACAGCTGTATTTGCATAAAGTAAAAAAGTATATAAATATGAATCAAATTTATGAGCATTAAACAAAGTGATTGTGCAGAGGCTACAAAATTGTATATTTTAATATGTGCAAACCAATGGCGAGTGAAGCAAAAAGATCCAGTGTTATACTCTGGGCAGATTTGTTGTTTTGTTTCTCAGACTTAAAGAAGACAGACAGTCTGCAGCACACACCAGGATTTCTATGGAGTTATTCAGAAGTGTGATAATAGGGTGTTCTGCTTTGTTTATAACTTGTCATATCGGAATGTATATCAGCAAACGCCAAAACCAATAAGTCTGTGTAAGGTTTATATTGGCAATATTATTGACCAACCAATATGTAACTAGCTCTATTTGAAACATAGCACATTATCACCTGAAACACATTAAAATCATTTCTGTGATCTGTTCTCTGTGTTTTCTCTCTACATCCAACCCACTGTGATTCTTTCGTATCTGTCTGTAATTATTCTCCGTCATCATGTCGCTGTTTGCCGTCTGTCTGCCTGTCTGTCTATCCGTTTGTCTGTCTGCCTCTTCGTTCATCTGTCTGTCTATCCATCACTTTGCCTGTCCGTCTGTCTGCCTGTCTGTCTCAGGACTCATTACTAGTGGAAGCTTAGCTAACTGTGGAGCCAGCTGGATTCCAGCACTGGTCTCCACTCATTGCCTCGAGCCCTAAATCATCACTTATACACACACACACGAACCAACACACCATTGTCTCTCTCTCACTCACACACACACACACACTCACACATACACACACATTACTCTTGCCTGCAGTCCTAAATGAGTCCCATAAAGCAGAGAGGGGGTCGGCTCCAGCCCTCCCCAAGGGCCGCCAGTAACTCCTGACACAGATTGTTGCCTCATCCCGACTAAGAATGCCTTGTTCAAACTCTGGCTGTTTATGGCAGGTGATAGCGAGGGGAAAGGTCAGATCCTGGTGCAGAGGCAGAGATTGTCCCGGTCAGTAGGAAGTGAACAGCTGACAGGCTGGTAAATACTGTGAGATGGACGTGGAGGATTGTATGCGCTTGAATAAACCTGACTTCAGTTCTAGTGTAAAAGTACTCCACTACTGGAAGTGACGATGCTAAGGCGCACCCCATCTGTGCCCTTGGGCAAGTGCTTGTGTGTGTTTTTCCGGTGTGTGCATGCGTACGTGAGCCAGGGTTTGAGGAGGATATCAGAGGACATTTAAGCTAAAAACACAGTGTAAATGACGCCTTTTCGAGTCGAATGTGAATGTCACGGCTTGAGGACACTTGAATAACACCACACAGGCATGTTCTGTTGTTTCTTTACGTCTAAAGAAGGAGTCCCATTTTTCACAAGATGAGTTTTGATGATTAAAAGATGGGGGAAAGCCATATTATAAAGTTTTTGTGAGGGATATAAAAAAAAATGAACAATTATTAAGGTGCAAACACTGAAAAAGCTGTGATGCAATTTTTGCCGTGTCTCAGTACCAATCATTTTCTTTTTATTCAGGAGAAATAGGAACCAAGGATAATTGGTATAGGAGCTCTTGTGCAGCCTGACCTTGGAGTTGCTTCAGGTATGGGCCTTGGAATTCACCACTACATGATAATGTACAGTCAAACATACTGTACATGACAGGTAGTATTTCACCCGTCTGTGCAGTGTTCTAGTAAAGGGAACAGTGATACACTTGTTAGAGCTCTAACTCAATGACTTACCTTTGGTTTTCTATGGCAACATTCAGTCAGATTTGCTGGCAAAGTGAATGAATTCAGCTGGGCAAGTTGCTTGTTTCAGCCACCAACTGCATGTTAGAGTTCACTATAGTTCAGACTTGGTAAAGAGCTGCACAGTCTGTATAGTAGACCAGTCTAGGTTCTGATAAATAGAAAACAAGCTGTGTAACAAAGCAACCTTTAGATAATCAGAATTTTTTCATGGTTTATTCAGTTTATGAGGTAGGAATGAAATTAAACCACGTATTTTTATATTCCATTTCCACTTTAGCACGCAGGGTGGAGGGATTTCTCAAAACAACTTGACTGTCCTTTTCAACAACAGGGAATACTGTTGAAATGAATCAAAAGTCAATATGTGTGTGTTGTTTGTTTGTGTGTGTGTGTGTGTGTGTGTGTGTGTGTGTGTGTGTGTGTGTGTGTGTGTGTGTGTGTGTGTGTGTGTGTGTGTGTGTGTGTGTGTGTGTGTGTGTGTGTGTGTGTGTGTTTGCAAATGGTCTGTCATGTCACCTGAGTGGTGTGGACTGATGTTGGCTCGATGTTGAGTGAGATGTCGACCGTAACACAAGGGTTTGAGTTGAGTTCTTCACAGCTTCGTAGTTCTTCTGACATTTGCTTAGTGGTCGGTAAACAGTGGAGGTGTGTGTGTGTGTGGGTGTAAAAGATCACCCACCTCTTTCCTTTTCTTTCCAGCTGGTCAGCTGTATGGATACAACACTATGTGTCTAACAGGACTTTGACTTGGTTTTGTGAGTTGTTTAATGATTTTACCTCAGTTCTCCAGCACATGTATGGTTAAGATTCCTAACTCACTTTATAAAAGTGCAGAACAGTTATTCCAAACATACACACTATGTATCTGATATTTTTATTGGTGAACTGGGTCAATGTCTCTACTTAGTTCTGACCTCAATCCAGCTTTTTAAGTTGAAGGCAAAAAGTTAACATTAAGAACATTAAATGTCTGAAGGCCAATTTATGCCTCTCCGTTTCTTCTATTACGGACAGATAAGACCGCCCTATCCGTCGTGAAACGCCCTCTCCGAATGCTTCGTACAGCTTTTCGTACACGTCTGATTTTTCTAACTATCCGTCTTCATGTTGGAGACCCGACGGACCGCTCTTGGCTGTGATTGGTCCGCGAACGACATCATTTCCGTATGACGTCATTTCCGTATTTCCGGACCTCAAACTTCCTGTTTACTTCCTGTTTACTTCCATGTAGCATCAAACCCAAACACAACTATGATTCTACGATTAATGTGACGTGTGTGTTAAGCCAGCGGAGTTGTCCGGCTGACGGTGGCTCGTTAGAGCACTGAGGGCATGTGTGCACGGTCACAGACGGTTATAACGAGCTTTCAAAACGGCGCTAGCAGGCTAGGCTAGCCACCATGCTAACTGCGGTGGTAACAGTGCAAGAACCCGCCGTCACGACTTTAATTCCACTTCTATCATGACACTGTTTCTATAATACCGTCAGGTTAGAAGCAAACACTGGATAGTAGTAGTTAGTGTCGGGAGTCCCTGCTGACTCTGTGTGGAAGCTGGGGGGAGCTAGGTCCGTGTAGCTTGTAGCTACATGTAGCCTCAAGCAGATTCAAGCTGTGGAATCAGCAACACAGTTCGGAAACAAGACCGGGGAACCGCTGCGCTAAGAAACGATTACATCAGCATTTTGACCCGCTGGGTGTCACTTTATTTAGTTCTGTTAGTTGCCATGGTTCAGTGTGTGGGACGCAAGATAACATGTCAACAGAGACACGTGGACTTCTTCTTCCCAAATGGGGTAGGCTTCTCTGAGCTCGTCTTCCGTTGCGCCACCTATGGGTTTGGCGGTGAATTTTTTCCGGACGTAGACTGACGGAGAAGTAAAAATCAAAAAGAGTCTTTGCCCCCTGCTGAGAACTCTCCGAGAAACGGACACGTAGTAGTATATAAGAGCCTTTACAATGAGAACCCTGTCTCCTTCAAAATAAGTTCTGTACGCTCTTACTAAGCTTTGACAAATGTGTTTTTGAGGAAATGTGACATGTATAGTTTTTATTTATCCATTCCAAAAGGCTGCGGTCATACCAAAACTTAAAAGGGCAAAACTTCATACTAAATTATTTAATTTCAGTTAAATCCCTGTGATCAATGGATTTAGGGGTCATGTTAATCCATGTGAATCTTGTACATCAAGGTATATGTCTGAGAACCTTGACATGACAAGGGTTGATCAATAGGAAAAAAATATGACAACAGTGCTAACAAGTTATCTGCTGTTAAGCACCGTTTAGGTTTAGTGAAGTGTGAAAAGACAAAAGTGAAAGGTACAAATATGCTGGACTTCCAGCCACACTTATCTTGTGATGAAGATGCTCAGACTTACATGTGTGACGGAACAATGTATGAAACCAACAGACAGGAGCTAAATATGGTCGTCAATGCAGACTAAGCACAGGACACTAAGATTGTTATTCAGATCCTGTGTTGGATGTGTTATTAGGTTTAAGCTTCTTAAACACTTGATTACAAATTTGGTTAAAGATTGAAAATGTCAAGGTTTAATGCTTTGAATCGACATTGCCTGTTATTATTAAACCACAGAAGACCATTGTTATAAATAATACCATTTTAAGCTCATGTTTATTTGAAAACTAATTTTACTATTAACCCAAGAAATATGTCACTTTTCTAAAACTTAATTAATTTAATCTCTTTGTATTATCATTTAACGTGTGTGTGCTCGCGTATATGTTGTCTGCACACCAGTACCTAGAGCGCTAAAGCATTACACTTGTGTACACATCGACCAAGTGCGTAGGAGCTAACGCCCCAGAGAACAGACTGGGCAGTGTGTGAGCCCACAGGAAATGTGTGTGTGTGTGTGTGACTTGCAGAAAGGAAGCCGGATGGAGAGTTTGCACAGGTGTGTGAGGGCTGTGAGTGTGTGAGTGCGTTTGAGGACTTTGAAACTCCAATGTTAGTCTGTCTCTCCTTCCATCTTTGAACATATCCTGTGCAGAGGACCAGTGTGTTGAATCTGAAGTTCCAGAGAAGGGAGTCTTTGTGTTTCCGCAGCTGCACGAGTCTCGCAGTGCTCTGGTTTCTTACACTGTCACGTGAAGCACAACATCAAGGTGAGGGTTGGGAAAGTGAATGGAAATGACTCTTCGGGGTAACTACTTCAGATGGAAAAGTTCTCAGTGATCTCGTGTTGATGTCTCTTAAAATATTCCTCATACATTATCCTCATACTTCCCAAATTAAAACCAACCGACCACTGCTTCTGATTCCAAGTAAAGATTGTGCCCATTGGAGCAGATCTCAATCAAAAATTATGCTTTTTATTTTTAAAACACTTTTGCTACATTTACTTAACGGAGACTTTTTGTAAAAGAAGACCCAAACACACACATGCACAACCTGATCAGGTCGTATCCGGGATAACAAATCCTTTCCTGCTTCTGTGATCCTCTTCCCAAAGAGCAACAAAGAGCATCACCCTCTCTGAGCAGATGTTTATACATGTTGTTCGAAACACACTGTTAAACAATAAATGTTTTAGTGCGTATGTGGCCTAAGTGATGGCCTTTTCTGCTGCAACTGTTTTCTACATCTCACAGATACGAATGAAGGTGTCATTAGCACATAGTTGCAACAAACCTATTGTGAAAAGTCTTATCTCCCCTGTCAGTATAGTGATTAGGGATAATCTTTTGTTAAGAGGCTTCAAGTACTTAAGACACCGTTTTCCCTTTCAGGCGATCAATGACAAACATCAGACCAGAAGATTTATACATAAGAAATACTGTGCATTGCACTTTTTGTCCTTCTGCATAACTAAGTCAACCCTTTTAGTCCTTTTTCTCTGTATAATTTTATGTAAACCTTAGAAGTGTTCTGATTGCCTTTCTTTGATAATTTCATTTTTACTATTCTTTTTATTTTATTTTAAACTTGGTTATGTTTTGTCCCTTTTAAATCCCTGGTTTGCCACAAGGCAAATTCACAATGCCACACATAGTTGTGGAGAAAAAGATACAAAGTTGTGGTTCATTTATGCTCCATGCAGAGCAGCACTTGAACTGACCAGAAGGAAACTGAAGCTGACCAGAGTAGTATTTGGGTCCCCGGGTCAACCTGAGGGAAGAGGTCACGTCACAGACATAATCATCGTTCAGATTCAAGTGAAGGGGATGGTCAGCACTGCTCAAATCATGGTTTCATATAATCTTAATTTGGGCTGATGAAATTTATTAAGCAAACCTACCACAGCTTGCCTAATTTGGTTATATCAATTTTGAGGCATGTTTACGTTACCATGGTGATATCATACACTTCTGCCACCATGTCCCAGAGGGGATTGTTGTCACAGCAGCATAAATGAAGAGACTGGAGTGGATAGATAATACACAACACTAAGCCAGTCTGCAGGCCACACACACACTCGCACGCACACACCACACACACCCTGGGTGGTCTTGCTCAAGCTAAGGGTTAATGACAGTCTTGTTTGGAGGGATTGACTCCTAAACCTCAAACATAGCATATATGTGTGTACACATGAACGAAGACACACTTACACATGTGCACTTACACATACGACATGATGAACAGCATTGTTTGAAGTGGTTGGACAATCAGCCATTTGAATGCACTGTGGTCATCAGATATTTACATACCCATGAGGCATGAATATGATTTTCTCGGGAAACATGTGTATCGGCCTGGTTCACTGGCTCTATTTTAATTTAATGAATTTCTAGTCACATTAGACAACCCTCTGCACACCTGCCTAGCAAAGACTAAAAACAGAGCTAAAAGGGGGTGTACCTGGTTATGTAAGAGCAAGATTTCAACTTTAAAGAACTTCTCAGTTATTTGTTTTTTTGTTTAGCTCATAAACATGGAAAATGAGAGGAAAAAGAAGATCACATTGGTAAAACAACCTTGGAAATAATGAGAAAATACTCTTGTTCTGCTTTGAACATCTTTGCATTAATTCTGTTCACAGAAGAAAATCAAAAGTGATGATGATTGATGAGGTTTGAGAGGGAATCGGATGAAACCTGCTTGTAGACTTGGAATTAAAGTTTTTCACAGTTCAACACATATTCAGATTATCTGTTTGAACAAGATTAGCGATTATGCCTGTCTTTTCTAACTTTATCTGGGATTAGATATTAATATATGGCAGATCATACAACATAGCTTTTTCGTACTTGTTCTATTTACTAATATCTGACAGATACCGATTTATGTGAAATTTTTAGTCTTCATCCAGTTAAATGAAAATACTACAATGTGACACACTGTGATTGGCTTCAAATAAATTTAGCAGCAGGTCTTTTTGACAAAATAAAGCAGAATTTGGTCGTTCATATGCACTGTAAATAAATCTCTACTGAATTTTTGCAAAAACTCCTCGTGCCATCAAATTCTTGATACAAATGTGTGTCTGGTTGAAGAAGTGGATATAGGAGGAACCAGAGGTCTGAGATGACAACAGATGAATGGGTTTGTGTGCAAGCCTGTAAAAACAGCTGCTCGTTTTGCTTTGGGAACTATCAGCATACACACACACACACACAAACACACACACACACCAACGCCCCGACTGAGCCAAGTAACCCAAAAGGAGAGAAAACGCGCTTCTCACGTAGCTTCCCCACCCACTCCTTCAAAAAACAAAAGCCAATCACTTCTAGTTTGCATTTACACTGAAGTGTGCACACGCGCACTCACACACACACTACTCAGGGCCCTCTTGTCTTACCACTCAAACACTAAGACATATCCTTTGTTTGTCGTTGTGTACAAATGCATACTCGCAACTTAAGCACCACCCCCGTCCTACAAACACAGACACAAGAACAACAACAAATAAACACTTACTCCTGTTCTTCTATTCACTGGCTAATTTCAAATAAGAGCCAGAAACTCCGCAGGAAAGTCCAAACACACAAACCTCCTCACTTGAATCACATCCTACACATTCAAATGGGTGTGATCGCATCGTTTCGGTTGAAACATTGTTTGCTTCTCAATTTGTTTGTCTGCGGTGTAATGCACATGGCCTTTTCTTGCCTTTCTAAGCAAAGTTACAGTTATATTACGCATGCAGCGTGAATGTTTTGTGTGTGTTAAGGTGCCAAGGGTTGGACCAGGGCTGGACCAGGGCTTGGTGCCAGGATGGATAAAGAGCAGATGGCGACCCTGACAGGGCAGAAAACCACCAGTTCCCACATTCTCCTGTTCTATTCAGCCTTCACTTTTATACTTCTTAATGGCAGCATGGCATGTGTGACAGGGATGGCTTAGATTTACTTGAATGCACAGACGTTTATAAGGGTGGAAAAAAAGGGGTGGGGGCAAAAACGTCTGCTCTCTTGTGGATACGATTTCTTTTCAAGGAGCGATCGTAGACGTTATGGGAACCGGGCGATCGTAGACTGGTCACTTACTGGTAAGAGCAGGCTTAAGATCGACGAGAAGGAGCCCTAGCCATGATAACTGAAAGATGACCCCTGATGACCGGAAATATCCACTGTCGTCACTGGAAAGAAAAAAATATCATCCTTGTACCAGAGTGATACAATTACACAGAGTCATGCAGGACCAATGAGTTTTTATGCGTCCTTTAGTCCTTCAAATATTTTTATTTATTTCTTCAAAGACTATCCATCTTGTTGAGGACTTGGTCTACAAAGACAAAGCCTCTGGACAGGATGAATTGGGACACACCTAAAGTTTATTTAACCTTTTACTGCTTCGATAACTCAATGTCTGCAGTGCCAATGAAAGCAATTTAGTGTCCTCGCCTTTGCATAATCATTTTACATTTGAGGAACTGGGGGTTTTGTTTTAAAATGAAAATGAAAATCCTCATTCGTGGGAACAGATACAGCATGGAGCTGATGTGTTAACTATGGAGACATATATACTTGTGCTACTGTTTCATTATTTTTTTAGGCGGGAAGTGTTTATCACAAGAGTTAAACAAGAATTCCTTGTATTTTATCTTCTCGCTTGGTACAAAGTATTTGTTTCTTGCTCTCCATCTTATTGATGAAGCCATTAAATGAATTAATTAACCCAACAAGGGTTCAATTCTTGGCATATTTTAAGACATGTAAGAAATTCAACATATCTCTGTCTCATTGTAACCCCGCATGCTCACAGTGGCTGCTGTTCAACAGCAGTTAACCACGCTTGTAAATGTAAGCCTTAGCATCCCTAAATAGTAGCTGACTTCAAAGGAACAGTGTTACAGACATTACATACACATTACAAGGACTTTTCAGTAGCTTTTCTGAGAACTGGTCGATTTGGATGAGTCAGGACTTACTGAGAAATATGGCAGCAGCAATTTCCTCTAAATGTATATACAACTTATATAGCATGAAGGAAAAACATGTTTCACATTTAAAAGTAAGTGAGTAGTTTATCTGCTGATCTACAAACATTTCTTCACATCCTGCCTCTTAAGGAAAAGTCGGGGGATCTCCGATACAGACAGGGAGGAGGACATGAGAGCTACAGGAGAGGAAATGAGAGATGTGTCTGAGGAGGAAGACAAGGAGAAGTTTGGAAGAAGTGGATCATGACCGAACCTTTAGCCTCCTGGCACAGGTGGATTCACAGGTCCTAAGGCAACTTGTGTTTTATACGCCTTTCAGAAAGCAGATCGTTATTTGATTCTATGCTATAGCAGTACATGTAACTATGTAACTGTACTGCAGACTTGAGATGGCAGAAGATTTCACTATGAGATAGAGAATGAGTCTTATGATTGTATAGAAAAAAAGCTGGAAACACAGAAAATGAAATTTAAAAATACATAAGTGAGCAGTGAGAATCATGTTTTAATGACAAACTATAGCAAATTCTTTTCATGTAGTAATCTCAAACTGTATTTTGAGATCAGTGTGATTTCAAACAGATAAAAGTGACTTTTGACTAGAGTCTGATTTATTGGTTGGCCAATTAAATAGGCATATATGATCTTTTCATAGATCTATTGATTTCATCGTATATATTTGCTGATACATGATTTTAAAACTTATTTTACAGAGTAAAAAATGCAGAAAATAACTTTTACATAAGATTGTTACCTTAATTAAATCTCTTTGTCATATGGTTTGGATAAGAACATCATTGGACTCATTGCCTGTTTTTATTTATTTATTTATTTTCATTCTTTAGTTATTAACACTCACCTACAATGTTTTGGCTGCATCTTGAAACTTCTTGCTTTTCATTGTAGCGCTTACGTTGCTAGGTTAGAGCAGCCACACTCCCCCTGTGAGCCTTCTTCTTCAGGGTCTCACCTAGTTTCTCAACGTGCCACACTTGATTCACAAAAGAACAGAGAGTGAAAAGGATCAGACATGCCTCAAACATAAATATTTGCAAGCCTTCCTGTTACTGTTTCAAAGTAAAAGCACTCCAACGTTTCTTTAGACTAATTCCATTCGTTTGTTTTAACAAGGCTTTTTTGTTGTTGTCACAGAACCAGAAAATGTACTACTTCATAGCGCAATGTCCTGGCATTTAGTTGAGTACACAGTCGTACTTTTAAGAGAGGAAATACAGAAGTCATACCAGAGATCTTATATTACAGCTCCGCAGTCGGCACACTCCCTAGTAAACAACAGTCGCCTGTGAGATGCAGCAGATCAGCAATGCAGCCCTCAAGCCCAGCACACGCATCCAGTGTAACCTGGGCTTGATACCGGTATCAGCATCTGCACCCAAATGGCCATACTGGTCAGGCTCCAACAATGGCCTTAAATGCAACAGAACATTATAGAGTAAATGCCAAGCTGTATGTTGAGAACAACTGACAACAGCAGTCCATACTGTAATGAAATACCTTCATTGACAAACAAAATAAAAGTCATACAGATACTTCATTTAAATCCTTACATTTAGATTTTCAAATATCTTTCCTAATGACATGATTGTTGCCAACATTGGAAAATAACTTGTATGTCACTTTCAACTTGGCTCCTTAGCACAAAAGTGTCCTTGTACAATATATTTTACACTCCGCTCTGCTTCGGCCGATCGGCTCGTTGCTCCTTTACTGCGAACAACTGTTTGCTGTCCTGGCTCCTAAATTGTGGAATGAGCTCCCCATCGACATCCGGACATCAGAAAGTTTACACATCGTCTGCCGCAAACTAAAAACATACCTCTTCCGACTATACCTTGAATAAAAAATGTTTTTTTTTAAAAGACTAACAATTCTTGAAACTAACAATTTAGTAGCACTTAAATGGCACTTACTTATAGCACTTTGTAGTTTTGCTTTATTTTTGAAGAAATTGTACTTTCTTGATTCTTGTTGTTCTTGGTTTGTACCCTCGCGGTTGAATGCACTTATTGTGAGTCGCTTTGGATAAAAGCGTCAGCTAAATAAAAAAAATGAAATGAAAAAATGTTGCTATAAAATCACTTATCTGTTGTATGTATGTGAATCAAAGAGCAGGAGAGACAAAGAAACACAGAGACAGACAGAGATTAAACAAGAGAAAGGCAGATGGCGGTGTACTGTATTACCCCTACAGGCAGAGATAAACAATAAAACCATAGGCTCTTGGCATCAGGAATACCTAAAGAATTTGATTTGATGCCCCTGCTTAGGTCGGCACTTGGCTGCGTCCTCCACCCTTTGCTCTCCATCTGGCCTACATTGTCTGGCAGCCATGAGTGACAGTTGCCGTGGTGGCACACTCCTGAGGGTGTAGCCTGTCCGCACACACATTCTCCAGCCTCCCTGCGAACCTGTTTCCTGTGTGTGTGTGTGTGTTTTCCTGCCAGATGGGTGAGTCGTGCCGGGAAGTGCACCGTCTCATCAGGTCTGCCTCTCTTCAGGATGGCAGGTGTCTCCCTCATGAAGTTTCCCATGTGAATCAGACGAGGCGGGACGGGGGGTTGTTTAAAACGTGTTCATGAGATTGTTTCAGTCTCTTTAGACAAGCGAATGTGGTGATTTCCTAAACCAGCTAGTGGCTGTAGTGTTTATATAACATATTCCCTAAGCAGGAGTAAAGAGTAAAACGAATTTAAGGAGAGGATTACACACACATTCTATGTTTATTGCAGTGGGATGTGTATATGGGACAGTATTAAACATAGTAACCATCATGTTCCTCATAATGTAGGATCATCCAGAGCAGCAGAGGAATAAACTCTGCAGACTTTGGATACATGTATAAAAGGTGGTCTGATCAATGTTATTGTTGTAGTTGGTCTTAACATGGGATTGAAAAGACATATATTCCTTAAGCCATATGACCAAAATATGTAGAATATGCATTCACATCCACAACATTAAAGTTGGTAAGACAAAAAACACTTACTGTATCCGGGACATAAGTAATTATATGTAAGTATATGTAGAATAGGAGTAGACGACCGGCCTCTCAGACCCACAAGCGCTTGGGCACAACTGCCCCCCGCACTGTGTTTTGTCTCAAGCCTAATTATACATTAAAAAACCTTTGTGAGTGTGTGTGTGTGCGTGAGTATGAGTGTGTGTATGTGCTGGTGTTGTAGCCAGATTGACTTTAGGCTGTCAGTGCTCATTAGGATAATGACTGTGGGATCTGGCAGGTGCCCAAACTCTGTGAGAGGGATGATTAGAAGAGGGAGGGGGGAGTGTGAGCGACAAGAGTTATAATGGCCTGGGGATCCCTGGGATCACATTTCACCCACTGAACACAAACACACACACACGCACACTGATATAAACAGACGAAGACCATGGCCAGTATTAATGATCCATCCAACGCAGATCTGCATAAGTCGTAAAGATAAATAAGCGAAACATAAAACAAAACTGGAGGACTGTTTCTTCCTCATATCATCTGAACTTCAGCTCCAGACACACAGTTTATTTTACAGTAACTCTTCCGGGGCTTAGTTATTTAAAACGTTTTTGACACAAAGAATGCTTACTCACGTCTATTCATGGCACCTGGTACAAATTCAAGGCTATACTTGCGTTTTTCCTTTGACTCTTAACGACACAGGAAGAAAAGTTTTGAGTTTGGTCCGAACAGACCATACGATCTTCTAAACTGCTGTAATTGATTTTAAAAACAAGGGTTACTATTAACACTCGTTACTGACAACTCAAATACTAAAAATGTTACAAATTTTATGAAACAAAGATATATTCAAATTTGTATGTATCTGCCATGCCTCAGACTGATATCTCACAGTCAAGATTTTGGGTCAATCTCGCACAGTGTAAACTTACAAGATAGTTGATGTTGCACAGTCAAAAATTGGCTTTAGAGAAAATCTATTTGAACATAGACTTTAAAAAATCAGCGTTAAGACAAAATAGTCCTTGATTCATTTACCTGTTTCTTCTGACATTTATTCAGTTAGTAGGTAGAGTAAACTGAATACTGAATATAAATATATGATGTGTTGGGCCTTGGTGGCGGTATGAACTTGGTTGTTGGATGGTCCCTTTCTATTTACTACTGGCATTCGTTGCATGCTTTAAGGCATTCGTGGTCGGCACTCTGACTGGTACCAGTGATAATGAGTAGGGACACACACACACACAGACACACACACACACACATACACATACCCACACACACACACACACAGACCAACCGTCCTGCTCAAATAAACACAGACATACAATTGCTGGGCTGAAGTCCAAACAAGGCGGCTAAATGTGAAACTCCAGTCGACTGCTCCATCTCTTTGATGCGGTTGTGTAGACTCAGACACCAGTGCGAGGTGGTGTGTTTGTCACAGAATCCTTCACCCGGGCAGATCAAGGGCATTCGTCACACACTCAAACATAGCACATGTCTGCGGACAGGAGGATTATCTGTTCTGAATGGAAAGGTCAGGGTGAGGCAGCAGCTCGGATCAATGGAAAGACAGCACTGATGCTGAATAGAGTCACAAAGGGGTTCAAGAGGAGCAGGTTCCGTTTTAAAAAATAGAATGACAAAAAATTGTATTGTATAGGAACAATGCTTGTTTCAGCATACAAGCATTGGAAAATAATGTAGGGCCTTCACTTCAAAAAGCTCACTACACCACACATCAACCAAATTTACCATCACTTTTATCATCTTTTGATTTGAATGCGTCCTAGAAATCTGACTTGTTATTTCAGCTAACATGGGCTCTGTTTTAACCTGCCTCAACCCCAAACAACATCAGCATTTAATTATACACGAATTATGCATTGAAGGAATTAAATTAAAACCCAAATTGCCAAAACCCAAAGTCTGAAAGAGTCAAACAGTCTCAACAAGTCCTAACATGCCAGATTGGGTCAGGCTGAAAATATCACGGTGTGGCTTACATATCTGTGAAGATTCTCAGTCATCCAGGTCATAGTATCTTCAGGAGTTGTAAAAGCGTGCAAAGGCAACTGGACCTGCTTGTGTTTCCTTAAGACGTTTCAGCTCTCGTCCAAAAGGCTTCCTAAGTTGTAAAAGTGCAGTCAGGAATTTGCACGTCTGTTTTTCTTTGCCCTTGGACTCACAAATCTGAATATTTCCTCTTCACTGGGATGATCTGATGAAAGTTCTTCACTTATCTTCTCAGCCTTGGATTTGAGGGCATCAGTTGGGAAGTGTCTTCCTCACTTTCTCGTTGAATAGTTGGTTCTGGGCCTTCTGCAGAATTCTTACGGCTTGGTGGCCTTTAACAGTTGAGTCCAGACTTACACTGTTGGGGATTATTAATATGTTTTGAAAGACAAATGGTTCCTGTGGTCTGCAAGTAAGTCCTCTCATACTCCCATGTCCAATAATGAATTTGACGGTATGGCTTGTTGACAGACTTACCTTTGCACAGGACGGAAACCCACAGTAAGTGGTTGAAAAGTAACGTTTAGTCCTTGTCATGGGTTCTGCGTCTGTTTCCACTGTTGTCCACATGCTTTGGAGACAAGTTACTGGAGTTAAATTGTACATGTGGTACAAAAAGCATGTTGCTTTAATTTCCAGGATGGTCAATTCGTTCTGTTACCACATCAGAACAAGGTCAACTACAACAAAGAGAATATTGATCATCTGGGGTAAAACACACAATGTTTCCACTTACCCCTTTCATTCCATCTGACCTATTTTCCACTGACTCAATAAGACCTATCCAATATTTTGACTTTAATCACTTTATTATGTATAAGATACCATTATAAAATGAAAAACTGCACTCGCTGACATATTTTAAATTTAATTTAACTTAGGGTCTCTCCGTATTTTCAGGTCTCTCCATAAGTTTCTGTGGTGTTAGTCTGGTCAGTGTTTGACCTGCTATGGGACAGAGGCTTGTCTCGAAGCCTCTCCAGTATTGTCTTGTCTGCTTCTCAGGTCATTGTTGCTCTGATGTGAACTGTTGTCCCAGTCGCAGTCTGGAGACGGTTTGCTCTCTAATGGGCATCCGCTGCTCAATTCTGACCAATCTCCCCGTCCCTAATGCCAGGTGAAGCCATGCAATCGACAGCTGTTGCTCTTGTGATGGTGCACAGGCCTCCGCTCCATAAAACCAAATATATATGAAAGGTTGTTCACCTATTGTTGCACATTTTTTATTAGCGAGTGGGGGAACGCAGCTCACCTGCTGTTCTCCAATCGAGCTGGAGGAAAGTGATCTGTGCTGGGAAACAAAGAACCGAGAGCTGAAAGGGTCAATCCATTAGCAGGTTAATGCAGTGTGTGTGTGTGTGTGTGTGTGTGTGTGCGTGTGTGCGTGTGTGTGTGTGTGTGTGTGAAGGACTGTGCGTGTTGTTGTGTGCTCATTCAAGGCTGAATGTGAGGTTATGGGTGGGAACCTTTTCTTCACTCTAGACCCAAGTAAAGAAAAACTCTTTTCTAGCACACCTCACTCTGGGAGAATAGTGGAGTTGCTTCCCAGGAGAGCTGACCTCTCTCTGCCAGTGGGAACTTATTTGTCTCCTCCACTCTTTCTCCGCCTGCCTCTGAAAGGAGGATGCTTTAACCTACGCTACACTAACTAGAGATCGTCTTGAGTTTCAGCCTTTACTATTGTCCCACGAGGATGTGCTCGACTTTCTCAGGTCGAGGAAAACACGACAACCTTTTCTAAACAAAATGGGAAGTAGAGAAAGGACTTTGACATGTATTCATTTACCTATTCAATTAATAATTTACCGTTGTTCAAAATTCAACACTGTGGATGTGGTAAATAGCTTCATACGAGATGCATTCATGGACCCTCGGACATACCATCAGCTAAGTCCGCTCACATCGCCACTCCCGGTGGACTTTTAGGCTTAAAACATGGTTTGAATTACCTTGTTTCGAGTCGATATCTCATTTAAGAAGAAGAAAAAACATTCTATCTCCCAATGTTGAAGAAAGTCAAAAATGTTTCGAAGGACCCTAACCCTAACAATCAGAGAAAAAAATATAATACAGTGAGATTCAGTAGACAGACCTCATCTAACTCAGACCACTGCAATCTCTCTCTTATTCTATTTAAATTCATATATATCATAATGTGGGAGATAACGACATTAACGCACAAAAGAGATCTGCTTTACTTTAGATTATAAGGCCAAGTATTGACTTGAAATAGATAGAAAAACTGTGCTTATTCACATTGGGATCCATAGAACGACTCTTGGAAGATGTTCCTTAATCCGACATTCAAAGCACGGAGGTTAAAACAAGGTTGCCAGTTTAACCAGTCTGAGTCCCTGTGGTCTCAGTGATCTCTGACCCTGACTTGCACTTTTAAGGAGGTCCACATTAATTCCGGTGTAGATACATAATCTCCCCTAATTTCAAAGATAAAATCAGTTTCAGATGTTTTTCCTACATTTTATTTTAATCGTTGCTGTTATCTTGCAAAAAAAGGTTCATTATTTTACATTCAGGATAAGCTGTCACTTCTCTCCTTTGTGGTGTCATATTATGCATAAATGAGAAAAGAAACTCCTAAATAATACTAAATGCTACAAGTTTCAACACTGTCACTTACACAGACACACACACAATAAACCATCTACTTATTTAAAGAAACACACAAACGAAAAGAAAAGGGGGAAACTAAAGAAGAGGACTATTGTCACTGTGTCCCCAGAGAGGTCCTCTAGTCATATCCCTGCCTCAGACAGGAAGTCACACATAATGTTGGCTAAACGGAAAGATACCAGGGGTTCCCTGAAGGAAACCTGAGACTGTCGGACACCGGATCACCGAAGGGGCCCGGGCCTCCCTCTATATCTGCGAGTACAATGGAACCTGCTGCACTAAGTACTATTCACCACAGGTAAGGGATATAAGGCCACCAAGTATGGTGAATAAAGTAGACAGCTAAGTATCCGCTGCTCTTTATTTAGAGGGGATTGTGTAATGGTGGCACAGGAAGAAAAGGAGGTGATCATAAAAACAGCAGTGTCACTTTCACCTGCAGGTGACATCACTGGACAGTGGACACCTTTAACAGTGCCCAGGGATGTTGACAGTCTCATACACAGCTCTTAAATAACACTCGTGCAGGATTTATATGTCAGATGTTCATCCAACCTAAAGCGCTGTAGGTGTTTGAGCTCTCAGGGTTACAGACTCTATGGAGGGTATATACCATCAGTGACCTCACACTGGAAGCACATGCGCACGATAAAACATGATGGCGACCTCCGTACAAATGTATTTGGCAGATCAACAATTGATAACAGCATTTGCCACCAATTGACACGAATAAGGAATGGGAGGATTACAAAACAAATATATAATGCACATGTAACAAGTGTCCTTTTTACTTTAGTATGATCACAGCGTGTCAACAGTGTGCGACTCAAGCTGCAACTTTGTGTCTGAACACGTCAGAGCCCGAGAGAAAATTAAATGAGCCTGACAGGCGTTCTGTTTCTTAACCTGATCCTGATGTATTAACCGATTACAGGCACATGCAGTGTAAATACATCAAGAAGAAAGCCCGGCAGACGAAACCGAACCCGAGGATAATTCCGGAGGCAGTTTATCATATGATATATGATATGAAATATATCATATAACATTAAAGTGTGCATAAGATTCCCCAGCAGAGCATGAAAGGTGTGAACATTGCTAAAGCCACAAACATGTGGCTTGCAGAAGTCTGAATGTATCATCATCTATCTCCTGGAGTTTCTTCAGTTTTTACATATTGCTGCACCTCAGGTGTGCTGTGTAAAGTGCAGTATGCAGGAGGCTTTAAAACGTGCTATTTGACATTATCTGCACAAATAGAAATGTTGCAAGTCAACATTTTTGCTTGTGCTGAAACTGCAAATCGTCATTATCTCCTGAATTCTACCTGACGTTGAGACCATAACTTAGTCAGAGTTCCAAATCCACATCATATGACCCACACGACAGGGTTAGGACTAGGGTTAGTTTATTTTCTCTCATATCTGCTCTGTGTCTGTTTATTGATATACAAGATTTAATTTTCAAATTCTGGAGATTTTTCCACATAAGTTACACCTTCATGTCAAAAGTATGCCAAGACAATTAGTTAGACAATAAAGTGGCTTCCCTCTGGTAACTGACTCAATCACAAATGCCTAATAATACTGCTAACCATCCTTCTTATCGGTTCTCCCACCTATGCAGCTCTTTTATACCCTTTTTATGAGAACATTGTGTGTGAACTGTGTGTATTAATTGCAAGTTGACCGGGCAAAGAATACTCAGCTGCTACCGTGCAGACTAGTGCAAAGTCTGCATGCCAGACACTTTTGTCAGTCGCTGAATTTGTGTTATTTAAACTCATTTGTTTTTTATAAGAATGAGTGAAGATGGACCTGCAGGCAGCTATTTAGCATCACTAGCATTGTTAGCATTGCTTGGCCATGCTGTATGTGCTTGTGTACAAAGTGTAGATGCTGTTGTTGTGGTTCAACAGCTCCATGGTTGTTAAGTGACATAATGAGTCATCGTTGTACGACTTCAGAGTCATTTGACCGGAGAATGAGCTGATGGTATCTTGTCACTGCTGAAGACAATTAATCCAGTTGAGTGCAGATTTTTTTGTCAAGTGTGACTTTGGAGTCTCAGTTGGTTGGTTCTCGGTCACCTCATGACCAAAGCCCTTCTTGCCCGATAACTTAGTTTGGCAGGACGAGTAACGGAAAGGTTCCAACTTCCTCTGTCTCACAGTGAGGCCTCTGTGCTCCAGGGAAAACTCAGAGCTTTAGAATTGGCTTTATATTCCTGCTCAGAGTTATGCTTTGCCACAACTTTGGGCACAGAGATCCACAGATGGTTTCTCTGACTTGTCCTGACATGTAGTGTGAACTGTGAGCAGTGTGCAGTATGTACAGTCAATTCACTTTGCCACATGTGGACACATCTCAAGGAAGATTAACAAACACAAAGCACCTAACCACAATGTGCTAAGCCTCTACAAAGAGACTGAATACTTTAAATACTTTTAGATTTTTTGTAAATTGACAACAATTTTGAGTGTAGTTTAGATTGATGAGGAGAAACAAGCTGTAAGTTTAAGTTCCTCCATTGTTTTATGTATCATATCATTATTTTAATGAATTTGGATAAGAATTAGTTTTAATTTGACATTTAAAGGTCTTGTTGTGTTGATCAATGTAAAATCACAAATGAACTATCTCTTGTTTCAGGGGCGATTTCATTTAAAAAAAAACAGAAAGTGAAAGAGAAAACACACGGTAGAAAATACAAGGAAACTCTTACTAGAATGGAAAGTAGTCGCAGAAAGTCCCGGTCAAACAGTTGGCATGGCGTCTTTTAGATATCACACTCATTCGATGAAGATGGGACTTCCTCCTGCTGAGTACGTCATCAGCAGAGGGGGATTTTTCACAGCCGGGAGGTGATGAAGCGACCTGACAGATGTGTATTCTCACAACTTGAAGAACAAATTGAACGTAACGACAGCCCACCTCTCTTACCACTCCTTCCCTCATTTCCATTTTAAGTAGTTAGGCAGATCGAAGTGTGAGTGTCTTGTTGTTTACACCAAAAAGCCATTTTGTCCCCAATCATCATTAATAATGGATATGTATTATCATGTATTTTTCCACTCTTTGAAGAGGTGTAATTGCTGACTGGTTTATTAACAAGAACTAATGTTTTTGCTCTTTATGAAGTGATTTGCAGCATGTATAACCAATGAATGAATCCTCAAAGTTTTTGAATAAATTTGGATGTTATTCCTCTAATATCTCGAATTTCATTTATTCAGTTTCATGCTAGGAAGAAGCCTGATCAATATGTTGGTGCAACATTAAAGTCGGGGCTGATTCTTTTGATTCTCTGCCTGTCATCTTTTGTCAACGTCTAGTCAATGTTTGGCCATGGTTAGCAGCGATTAGCATCTAAAGATCGTGGACGGAACGATGACAGCTTTTGATTCATTAACTTCCTCCACCCGGGATGTCCCTCCTCACTTTTGCGTCAAACAAACATGTCAATCAACTTCACTTTTGTCCTCGGAGTGAAAGTAACCGCCACCGTCTCATGTCAACATTCCTGCATAGATGAAGAATTCAGATACTCGTCTGAGTGAGATGAGCAGTGATCTGAATGACTAATTAGGTGCGACTTATCACAGCTAGGCACCTTATTTTTAGCGTGGGGAGCTGCCATTGTCCTTTGGTCACTGACAAACCCAAACCACAACAGTGTGTCTGCGATTGAGAAACGTGAACTGTAAAACAAGACTATGACATGGTTACTTTTAAACTTGATAAACCTGTCTTATAAAGCTTAGATATATATTTAAATATTTGGGGAAAAAAACAGAAACATGTATTCAAAGGCAAAAATTAGGTAAATACAAACAGTGAACATTGCAAAAAGATCAAAAATTGCACTTGTTATTTTATTAGTTCTATTTTTATAACACATCATTTGGAAATAAGCAATGAAACAAGCCAAATCAAACATTATTTAATTGCAGCTTTTTTAGCCTTAAAAGACGAAAAACTGTCTCGCTTGACAAACACCGAAACATTATATAATTTACCGTATTTTGTATCAGTTTTGAGTGATTCATAAGCATTTTGGACAAAAAATAATTTTTCTATATGTTTTTCTTTCTCGCAAAAGCTGTTTGCAGTGATACATTATTGTGACACGTCAGGACATGGGGTCAGTCCGCAGCACATACAGTGAGAGGCTCATGACAAAAGAGGAATGCACATTCGTCAACAGACGGGTACGACCAGTAAGTGATGTTGTTTAGAAAAAGTTGTGAAATGCATTCACTGGAACAACCTGTTGTCTTGTGGCGACCACGTGATGACTGTCACTTGTGATATTTCTCCGTCCGTCTGCACTGACTGGAGACATGTTCAGACAAGTTCTCCCTTAAATTTTAAAAAAGGTTTCCTAGAAGCCCAGACCACAGAGCTCAACAGAAAGCAGAAGTTATTTGGTTGTGCTGAGTTTTTTTCAAGTTCCAGTTGTATATTTAAAATAATTCCCAGCACCAAAATGTTTGCTTTGAAAACCCCCTCATGCACACAACGGCACAGATTAATACTATAACAACGGAGACCATCTATAAACAAGAACTTAATGCTTCTATAAACATATAAAGGGATTATACTGATTGTTCGTATTGTGCTACAATCTGACAGCAGATTATTGGCTGACGTGACGGAAGTATCAGTGAGATCGTGTTTGGTTGAAGATGTTTGACCTGTGTGTCCGGTTGCTGTGCAATTATATACGATTCATGTTCCACACTGGTTTGTGATTTCACATCATACAGGTATGAGGATGTAGAAACTGAATGTTGAAAAGGGTTGTCTTTTGTTTGTCTTTCAATTACAAGCTTGTGATGAGGCCCTTTGCTCCGATTGTTTCTTCATGACTCACCTCAGATTTCCTGGAAAGTCACACTGCGCTTATTCCTCTGACCCGCTCGCCATTCATTCTAAGAATTTAGACTGATGAACCGAAAAAAAATCCTTTTCTTCGTCTCTGCGTGTCTCAGGTCCCATGTAGACTCATTTAACCTGCTCGTCCTTCAAAGCCATGAGAGTCAGTGCTTTTTCACTTCTTTTATTTCTCTGTTTCAAGGTGTAGCACAGTAGATGTGATTGACTTGAAATAAAAGGGAGAATCATATTTCCTCAGGGTGAAGTTATCATCAAAACTCTGCAGATCAGTGAATTATCACCAGGCCTGGAAACACTTCACAACACTGCGGATGTCTCCCCCTGTAATTCTACACACAGCATCATTGACAACAGACAGTAAATGACTTAAGTACTTTAGATGATTTTTGATTGTCTACCATTAATAGTTGCATGGTTAAGTTGACGATGCTTAAAAACCTTAGAATTACAAGGAACATCCCTTTGTCTTTTGTACTTATATAAACCACATACTACATTGGTGTATACAGCACAATTGTTGTTTCTGAAACACTTTTTGGTATTATTTGTTCACAGACCTTGCAGGAATGTAATTAGCATACCTGTCACTAATGCACCTGCCTGACGGCATGTACCCTGCCCATGTGCTCTCTTCAGCCAGAGAGACAAACAACCCTGAAGCGTAGACGATAAACAGAAGTTAACGAGCGAGTCGGGGAAAGTCGGCTTCTAGCAGTTGTCAGTCAGTACAAGTTTGTGTGTTTTGGAACTTTGACAAGAAGGCCAACGGGATGTATGGTTAGCATTTATTCAATGCGTTGCCTAAAGCCGAATGCCTAATGCTGCTAGCTTTTCTGGGTTTACCAACCAGAGCATAAAAAGCTGTCATCATGTAATGTCACATTTTGCACATAAATTGACCTTATCTAACACTATTTAAATGTACTGTATTTGTGTATTTTGCTGTTCAGTGTGCAGCAAGTTTTCCTATGAATGGGATGTTTGACTTGACATGATCTTTTGAAAAGTCTGGATTCAAGTGTTTAAATCTCATAACTCTTTATAGTAGGCTACTAAAACATATTGACCATATCCATGTAGTTATGTGACCTGATATGTTGCTGTGGAAGTCTGCTCAATTAACAAGAGGAACACAGTAAAGCAAATAAGCATATTTCCCAATATGTAGAACAATAACTTTGAGCATTATTATTTTCAGAACAACATGACAGGAAACTGTGTTGTTTGGGTAATATTCAATCCCGGTTTTGGAACTTTGTGTAAAAAGAGAATATACTTTAGGACAGCCTCAGAAAACAGAATTCAGAGGTCATGTATCTTGTTTGAACAGAGAATCCAATTTAAGTGAAAAAGGGTTTTCATATACACTATGGTACTGAACTAGAATATACTGTCTGCAGACCCTGCAAAATAAGAAAATATAGAAGAACTGCTTAGATTTGGGAAGTCATTAATCTGCTAACATTAAAGTTATAAATATTTACCTAACCAGGCTCCTGAGGCTGCACAACAGGTCAACATGTGATCATTCACCCAGATATCGAGTACACTAAGAGTTTATTAAGAAAAGTTTATTAGAGACAAAACACTTATCTTACTGTATAAACCACATGTTTTCCTGCACTTTTGTGGCAGATTATTTTTTCGAGTTGACTATGTATAGATATCTATCTCTACTAACAACATTAAATAAAGATCCTTATCTCGATCTGTCTCCCTCATGACTTCTTCCTCCCGTCTCTTTCCTCCCATCCCTCTTTTTACTGCAGTCACTTCTTGGCTCCCTGTGTGTGTTGGATTTGAATCAATATCCTGCAGTCACCAGGAGACGGGGCTGTGTTTATTCTTGTCGAGCCTCAGGTGATTCAGCTGCTCTTAATATTAACTGAGCGATGTCTTGAACTGTGTGACATCAGAAATTTAATATCCTTGATGGATGTTCCTCAGGTGCAACTCTTTGGGATTGTATATTTTAATCACACAAAATAAATTTCCCACCATTTCTTACAGCACTGTTTAAGTTTATTTTAGTGGATGTGCACATTCATTCATTTAAATATTTCTCTGTCATAACATCCGAGAATTTGAAGGAAGTTCCAAGCAATTCTAGCTACTTCCTGTATGTCTTGGTAACCGATGCTTACACTGATGCCATCAAAGTTGCTCGTCAAGATGTTAACTGACTGCAATTAGTCATCAGTTTATTAATTTATTCAAATGATCAACCACTCCCCTTAACTGATAGCCGATTAAATTGCTTAATCCCTAGGTGACAAATATTTGACAGTGTAGGAATTAGGTCCATATTAAAATATCAAATTTAAATTATGCACCTGACTATTTAAATGACTACTATTTTTTACTATTTAAAAGCATTGTGTACTGAATGGGTGTCAGTTTATTGTTTTAAGGAGGTTTTTTTTGTGTCTATAGAAAATTAAATATTACAAATTTAAAACTGGATATAGGCCAAGCCCTAGTTGAATATGGTGTTGTTCCCCTTGTTTGTGGACTGGGACTAAAATTCAGGCTGGGAATTTGACTCCTTTAGGCCACCCTTTTCACACAAAGCACTGGACCTTTAATTTTGTAGGCTGCCCCACATTTTAACTGTCGCGGTTACCAGCCCAGTAAACAAGTAAACTCACTGCCCTCTGTCATCTTTTTAGTGACATCAGCTTTGTCAAGAGCCATACAGGCTTTTACTTTGAAAAGCTGCTGCATCAGATTATTCTGATATTGTCAGAGTGAGACTCTGAGGTGGTGAACTGTCATAGTGGAGGGAAATTAGTCTGTGGGAACAGGTGGTTTCTCCATGACAAATTAAGAACAAAAATTAAGGTTTTCTTCGTTATAAAGTTTGACTAACTATCCCCACAGTGGTAATGAGAAATCATAAATTAAGAAAAAGACTCGTACATTTATAACATTAATTTTATAATTTATCATACTTCATTCAGTTCAATACATTTTGTATATTTTAAATAATCAATTCATTTAGAACCTCATTAAGTAATCCATGCATTCACAGACTGATTAAATGTGACGTCCAATTTACAGGATGGTCGCTTTTATTTTGAAATAATTCTAACATGCTCGTAACTTAATGCTTAGAAACAATGCGCACTGAAATGAGTGGGAGCTAGTTTGACTGTGTGTTTCAAAGTGATGGCTTGACCACAGTACAGTATGAGTGTCATGTGACTGACCTGGTCCCTTCCTGGCAAAAATGTCGCTTATTTTGCAGCATCTAGCTGCATCTGAGGCAGGAGCTTTTCTCTTCTTAATTCTCTCCCTCTCTGCTCCACCTTTCCTTTTCTTTTGACCACAAGCTTGTGTGTGCACGGCTGCTGCAACAATTTCAGATAGCGGAGCTGTAATATTTTCGGCTGCTTTGTGCGTTGCCGAGAGACGTCACATCCGACGTGATTATGTCGGTTACGCCGATTGGTGGTGAGGGTTCAGTTCAAGGCCAAATAGACCATCAGACCACGGGAAATGTCCTGGTGCTCCCCTGCTCACACACAGTCTCCAGTGAATCCTAGAAGTCTGATGTAACAATGTTTACCAATGGTGAGATATAATCCTATAATCACATGTAATGATATAATTGTCTCTTTAACAAACTGGTACTTGAGCTGGTTTTTAAAAAAAACATTGCAAATGACAGTTTATACAATGACCTCAGATGCCGTTTTAGGCTCCAACCCATTTTCTGCAAGCAAATGATGAAATTCGATGCTAAAACTGACAAACACATATCTATTTTACATAACTGATGTAAGTACATTTCAAACATCCTTCACATTAGCAGACAGGATCCGGTTTAAAGGAAAATTTCCCCACTGTCGTACTAATACGGGATTATCGTATTTTACCTTTAGGATATATAATAGTTCCATAATGAAGAAGCCAACCCTTTGAGGTTGAATTGCAGTCATAAATAATATTTTATTAATTGTAATAATAAAAAAAAAGCTATAAGAAAAGCTAATGCAGTCTTTATTTATTACTGCTGACTGTGTTTGCCAAATGGCAATTTATTCAAGCACATACACATTATGTAGATTTGCCATTTAGATACCTAGATGGCTTCTCTTCACAGATAACGTGTATGTGAAAAGAAGAAGGGATCAAGCTGCTGCACGATCACATTCTACTGTCTGTCCAAGGGTTCTCTGAGGATCCTCACAGTCATGGCAGGCAACCTGGAGAACGTCTTCTTTGAGTGCACACACACACAAACAAACACACACACACGCACATGCACACACACATATAAACACACACACACACACACACACATATGTGTGTACATCTATCTTACAGAGGACATTCATCGGCATAAAGCATTCACTAGCCCGTAAGCCACACCTTAACCATCAAAACTAAATCCCCCCCACCACCACCACCACCACACACACACTACTGACAGATCTGGAAAATCCCCCGTCCTCTCCCCCCCGGTCGTAACTTTAATTAAAGCCTCATGCCAGCAATTGCAGCATTTGCTTTTATAGCCCAAATTTAGCAAATGATTTTAATGAGAGGGGGACAGAAGCTGAGCGATGCTAGCAGTTTAAAGCTACTGTTTTAGTGGCGACTTGATTCAAAACAAATGTGTACACCCAGCTAATCCCTGAGTAGACAGAAACATATCGAACAAGGTAAAAAAACAGCCTACTCACTTTTCATTTCAAATGTGCCATGTAAAGACATGTTTGAAGCGATAATTTACCCAAGCCTGTTCTCAAAGCTCCTCTTGTAGAAATATAACATGTAATCTTATTATGATACAATGACATATTTTGAGATCTTTATTGGATTCATGTCACAGAAAAAGAAAACTGAAAATGTCTTTTGATACTTCGTGGCTCACGTCTTATGAGCTACTCTGCCAAAACTAACCTCAAAGAAACCAAATTGCTGCTTTGGGGAGGCTGGTGGAACATGGAGCATTTGCCCCGGGGCAGCTTCTGTCTGGGGAGGGCTCCACTCTGGCTCCAGTGGTTTACACTTAGCTGGGGAGTCTTCAGCCATGTGTGGTGAGTTGCATGTGATCAATGCCACTTGGAGTTTAGTTTAGTTTTCATGTGAGGGTAAGCAAGCTGACTGGTGCCAGTTTGTCAGGAGTACTGCAGTGCAGTTCTTACTGTCTATGTTATCCTTAAAGGACTTCTCATCAGTTTAATGTTATTTCAGGAGGAGATGGTCATGAAAACCTCTAAAGGGATTTTTCTTGCAGTACATATATGTAAGGGCAGGGGATACTTCTGTACCTCACTGCATATATGCTCTGATATGAATACATTACAATATGTCCATTTATTAGTGAACCAATATTCAGTCTGTTACATCAGGTTACCAAGCTCCTCTAAAACTGTCTCCTGTACTTCAGTGAGTTCCGAAATTGATCCTTTGAAATGCTGCATTTTCCATGTGTGACTTTGAGCTCTGATGTGAGGAAGCATCTCTTTCATTCTCTTGCTTTGATTCGGTGAGAATTACTCTTTTAAAGATCTAATAAGCCTTCAAGGTAGCGCAAAAAAACCTCATCTTACTTAATTATTTTATACCTGAGGCATTATGTTTTTGGGTTGTCCCCTGTGAAGGGGATATCTCATGAAAGCCTTGAGAGAAGTTATTCAAATTTGGTAAAAATATTCACTATGAACTGATTTGATTTTGTGGTCAAAGGTCAAGGACCTCACAATGCATGTGTTTTGCCATGTGAATGCAGTATCTTCAGAACACCTTGAGCGAATTCTTTTTACAGTTAGCAAGGCATTCACTTGAACCCAGATTTCATATTGGTTGCCAAGGGTCAAAGGTCAAGGTCACGATGGCCTTGTAAGTATGTTTATGTTTTTCACAAACCTGATATCTTAAGATCGGCTTAAGTGAATGTCTCCAAAGGTTCACTTGCACTAAGAGGTGAATGGATTCGATTTTGGTTGATTAACACAATGCACCTAGTTTGTTACACCTACAAAGTATGTAGGTACGTCTGTTTACACTTTTTGGTCCAACAACAGTTTATTTATTTCCATTTAGTGTATCCATGTTTTTTTGTCAAGAAAATCGATCAGCATAAAATGTCAAATTGTTTCTTTAAATTTCCGCCTCACCCTCCCTCCTTTCATTCTTAGCAGGGAACCGGTAGCAAGGATGTCAGAAGACAGAGTGTGGGTGCCTTGGACCCAGAGTGACAGTTACTTGTTTAATGACTAGGCCCCGCACAATGAGTGGGAGAGCAGCAGTTGAGCATGAAGCAGTACTGTCAAGGTCAGACTATAATTAGCAGCTTTTGGCAGGTCAAAGTCGAGGAGGACGGAAGTGTGGCTGCAGTCTAATTAGCTTTGGTGTAGGTGGAGGAAGGGAGGTGCACAGAGTATATGGAGGGTACGGTTACACACTGCGGTTACAGGCAACACACAGACACAAGCACACACACACACACACACACACACACACACACACACACACACACACACACACACACACACACACACACACACACAAACACACACACACACACATGCATGCACGTTTCATTTCTAGTGTCAGCCATCTATGTTTGATCTGATCTTTGACGTCACTTCACCACTTATTTTGTGAGAGGTTGCTGAATATCTGTGAATTCAGGGGATTTTTTCGATTGGTGGATATAGAACCCCAATAGATTTGACGTAAAGAGGAGTCCTTCATTTGTTTTAAACTTCTTTAAAGCAGTTACACTGACTCTTTTCAGGGCAAGATGTCAGACCTGATCTCCAGATTTCATTCAGTTTCATTCACCACTCAAAGCACTATACACTTCCATCCATTCACACACAGTTCATTCAGTGCTACTCTAGCGCTTTTTCCATTACTGTAAACACCATTCACACAATTCGCAGAGGACACTTCGGCATGAAGACCGAAGAAGCTGGAGATGAAACCCTGACCTTCTGGTTAGCTCCACCTGCTGAATCACAGCCATCCAGCATTTTATTAAATAGTAATAAATAACAAACAAAGAAAGAAATGTAGAGTTGTATGAATGTAGAAATATGGAAATTACCCCTTGTATCGCAATCTGTATTTTATTTATGTAATTTATTTGTTCTTCATCATAGGTGAAATTTAAGCTTTTCCATCTTAACCTCAGCGTTTCTATTTTACTCTACAGCTCACCATTACCTGTAATAACATGTCAGTCATGACATCATTAGTGTCTACAGTGTATAATCTGCCTGTTGATGCTGGTGTTCACTTCATCAACTTTAGGAGACAGTTTTGCTAACTTGTGAAAAGAAAGAAAAAACCTTATCTCTTCTCTACATCTTACCACTGTAACAGTCCTCTGCTCTTTTGCTTCATCCGCTACAAATAATCTTCCCCAACACGCTGTCTTTCCGACCCCCCCACCACCATCAGCGCCACTCACCCTCCTCCCTGTCTAGTGCAGTGATAGATGTTATCAGGGCTTTTTCTGCAGAGGTGTTGCAGAAGTAACTGAGTAGACAGAAGGTACGGTTGGCTGTGTGCCAGAAAACTAGAGCAGAGCTCTGGCTGTGATCACAACACTGCAAGTGTGTGTGTGTGTGTGTGTGTGTGTGTGTGTGTGTGTGTGTGTGTGTGTGTGTGCGTGTGTGTGTGTGTACGTGTGTGTATGCGTGTGTTTGTGTGTGTGTGTGTGTGTGTGTGTGTGTGTGTGTGTGTGTGTGTGTGTGTGTGTGTGTGTGTGTGTGTAATGGTAATGCTGACTGGAGGAACTGTCTTCTAAATGTTTGCTTGGAGGGATTGGACATCAGCCAGGTAGAGTTTAAGACACTTACGGGCACCCTGACACTTGCTGGGAACAGGCTTGTGTGTGAGTCTATCTATTATTATGAGGGCCAATATTGGTTCAATACCATCATTATGAAGACATATTTACTTTTTGAGG
The DNA here is from genome assembly GCF_963576545.1 of Limanda limanda. Classification (NCBI taxonomy): domain Eukaryota; kingdom Metazoa; phylum Chordata; class Actinopteri; order Pleuronectiformes; family Pleuronectidae; genus Limanda; species Limanda limanda. The sequence continues at coordinate 24,006,377 of NC_083643.1, forward strand.
ACATTTTGGCTGGTCCTCACATATTCAAAGGGTTGTTTGAGGTTTAAAACTTGGTTTTATAGTTAGAATTAGGTTTAGATTGGGGTAAGGGTTAGGCATTTAGTTGTGATGCTAGCTGGGACAGACACCCACAAATGTAACAATTTCTCCATTAATACGGATTTAAAAATTCAATAATAATTGTAATATGGTTTTAATGTATTATGGTCACCTTTTTCACAACAACCTTAAAAAATAAAGAGGCTCGCATTAGCATGAGCATCCAAGCTTCTTTAAATTTCAAATTAGCATATATGTTATTTGGATATTATAGGTTTGTCTATTTAGTAACTTCAATCAATAGCATTGGTTTATTTAAGATCTCACAATGTTATTACAATGACATCCCCGGCAAAACTGTCTCGTCTGTTTACTGATGACGTGTCGGGGTTCCTCAACGACTACTGATGATGTGATGGCCTCTTGAAGGGCTGTCCCAATTCATAGGGGAAGATTTCAACAACCACCCCTTGTGACTCCCTTTCAAGGGGTAGGGGTACGGAGAAGGGGTAAAATTGGATTGGGCCTGAGTCAGCAAATCCAGAGGAGCTGATGTGAGAACAAAGCAGGATATCCTGCTCACAATTCACCTGAACACTCAGGAGATTGCTGTGCTTTTGTGAATGTGTCTGAGCGAAATATCTTCTGCTGCGTGCATGTGTGAAAGAAAACTTCTCCGGATATCCTCTGGAGGTCATGTCTAAAAAAACAGCTTGTGTGTCTTGGCGTGTATTACTAAAATCTTTTCTAGCTAGATCGCCACCTTCCATCAATGTAATGTTTGTGTGTTTATTTATTGTATGAATGTATGTAAGCGATTTACTTGGGTATGAATAAAGTTTTTCTTACTGATTTGTCACGGAATGATGGAAGAGGCTGAAGATGTACAAATGAACTCTGCCATGATTGCACAATGACAATGACAATTGAATTTGAATTACATCCCATAAATAGGTTTACACAATGGCATTTAGTGGACTAGCTTGTTCTGTTCTGTTAATACATTTTTAAGAAAGCTATTGGAATTCTTCCAAACTACTCGTTTATTGATAATTCTATACTTTATGGGGATGTGCTCCAAAATGTGAAACTGACATGATGGTTTCGGGACTTAACCTGATAAAGTACAATAAAGTAGTACGGTTGAACAAACATATACAAAATAACAGTAAAGAAAGTAAAGAGACTGTGACCTACAAAATCCCAGATGGACAACTGACTAAGTGCCGACAGATGGTTTCTCACACTGTACAAGCTACTGACTGGCACAGCTCCTAAATCCTCCCACTCACACACCTGCAGACTGACTCCCACAGAGCAAAGCACGCAAACACACACGCACACACACACACACACACACATCACTCTGTCCCGTCCCCACTCAGCCTGCCCCACCCCTTCATCACCCATAGCCTCGGGCCGTGCGGGGATGAAGACCGACAGAGGCATGTCTGGACGTCTGGAGACTGCGTGATTCACTCCCAGAGCTTCAGCAGGGGAAAGCACTGAGCTGTCTGTCCTCTGACTTCATCCAGGAGTTTAGATCTGGAGGCTTTGTTTAGGCTGACGTGCTTTAAACAGCTGCAGATGAACAGACGAGAAAGAAATAGTCCAAATTTACAATGTGGTCTAGTTGGTGGATTTTTTGATCTGTTTGGGCTCATGAATCATTAAAGTTGGGCTGCATTGCAGACAGGGTTGAGATAAGGATAAGACAGGCACAGTAAAAATATAAACACATCAATCAGTTTTAACCCAGACCGACACACTAGGTTACAAATTTACAAAGATGTCTGTAACAGACCTTCATTCCTTTCATCTCCCTGTGACCTCCAGACTGGGGGACTCAGACAGATAATGTACTCCCATAATTAAAAGTGGGATTAGGTCGCTATGGCATCATCATCCCAGTATGTGTGCTTGGGATAGATGTGTAGGATATACGTGGATCTTTGTGACTTATCTCATATGACACAGTCCATATTTCTAAGTTTTAGTGGCATTAATGTTAATAAGTTAAAAGTTTATATCGGCCTGTTCAAAACAGGATTACAATTAAAAAAGTAGTTAAAAGGCAGTTATTGTAAATTTAGCTTGCATTTATTATTAAATAAATGTATATAAAGACATGGTTGTTTCTCTGTCCAGAAGTAGCCAAACCCTAATGTTGTCCCACAAACATTATAGCGACAGGAGCTACACTCACACTTGGTGGATTACTGGGCCCAGATGGTCAGAATGGGAGCTTTGGCCAAATGCCTCACATTTAATAAACAAATAGTGCCGATAAATATATTTAAAATATGACCGAAAGCCAAACAAGCACGTACCCCTCCATCTGCATATCTAAACACACAATGTCAAAGGTTGCATTCACTCTCCCGGGATCGTCACGACGTACTCTGACAGGCTGGATTCATGGGGCAGAGACGAGAAGACACTGAGATTACAACTGTGTGGGAGGACTCCACACATGCTGATTCTACGAAAAAAAGACCCACATGGCGTCTGGAGGGTCACAGCTTACAGAAGGAATATATCTGCCTTCAGCTATAATGAAATAGTGTATCTGGACTGAGTGTTAAATAAGTGGATTATCTTTGCAGTAATTGCGCGACAGTTTAGAAGGTCTAAGAACTTTGTTTTTATACAGATCAAACTTTACTCTTTAATGGTTGATATGATTTTGTAGGGTTTTTTTTACAATAAAATACAAAAGTCAAAAAATATTGCGTTGCTCGCCTGATAAGTCTTACATTTCAGGCCACATTGACAAATAGTCAAATATCACCAAAAGCTCTCCAATTGGCATCTTCTACGTTTATGACAACTCCTAATTCATCCTTAGATGTTTGTTTCCTTTTTTTGAGTTTTGTGTTCACCATTTGTTACGAACATCACCAACACACTTTCTAGATCGTAATGATTCTCTTGCTGTGTTCTCTCATGTTTTTACGAGGGGGCTAGCAGAAGAAACTCAGTAGATCTTCAGGAGCCTCTGACTCAAACATTTGTATTCCTACATGCCCCTCCGCAGAGGTGTAAAGTAACGAATCACGTTACTGTAATTGAGTAGTTTTTTCGTGTACTTTGTAATTTTTGGAGTAGTTTTTGAAATGGGTTATTTTACTTTTACTTAAGTAGATTTTAACCGAAGTATTGCACTTCGCTACATTGAAAATTACATCCGTTACTGAGTAAAAAAAACATAATTCAGGGCGCAAGGCAATTCTCACTGCAGTGGTAGATGCTGCATAGAGTGGATGACGTTCCCTAACGTTTACGTTCAACATATGAAAACTGATCGTAAAGTTCACTGTTCGCGAAAAATATGCGCGAAATGAACAACATTAAATAGATGCGGAAGTAAGAACATTATTTCGGCTATACTATTAGACCCGCCTCGCATTTTCTCCTCCCGGTCGCGCGCCGCACCTGTTATGCCTCCGCGCAGCACCGGTGGGGCGCACCATAGAGTGTGAGAATCACTGCGCTACACAGGGGCGGCCCTAGCACATTTGGTGCTCTATGCAAGCTTCACTCCTGTCTGAAGACGTTGCTTTTTGGTTAGGAGAGTTTTCTTTAGTGACCTCTGACCTATTCTAAAAGGGGTGTCTTCAGTATGCTTGAGTGATGGGTGAGGTCAGACCATGAAAGAAGACATGTAGGACTTGTTTTCATGACAACATCTCAGTGGGGACTGTCCATCAAGCAACTCAACAAATCAGATCTCAAATTGACTTCAACCATGAAATCAGTTGCGTGGTAATATTAGTTGATGGGTGGAAGATCCTAGAGGAGTGGAAGTTGTGATTTTGTACACACAGTAGCACACAGGAACCTCTGGTTTATCGAAGGCTACTCATTAGCACAATCCTAATCTCTTGGCTAGGTTTTCTCTTAACTGGCGGCTGCACACGTGTATGTATGAATTTGCAGTCTATGGAACCTTGGCTGCCCCGTGGGTAGATGTCTGCCCACCCGTGGTCGTCTAAGTGCTGCTATTTAGGGGTGTCCTGTTGGCTCCGAGAGGTTATTACCATGGAAGTGGGGTCGGGCCGGAGCTGGGGCCACACTGCCAGATAATTGAGGTCCTTGTGGAGGTGGTCACGTTTCAGTAGGTTTAAATAGCAGACCCTGACTATTTTTTTTTCTTCAATTTAGTCGAACGGAGACTGTGATTGTAATTGTTTGATAGTCCACACATTTAGCTGAGTTACAGTCCTCAGAGGAGTTGTATACCTCTGACCCACAGCTGCTGTGGAGCACAGTGTCTCATTTGTTTTCACTGTTGTCTGGGGTCACGACATTATTAATGACGCTTGCCAACCTTTAAGTGACATGGGTCATATTATGGATTTGCTACGTTGAAAAGAAAAAGGTTCCTCTGTGTATAGAAACAGCTCTAATGAAGAAAAAAAACATGACTGCTTAATCGCACCTCCATTTCAGTTAAGACTGTGGTCCATCAATAAAGCAGAACAAGTAGACTACACAGTCATTTTCTTCGATAAAACACCTATAATGAATGAACACATAAATTGACACAAATGCTGAATGCTTTTGTTATTGCCAGTAGTGTTGGGCAGTAATGTTACTCATATACTCTGTGTTTTACTGCAGCCAAAGTCACAATGTAGGTGTGAGTATGAACATGGCTATATAATACAGCATTGCCCAACAGTTATTCTGTGGCTCAGTTATTATTAACATGCTGTGCACACAAAGTGATGATAAAATCATATGTCATTTTCAAATACAGCCACAAAACATCAGAACATTTATTTATTCTTATAAACCCCAAAATATATAATTCTCGACTATACTATAAATGTGTCTTCTTCCTGTGAAACAGCTACAGAGCCACGACCGAGTCAGAACATGTAGCAGCAGAGCCTGTTGAAAGTTGTTGTCTTGTACCCTAACTTGAACAATTTTAGAATCAGCTTTTCAATGGGTCATGGGTGTTGCAACAGGGTAGGCATGGCGATCAACTGTCTGGGGCCCCGGAGCTGAGAAGAGGCCCCCAGGAGTACATATTAAGTAAGTTCACAGCAAAGACAAGTCTTGTTTGCCTATAGGGCCTTCAAAGTCCCTTGACGCTCCTGATTTTTGTGTGTTTTTGAGGGAGCTGTGTTGAAACTTTTTCTGATGACTGATAATAAGATAGTTTACTTTTCTGTCAGTAATGTGTAATAACTAGTTTTCCAAGCCGATAAGCCAGATTCTACAGACTAACAAAATAAAGTAAAAGGCTCCTTGAAGGTCTCTACTCAGGTATTTTAAGGTCCCAAAAGTAGCATTGGAATCAGGTAAAAAGGTTGTTGACATGGTTTATTCTCAGCTACCAGGTGTTTATCATGTGTAAATATCCATTTGTGTGATTCTATGTGCACCCACTGTAAGCTTTTGGGTTTGCGTATTTACATTGTGTGAATACGCTGCATACTTTATCGTACTCAGGCTGCATCGTGTGCAGCTCGTGCTCTTATTTTACTGGGCTTCTCAAAATAGCTCTAGCCCCCAGAGTGATTGTGTGTTTGTGTGTGACGGACACTTCTAAAAACGTGGGGGGAAAGCTAGCCTGGCAGCTCGAGTTGTCTCACAGCCAAACCTCCAGCTCCAATGTGTGGTTAGCCCTGCACGACTATACTTAGCGCAACGTACCCTGTGTGCAGCTATGTGTGTTTGTGTGAGTGTGTGTGTGTGCGTGCACTGTGGGGTCTGCTAGATAGAGACAAGGGGATGACTGTATCCAGCCCTGCCTATTAATTCTCTTGGGGTGGGGGCTGTGGCTAACGGTTAAAGCTAACCACAGCTAAATTGAGCTGTTTGTAAGTCCAGGCTTAGAGCCTTTTAGTGGAAGATATGTGTGTAAAAATGTTAGCTTCCGCTAACTTCAAAACTATATTGAAGTTGTTCAGTCCCTGTGTATGTGTGTGTGTGTGTGTGTGTGTGTGTGTGTGTGTGTGTGTGTGTGTGTGTGTGTGTGTGTGTGTGTGCGTGTAAGACAGAGAAAGGCTGGGATTGAAATGTACTGTATTTGAGATAATAGGTGATGGTGAAAGAAACTTGAAAAGTATCTTCTGTGTCATCTTCTTCTTCAAACTTCTTCAGAATGTTCAATTCCCCCTGTATTCCATCTCTGTCCTCAGCTGTATATATGTTTTGCAACAGCATCAAAGGCCGTAACAGACCTACTTCTACTTTCCTCTGATGATCAGCATCAGGTAAAATGTGCAGATATCTGTTATGCTGCATTCACTCACACAAACAGACTCAAGAAAGTGACTGAAGAAACAGGATAATCATAAAGCACATTCTGCTCCACTACGTCAAAGAACTTTAAACAAAACAGGAAAAGCTTATCAGTGCACTCAACTGCTTCCTTGTTCTGTACAGTAACTTCCACAAGCTATGGAACCTCATGTCACCTCAGTCGGCCTCATATAGTCCCATGTAACATTATTTACTCAGATAGTCCAAACACAGCATATTCATGCATGCAGTTCTAGTCAATTTATAGCGTTACTAAGCTATTTCTTAAAAAACAGGTTTATATTCCTGTCCAAAGAAAAGCCTCAGGGTATTCAATCATATTAAAATATTTATACTCCGAATTGTATATTAAATTACCTGATTTTTGTGAAGACTTGCATCTTAAATACGGGAAAAAAAACTTGTGAACCATCTATGAGTCACATGAGAGTTGAGGTGAAAATGAAGAGAGCTGCATGGAGTACAAGCGTGAGGAGAAAAGAGAGAAAGAGAGGAGGGTGAAACTGAAAACTGACTGAGATGATGGGAGAATAGCATAAAATAAATTTATAACTCACTCTCACAAGTTAATTCTGGGTCATTCCTTGGCAACGGTTTAGACGTTTATGGTCACAGCTGGAGTTCAGGGCTAGTTTTAAGGCTTTGGCTCTGGAATACAGGCTCGGGTTTAGAGTTCATTTCAGGGTTTTGGGGTTAAAGTAATACAGTTGCAATCCAAAATAAATCTTCGGTTCGTACAACAAAAAAAAAGAAGAAAAAAAAAAGAATTGACTTGAGTGTGTTTGTGTGTGTGTACGTGCGAGTGAGAGCGAGGGCAAAAGTGTGTGTGAGGACAATGGCTATCGCCTGCATGCCTTCACTACGGTACAAAATGTTCTGGATTCAGGAGGGCTGGCGCCAGACCAACTCTCTGGACTGGAGTAACCTCAGTCTCACTCGCAATAACTCCTTTGGCTGGCCTTCGTTGACACTCAAGCTTAACCCCCACAGAGCTACAAACACGTATACACTGTGTTGCTAATAAGATCTGTTTTCACAATGCACACCAACCCAAAATCTGATAAATTAAATAATTTAGCAAAATATCCACCCACATAATTTTCATTTCTTGTGAAGAAGCTTTACTAATGTCTGATAAATTAAATAACTTAGCAAAATATCCAACCTCATAATTTTCTATTCTTGTGAATAAGCCTTACTAATGTCTGGTAACAGAGACCAACACTTACTTTTAACCTTTTTCAGTGCTGTTTCTACTGTTTCTTTCTGGAATATGTTCATGTTCATGTGTTTGGTCTCAGGAATGCTCTCGGGACAGCTCTGACCTTTGGCTACTGTATTATTGGTGTTCTGTGCTTCTCACATAGGAAATGAAGCTTGTATTGTATTGACTCACTCATTGGCCCCCCCTAATTTGTCAGCCATAACAATGGAGTCTAGATCCTTTCTCAGTAGTTAAACTTGAAAATGAACTGCACTGTCACAGCATAGCCTTTGACTTGACAAGCCTCTGGCTAGCAATGACATTAGTATTGTTTTAAGTAGTGCTTTTGTTTGAAATGACCCATCACCTCAATCATTGGTGTCTCTTACCAGGATTATGCAAAAACTACGGAGGAACTGAGTGGATTTGATAAATTTTTCAACGTGTAATAAGTAAAAAATCTTGTGAAAAATAAGGCATGTTTGAACAGGTGAAATTTGTGAAGATCCATAAAATGATCAATCAGCCTTGGCGTATGCATGTGCTCTCTGAGTGCCCTTGGATTTTGGGACTGTTGAGAATATATATCTGTACTTTCTTAGGGGTCCTCAGTGGCAATATTTTTTTGAAACTGCACACAAATTGACACTATCCATGTTCGCACCTACTTGAAATCCTCATGTAGAGCAGAATTGAAAGAGACAGGCACATACTTTATCCTGGGGAGCTGCTGCTGAGAATCTACTAAACATCCAGTTCAACTAATTCAGACACTGTGGAGTTGATGCACTGATGCACTTCTCTTTTTCACTGTCCTGACCAGCGAATCAGAAGTCATGATTGACAGATAAGACATGTTATTTCACAAGACTTTGATTACCATTGAAACTGGAAGGATATTTTTGTTAGGAATCTCAGAACGATGTATGACTCCATCAGGCCCCAGGAACATGGGAGCGCTTCTGGTAATAAACACCTACTTTACACTAGTAGAATTGTGGCTGACCATTTCATAACTTAATGATTTCCAGTCTGAACTATTGGCTCGTCTTGTTTCTGGCGAGAGAGAGAGAGAGAGAGAGAGAGAGAGACAGAGAGCATGGCTTCAACGTCACCGATGGTCGTTGAGCACTTGAGGCTGGAGGATCCTGGGTCTATGTAATACCGCTGCAGTCCTCAGTTACCATTTAACTTGAGTACAAATGGGTATGGCACATTCTTTGGGCTGAACGACTTATACTCACAGGAAGCCTTACAGCCTTCTGACTCCATATGGTTCCTACATATTGTCTCAACCAGCAGGAAAGCCCAGATTTTCACCACTACTGTGTTTTGCAGCCACTGGGTGTGCAGTGGTGTGAGTATGTGTGCATGTAGGTGGTTTAATGATTGTCTGTGTGGCTGCTGAACTGCGAGCGTGTGTATTCAAGTGTGTAACTCATTGTTCATTGTTGCGTTGTTGGCTTTTCTAAGTGTTGGTGCAGGGAATTTCATTCAATCCAAACACTTAAAATGCAATTCATCAAAGCACACCCAGAGCAAGATGTAAAAATGCTGCTGATGAAGTGCTGTGTACTTTCACATACTATATATAAACATTAAAAGCTGCCAAAGGCTCTGTGAATATTAAAGCTTAATATGCTCTTCACTTTATGACATTTCTGAAAGAAACCAGACAGCAGCGTGGACTGTGCTTACACACTAAAGCACACATTCAGAATGTACTGCATTTACACACAAGAACTATACTTTAAACTATACTTTAGCAAAATCGACAGCATCTAAAAATGTTGCAGTAGAGTTTATAAAAAGACATGTCTTCACTTCCTCCTGCCATACAAAAATTCAGCAAAAATATCACACAAAGTTCGTAGTGTGAGGGTCCTGCCGATACACGCCATCAACCAATTGTGAGTCAGCCTCAACTGTCAAACATGACATTCAACCCCATTTGCATTACATCAAACAACTAATTGAAACCCAATCTAAAAGAAAATTAACACTTGAACTTGTACTTTGACTTTTAACATTGGTCCATGTTCCATCTATGGATCAAACATGGAGGAGGCAGTGTTCATGGCCTATACTGCAGGAAGCCACCAGGGAGGGTTATTTGCAGTCAATGTGATATTATGAGTTAGCTACTAGCAATGTGATGATGCATCTAGTTGCACCAGTTGCATAGAGCATGAATGAAAGAGCTGGGGCGATGCTCCTTTAAGGTTGGATCTCCAAGGGTTGTGCTTGTGTTTGTCAGTAAATTAGTAGAACATGTCTCAGTGCTGTCTTAAATAAAGACATACAGAAATGCATCAGTACAAACCAGCTAAAGGCGCACAAGATGACAGGTGTTTAAAACAGGAATTATAACAACATAACATAAAATATTCTATGAAAGGTCAATGTAGCAAAGATTTTTGTTAAATTGTCACAATTACAGCCTTCAAATATCAGCTGTTTTGACAGTAAAATAATCGGAGAATTTATTTTACTATAGATTAACCTTTATTTATTTAATTATTTCTTTAGTCATTTCTAAAGGGATTGTAATGTTTAGAAATGTAAATAGCATTACTGAGCTCACATAAACATCAAGATAAAAAATGTAATCTCTAACCATGCGGGTAAACACAGAGGATATATTTTATTGGGCTTGCCTCTAAAAGTTTTACTTCACTGGAGGCAATTTACAAATTTAGAGTCATTAGTACAACAATCGTTCTCAAAGGAACCTGGATGTCAGATTATTTCCACAATCACAAACAGTAATTTAGCCTGGAATCGGCTCCAGCTATCTGTTGTTGTTTCCCTCCTGACAGCGTCCACAGGCAGAAAGATCCCACAGATGTCTTTTTTTAGCTGCAGATGGAAAAAACTGTAAGTGTTTATCATTATGGCTTTCTGCCTGTGGGCTCCAGCCACTGCAGCCAGGTGGGATGTGAGCGTCCATAGACTCTCCTGTGTAGACGCAGCGCTGCGTAGGCCTGCTGCTGTGCAGCACCAGGCTGCCGTGGAATTTTCATTATTTTCAAACAGGCTGCTCCATCTTGGGTGGTCCTCTCCATGTGTTGGCCACCAGTAGTGTAAATATGTTAGTTTGTGTGTATGTATGCCTTAGTGAGTTTGTCTGCTTGCACGTTTCGTGAACAACTTTTGTCCATGTGGCTTTGCAAGAGTGCGTTTTTGCCCGAAACTCACAGATTCTTTTCCCATGTAATTAGCCAAAGCTGCATTTTACGAGGGTGATAATCTAAAGTGGGCAGCGGCAATCTAGTCAGGACACAGCTAAATGTGCCTGAAACAGACAGAAATAGCAATATAGAGAATTTACGCAATCAACAAACCTAATAGATAGAAAAATAGAAGGAATGAACTCATTTAGTTTTTATTTTAATCACTAAAATCAGATGATCTCTTTGCTATTTTCGAAAAAAAATATATACTCACAATGTAAACAGCATTTTCACTTCAAGTTAGTTACAGAAGATAATTATTCCCTGCTAAAAGTGAAATTTTTAGCGTGTTGCATGTTTCCTAAAACAGCAATTGCGGTTCAGGATACAGATTTGAGAAGGGATAATTGCTTGCATTACACTGACAATGAACAGTTTAGAGAAAGTTAAAAGTCTCATCTCCTGCATGTAACATCAACAGTTCATTCAAAGGTTCCAGTAATAACTGAAGAGTTAAGGCATATTTGCTTGAGATTCAACAGACCTTCTCTTTCAAGGCGGTCATATTTTCCTAGAAATTTGATTAAATTACAGGATTCTGTAGATGTAATGTCATGGGAAATAATTATTAAGCAAAACAGACGAGCAAAACCAAAGTTTAATGTCTTCACCAAATGCTAGCAAGCTACAGAGTACAAGCGGGACAATGTTACAAGCAGCATGCATGTAACAGCTATACCACTATTTTGCAAAAACTCCTGCCTGGACTTGTATGCGTCACTAGACGATATTCAAACATATAGATAAGTTCCTGTAAAAGTCGAGCCAAGATTGAAGTTCTTTGCCAGTTAAATTTTTTAGATATCACGCTAGCACCAGCATCTGGGACTGAAAGTAATACTCTGGCAATAGCTGCCACACCTGTCGACAACTCCCCTGTACCTTCATGTTCTCAGCAATGTGTAAACCCAGTAAAAGTGACGATTAAGCACATAGACTCACAAGTGAATGAGGTTATTCCCTGTACAGGAACGCTAACAAAAATCTCGTGCCAGCCACCAGCATCATCCCGTACTTGCATTGCCGTGACTTGCTCGATAGCAAAGCTGGCCAACTAGCAACATTTGGCATAAATTATAATAGCAGTAAAAGTGAGTTATTGTTATTATGCCTATTCTGGAACAAATAAAGACATGTAACATTTCGAACAAATTACTTAATCTTTGCATCTAGATAAGCTAGTTCTGAGTCAGTCGAACCAAGAAGGCAATAGCATCGTGACACAAAGAGGGTGTGTGACTCTGCTCAAGACGCTACTACTTTACCTTTATGTAGAAACCTGTTTTATGCTGCAACATTAATGTTTGGGTAGGAATGTGTCCATGATCACTGTTCATGTGTTTGTGTCATGTTTGAATGCAGCATTCATTCATGCATTCATCATCTGTTATCATCACATGTATAGGAGAGAATTCTCTGCAAACAAAGCTAGCGGAACATTACATCAATTATACCCTCTGAGACCTTCATTATCTGTTTCCATGATTTTTGGTTGTTCACTCTGTTTGTGCAAAATGCTTGTCCTATATGCATTCACCACAGCTTGATTCAGAGCACAACAAACTAAAGTATTTGTGGTTGTATGAGACAGGGAGAGAAACCTGCTAAGAAACCTGATGCTTCTCCTCCAAAAACAAATTTTCCATTGTTTTGGCCAATTCCACAAATCTGGGAAACAGCCAGGCCCTGAGCCAAAAAAGCCGACTGCACGCTTTTTTTTGAGCTGTTTGTTCCATCACTGTCTTATGACTAATCTATCACTCTAAAAACATGGAAAAGTTGGTGTAGCACAGACAGAAATAGCAGCAGAGTTGGTGGTGTCTCCTCTACTTGGAACCACAGAAGATCAAAACCCATGGTTTCCGTTTAGACAGTTTCCCAAGTATCTGTCTGATAAGGAAAGGCCAAGTGAAAGTAGAACAGGTAATTACCAAGTACAGCATCTTATCTTATATCTGAATCCTCATTATTAAGTGTAAGCCAAGGACAGGAATATGGAATGGAGATGCTGGTGAGATGTCATTATAATAACAGTATTGATTGTATGCTAGCACGGTCGCGATCTTTTGTTTTAAGGTTGTTGTGAAAAAATGTCCATAATACATTAAAATTATATTAAACTAAGATATTACAATCCTTATAATTTTTAAATCCTTATTAAAGGAAAAAATAATACATTTGTTGGTCTCTCTCCCAGCTTGCCGGTGATTCCAAAGGCATTCTGGGTACCCCTAGGTTTTAAGTGAGGGTCTGAAAAATCTCTGTTTCGAGGGATGTAAAGCCCTACGCCTTAGCCCTACCCGGGGCCAAGGGGTGAAGGGGGATTGGGCTAGAGATGTTAATTGAATACATTTTACATGAGGCCATTGAGTTAATTCAGTGTCTACCATTATAAATAAATGGGACGGAAGCAGGGGCGTCGTTAGGCCTGTTTTGGGGGGGCTGAAGCCCCCCTAAAATGTTGTTCAGCCCCCCCAAATAATTATTGGGATTTAAAAAAAAAAAAAAAAAATTAAATTTTTTTTTTTTAAATTAAACTATTGTTTTACACATGGACAAGTTATTTATAACTCTAACATGCTATATATGTGAGTGCGTTTCTGGTTTTTATGTTTTCTCCCCCTTCAAATTACAATCCAATAGCCTCTCATAATACTTAACAATAAAAGACCAGGCACTAGGACCTTGGGGAGTCTGCATCGCTGCTGCGCTGGCTTTCTCACTCTGTCAAGTAACGTCTCTCATCAAGACAGCAGGATTACAGCCAAGGAGTTTAGCTCATAGTAAATGATGCACGGAGTGAAATTGTAAGTACAGGTGGTTACAGAATGTGGCTATCTGTAGTTTCTAACGATTGTTACCTGCTTAAATTTAGGTTTACTTGAGGCAAATGAAAGGGAATATTGTAATGAGCTATATTAACACTAAGCTAGCTAGCTAGCTATTTTGTTAGAAAATGTCTCCAGTGAGCAAGAGTGTGAATGAGCAAATTTGAAATGTAAGAAATAACTATCGACAGCTCTCTATTCTTTGCATTAATATCTATCTCTAGTATTTTAAAACAATAATATCAGTGCCTATAGAATGTTGATGTTTATAATCAGTTAATGCTATTTAAAACTAAATTTCATAGTGTCCCTCATAACGCTATTGTACCGGTATATCATCCAATTCATTGACCAGATGGATATAAGAAGATTCTTTAGCAGAGGTGACAGCTCTGCCCTAGTCAAAACAAGTATATCCGTCTTTCTTTTACAAGCAGGAAAATGATTTCTCTCTATTTGAGAAAAGTTCATATTTGTGTTGTCAAATTTCACAATGACCCTGAAATTCTGTCTCTTCTGTTATCTTATACTGAATGAATGCAAGCAAAGATACAGAGAAAAATCACAGTCTTTCTGATTGAACCAATCTATGAACTGTCTGAAACACTGGATATCCGCAGCCCCAAATGAGCCCAAAAAAAATTGGCGCGCACTGCGCGCGCAAACATTCAACATCCTTAGGGGCTTAGCCCCCCTTTTCTTTCAATCCTAGAAACGCCCCTGGACGGAAGAGCAGTGACTTATTGGTGAATGGCCAGAACAGAGTAAAGTCTGGACATAACTTCAAGGAGTTATGATAACATATTAGTAAATGTTTTAGCCTTTTGTCTCTTGTTTTTCCTCCACCAATTTGTGTATGTTTGCCCTACAGAGACATTCCTTTGCTGAACACTGTTTTGTTTGAAAATGCATGATTCATGAATCTTCATCAGTGTAACAGTTGAACTCTTTGACACGAACAATCTACGCCCAACTTTTTCTTGATGCAGAAGGTTTACCACAAAGACATTGACCTAGAAGGAGCTTTCTGCTATACTCTCACCCCCTGCGGTCAGAGGAATGTAATGCAATAAGTTAGAGAATGGGGTTAATGGACAGCACAGCCACTGATGGACTGTGGTGAGGCTGGAGCGAACAGGGAGGAAGAAAACAACTAGCTTAAGAGAAAGTGGAGCATGCAAAGAAGAACAAGACAATAAGATGAATGCTGTTTCTCTTTCAGTTTCTGTTTCATCATCAGAACCATAGAGAGAAACAGCATTCATTGAAGTGAAGTTGTTGATCTATTGTTTTTAGTAGAATAAAGAAACATGTAGGTTTTTGTTCTTCATAGTCTTAAGGGCAATTTTTTCAGTTTCGATACGGATAATTCAGTTTATTAAAGTGAGCATTTGTCTGTGTGTGTGTGTCAGTCTGAGTGAGTTTGTCCTTGTTTATGTGAACATGCCTCTTTTTCTTCCCCACTGGCAGGAACAATAGCCTGCGGGAAAGTCCTGAGGTGCAGCCAAAGCCTGGAACAATGCGAGGGGCGTCCCGTGCCTCAGCAGGAGGTGGGTCATGCCCGCCGGGCCCTCGATGGCCAGGACGTCAAGAGACACGACTAGAGCCAGGTGAAATGCCTGGCATGCCACAATCCCATCTGGCTTCCTGCGATGGAAAACGGTCCCGAGGAGAATGAGAAAGTGCAGGACTGTGTTGGCCGGCCAGTGGAGTGGAATGTCGGGGTATAGGGAAGAATGTAGACGAGCCAGCGGTGCTGATTGGACCAGAACCACCGGCATTCAAGGACCAAAGAATCTGGCTTAGACTTCTCAACAGGAGGGGAAGATGAGGTGGCAAGAGGCCAAGGCCAAAACATACACTCTCTCAGAGCTCCATTTAATAACGTGTCCTCCACTATGTCGAGAAATAAGTTGGTAGAGAAAACTGATTAGTTTTAAGAAGTAATAGAAAATGGTAAAAAAAAAAAAAAGAATGCTTATGGCAGAAAAGCTTTGCCCTGTGATGGAGTCCTTAAAGAATGTGAACAGCAACTTGTACTCCACACGCCAAGAGAACTCATCCCCCAAAAGAAACATACATGGACACAAATCTCTGTTAAATCAACAGTACGAAAAAACGGCAAACAATGGAGGAGGTCTTTGGGGGATGGTTGAGGGAGGTCACAATCAGCAGAGTAAAAGTGATAGTCTGTGCTATACACCTGTATGAACAAGAGTAGACAGGTACATTGCATTAGAAAGTTTTAACTTGTTTGCAGCATATTGCTCAAATCTTATTTCCCCCCCTCCTGAATCTATGTTAGTCCATAATAACAAATTGTTTAACGAAAAAGAAGCTACAAACAGATCTCCGAAGTATTCAGACCCTTCTCTTGTGCTCACTTTTACTTCAGTGTTTCATCATCACAGGGAAGATACACTCTTCTTATTGTTCACTTGTTTCCCTGTAAACTCTACTGTATATTGCCAAACAAGCAAATGTTGTTAATACACAAACACAGACAGAAACAAACATAAAATCTCACCACCCCCCAACAACCACTTTGCTGATTTGAGATAAACAAGTGAGACAAGCCAGGACAAGTCGCTGGGCTCACTTTTCCTTTTTGGCTCCGCTTCATGTCCCAGATCTCTTAATCATTCACTCCGAGGGAGGACGAGGATTTATTTATACGAAAGGAAAATGTCAATGACCATTTTGTGAAACATCTTTTACAGCTTCCACGAGCGATTAGGAGTAAATCCTGAACACATAAAAACAAAAACAGCCGTAAATATTTATGTATGTCCCCCTTCTTCTACTTTAGCTCTCAGTTTGTTCTCTCTCTCTGCCCCCCCCCCCCCCCCCCCCCCATATGTGTGTATGGTGTATGTGTGTGTGTGTTTATCACCATCCACCATCTTTCCCTGAGGTGTGAATTATATTAAAACCACATGTGCTGCATTGGCCTTGAGACATGTCCAGCATTTCATTCTGTATACATTTAATTCACAGTACCTGCCGAGTTGGAAAGAGCAGGGCACCAAAAACACCTGGAATCATTCTGAGAGGTGTAAGATGGACAGGCTGTGCTTTCAGTTTCAATTTGTGTGTGTATGCATGTTTTATATAATGATATTTTATTAAAGCTCTCTCTCTCTCCACTCTTTTCATACAATGCCAAAGACTCCATTTACAGCAGGAATTAGATTGTGGCTTGTATCCAGTGGTTATATATGTTTTGAACCTTATTACATTTTCAGCTGGTAGTAACATGTGACTCCAATGTTCACATTGAGATATGATTAGAAGAGTAGAAATAGTTG
The DNA here is from genome assembly GCF_963576545.1 of Limanda limanda. Lineage (NCBI taxonomy): Eukaryota > Metazoa > Chordata > Actinopteri > Pleuronectiformes > Pleuronectidae > Limanda > Limanda limanda. The sequence continues at coordinate 24,023,268 of NC_083643.1, forward strand.
CTGTGAAGCTGCATTATTTTTGTTTGCTTGCTTTCTGATTGGTCGATTATCCTCTATAGTTTGCTAGCTAGCTGCTTCCTCAGAACAGTCAGATTTGATTTTCATATTTTTGCCCTTGCAGGCGTTGTTGTGGTTTGACAAAGTCTTGCATTTACACTTGTGTGTAGTGTGGTCCCAATGCATCTCTGATCACATTAAACACAATTGACCAGTTGGATTGACCAACAGGATCAATATCCATCCAGATGCAAGAGGTGATGTTATGTCATGCATGAAAGAGATGTTCTAGTTTAAGCCTTTGTATTTTTACTCATTTGTAATCATGTCTATTACAAATTCAACATCCAGAGAAGACATAGATTTCGGTAGGTAGGAGATTGTTGTAGAAGGACTGACTAATGAGGTGGAAGTGTTAATGACAGTACGGGTTAAAATTGCGCCACGTTCACCTTTGGTAGATTAGTCGTAGCTGACCAAACCCAATCAGGATGAGATGACGGTGTCTGCAGCATTGTTTCCAAAAGATTTTACTTTTCAATTCTGGAGTTTTTATACAAGGACAGCAGCATTTCTAAAACTCTTTGTCTTAGGCGCTTGTCACAAAGCTAAATTTAGCACAAATTACTCGAAACCCCATTAGTGTGGATGTAGCAATAATCTGACCTTCACTCTCACTGGGGTTGCTTGAGTGGCGCTATGACTCAGGTTGTTCTTTGCAGCTGTGGATGTGGAAAACACTGACATGTGGTGTCTTACAAGTATGCACAGTAAACAGATAAACTCTGCTTGCCTTACTTAAATTAAAAAATGTATTAAAAAGAGGATACAGGTTTTTACAGCAGCTCTTTATCATCACTGCATCAAAAGGGTTGGATTTGAATTTTAAAAGAAGACGAATCATTTTTGACTTGCAAAGAGAATAAAATCAATTCATTAATTTGCATCACTCTGTTTGAGTCAAATTAATCTGCATCTTAATGGCGTTCCCCCTTTGAATCACAGCTGGACAGACACCGCCTCATTTTTTCCCATCGGAAGTTGACAAAGCTCTGTGCAGATCGTAAAAGGTGCTCTGGGACGTGTTAGGCCCTTCTGTCTCAGCGTCCTGTAGCGTCCCGTCCTTTGTGTCAAATCTCATTTAATCACTGTTATTGATTGTTCTTAATCCCAGCTATTGCTTTCATCTCGTTTGGTGACCACTTCTGTGATACTAACGATACGCCCAGAGCCATCTGCTCAGAGCGTGGGGCAGATCTGGTTATCAGCCATGTGGCACATAGTCCCAGTAGACGTGCCCATACTACGTCATTCAGTCAATCTCCTCGTGCAGCAAAGAGCTGCTCCCGCCCACTAGCTCATTACTGCGTTTCCTGCAGGATGCTTGTTAGTGAGGGAGTGACTGTGTGGGGATGGGTGTTCAGGGGGAGGGTTGTCAGGTTGTAAGCTCTGGATTTTATCTTTCAAAACTTAATATCAGTCTATTGTTTTGTTTTTTTCTTTCTGAGAAATTCAACATTTTCATACGTGTTTTAAGATTGTAGTGATCAAAAGATCTGTAGCGATGAATCTGGATTCGTAATTCACGATTTCAATACTTTAGCCCCGATTCCACTGTTCAAATTAACCGTCTTCTTTTTTTGAAACTCGGATGATGACGGTGCACTTTCTCTGGCATTACGTTATGACCCTGACACAGTTTGAACTTATGGCTAAAATCGTTCAGCCGCCGTTTAGCTTCAAAGAGGGAGTCAAGTAAACGATGCAAACGTGTAATCACTGTTAAATTGTCACTAGTCTCTAGCTTTATTCTGTTGTGTGTTGTTTACCACTTCTGACACATTTCTTTCTGGCCCGTTCGTGACATCAAAAAAATAAATATCAAAACTCGTCTGGCAATATCAACCTGTGTAAACCTGCTAACTGCGATGTAAAAGAGGTTTTAGTTGCCGTATCAGCAAAGTTAATTGGAATTTGTCTTGGTGAGCTTACCCAAACACATACAAGGAAGAAAAGAGCCCATTAAATCAATAGAATAATAAATCCAAAACCCACTGTTAAAAAAAAATTAAATAAAACCCATGTCAATTAATGAATGAAACCCCAAGACACACCCATTATGTAAAGTGCATAAAATCCTAGTGGACCACTTTGGGATAGGTACATTCTGTAATCTGGTTCCTCTCTCTACACCTGTCAGTCTCTTATGAGAAAATGAAAAAGCACTTAGCTGGGTGGGAGGGGTCCCTCAAAATCTTTTGTTGTCTGGCCTTGTAGATTTCCTCCAGGGGTGGGTGAACACACCCAGTGATTTTTGATGCAGCACGTCCCACCTTGTCCTCCTACTATTGCACATAATTGCACTATTGTTTCTTTAATTTCGATTTAAAAATAAATGTTGATATTCTATTTTATATTATTTAATATATTTTTTTGCAATTGTTGTGCATTTGACAATAAACTCTCGAATCTTGAATCCTCTGCAGTTATCGAAAATTGCCTTTTATAACACACTGTTAGACATGTACATTAATTTTACATTGTTCTACTGTAGATTCATTTCATTATGAAACAGCTTTGAGTTAAGCAGTATGGCAAACAGTAAGTAGATAGTATAGAATCAGAGCTTAACTTAAGTTTTTTTGTCACAGAACACATTCCTTTTCACTTTTTCCATTGATTAAAATTAAAAACAAATGAATAGCTTCTTCCATTAATAAAAAAACACAGACATGACTTCTTCAGAGTAAAACATAGAGAAAATGTCATAGACATCATTCAGTTGCTTTATGACAAATGTCTTCTGTTACCTCATTAAAAAAAATACAGTAAGTTACTGTAAATGACATGTTGCATCATGCACTTTACCCATAATGCCATGCAAATTGTGGTAACTAACTGTAAAGATAATTTATGGTGTGTTTATTGTGTAATTTGTCATATTTAACTGTAAGAATACAGCAAAAACACAGTGCAGCTTTCTACTGATGTTTTCAAATTGAATTTTCATGTCCCCAAATCATTTTTCATTGGCTTTTTTATGGCAAAGCATCAGAGGGAAGTAGTGAAAAACAGTGACAAAGCACAAAGGGAGGGCGGCATCCAAACTGAAGGGCTTCCCTCAAACAACTTCTTAGAATAGAGGTAAAAGAAAGACAACAGCAAAAAGTTTGGTGACGAGCAGCTGAATGTCACTGAGCTGATAATGGAAGCTCTGTGCTGAACATGGTGGCCTGCAGTTTTACTGCCTTTTACAACTATGGTAACTGAGCGCCAACAGATGTGTTGACACAACCTTTATTACTTGTCATTAATGAGCTGTCAGCATGTGTGTGTGGAAACAATTGGAGGTTTACCTCAGAGACATATGTGCAGAGGTTGTGATGGATTAAATACATGGATCTGTTATTTTAATACAAGAAAGGTGATACAAATACTTTTAGCATAGCATGCCTTCAAATGATATAGATAACCATGTCTGCTCTCTAACCTTTGTTACGTGAAAAGATTTATACGTCAATTCCACGTCTGTGTGGGGAGTAGCCAGGACTGAGGTATGTTTAGTCTAGCAACAGCTTGGCACACAGACTGGAAGCAGAGAGTTTACCTTCAGGAAATTATGTGAGCGTCAGGGTTTCGCCGGTTGGTAAAAATGTAACAAGTAATCTTACTAATTAAGTGCTGTTACATTCAATGTGTTCACTTGAGTCCAACATGTGTAGTGGGGATGGGGGGTTCAACTAAATTGAAAATGAGCAACCACAGCATGAGTCAAATTTATACACATTTGTACACTTACGGTTTCATTCTTGCAATAAACATATTTGTCGCAATAACTTTGCAAAACACTTGTTCCTGTTTCTACAAATTAAGCACATTGCAACAGGCTTTCGCTATGAACAGCATGTCACTGATGTGACCAGGGTTTATTTTTTTCACATGCAAAAGATGGTGAATGACGTGCACATCCAACTCCAGAAGGTCACAGGTAACTAAGAAAAGGGAATTATTCATGATGTAAGACACAAACCCTTATGACATTTTGTGGAGCTGGCAATTTTAGAGTGCATGCTACATCTCCTTTTACCTATTATACTCAAATGCACAGAAATTATAAGCACAAAAACAAAAACGATTTTTTCTATATGTGTCACCTCAGAGGTGATTATGAGTTTGCTCAACCTCTACAGCCTCACTGTGGAGGGATAAGAGCTGCAGAACAGAAACCTGGCAGGGACTCCGTGTCCTGCGTGACGATACTCCAGCAGGGGGAATGTTTGCAGACACAAGAGACCGATCCCAGGTTACATTGTGTTACATAAGCTGCTTTCACCAATCTACTGAAATCTGAACAGTATCCGGGAATTATATATATATGTATATGTATATAAGGGGTTTTGTATGTGAGAACACAAATATTTGCGTCAGTTGTTCTGGACATTTTTTGGAACTTTTCCTATCAGCCCTCTAGTAAAATGTGAAATACAGCAGGAAGATTAACAGCGAATTAGTTGGTGGGTTAATGACTTTCTAAGACATGATTAACTCAAAACTGGAAGAATACAAATATGTCTCTTCTCATCTAACTCTGTGCATTAAAGATCAAGCACATTTATCAAATTATCAAACTAATCCCAAAGAACGTATAGGGACTAACGACAAAATTGTGTCAGTTGAATTAGGTAATAATAGGTTAATGGCAAGAGAGGTAACAAAAAGGTTGAAGAAAATAGATTTAGGAAGTGAGAGTGTGACTGTGAGTGTATAAAAAAGGAACTTAATGACGCTGCTCCCCGTGTTTTTGATGAGTCAGTAGGACAAACTCATCATCATACAATATGTCATAGAGGGTAACAGACACTTTTAGACTGCCTTTGTTTCTGGAAGTAAATTCATTTTTTCCACTGACGGGTCAGAAAATGCTTAAATATATATATATAAATAATAGTTTAATACCTGGAACCAGGCCCACCAGCTATAAGCTGAAACTACACATCCATTAAATTAATCCATTAATTGTTGTAGTGATATTCACTTGTTTTGACCTTGTTTTCCTCATATTTAAAAAAAACACAGTATGGTAAAAAAAAAAAAAAATCTTGGTCACTCTGTGGGAAACGTAGTGGAGCGCCAAAGCATCTCAATCATAGCCGACATGATTGTCGTGGTTATGGTTAACATTTCCATGGAAGCAGCGAGTTCCACCAATCAGAGATGTCATCATTACGTCTGAGGATTGTGGGTAGTGTAGTTTATCTCCTTCACATTGCAAATAAAACATGTTTTTCTGAATATGCAGTTCATATCATACAGACTTCTAGGAGCAGATAACGCCATTTCACAGTCTCGTAGCTTGTGAGTCTACATTGGACGGTTTAAATGTTATGGCTAATAATCAAAATATCTTCAGATAATGAATGGGATTTTTACTTGAGAACCACTCTGTTGAGCTCTATTGAATTCATCTTATGAATCTGTCTGGAAAGGAAGACAATCCTCTTTCAAAAACGCAGGTGAAAATGACCAGCAGGGCCGTTAGAGACTGAAATTGTCTGTTTATCTTCTGCCGCAGTTTGTAGCTGTTTCTGGCTCGCTGCAGTCTGAGACTTCGCTAAGGTCTACAGCTGCAGGCTGTAGTGCACTGTACAGACCTCTGCAATTATAGCAGAGCATGTCAGCCAAGCAAACAGCTACAGTGCACACTCCGGGGGAGTGTGTGCATGTGTGTGTACTGCTACATTGTGTGTTTAGTTATGGACAGCTGCCAGTGAAGGGAGAGAGCAGCTAGGGGCTGGTTGGATATCAGTGTTTGCTCTGGCTCGATGCCAGAAGACTGTTCTGTTTTTCTCAGCTGGCCATAATAAATGGAGAAGAGAGAGCCCGGGAAAGAAAGAGTTGAGAGGTAGAAAAGAGGAGGGAAGAAAGATGGAGTGACATTAGAAGAGGATGATAAGAGAAACGAGAGAGAGAAGGGGGGAAAAAAGAAAAGCAGAAACTCCATAGAAGTAGCCTGACCTGTTCTTTCGTAAGTAGACAGAGGAAGAGGAAGGAGGAAAACGAGAAAGAAGAAGTGACGGGAAAATGAAGAATAAGACAGGAAGAGGAAAATAAAGGACAAAGGGAACAATAAGGGGAAGGAACGGGTGAAAATTTAGGAGGAAAGGGGCAGAAAATGTCAGGCAGGGCATTTCAAGTCAGCGTCCTCTAAATAATGTTGAAGGTATCTCAGTGAGTAACATATACAGTCACAGCAAAGACACATGATTTCCTCCAAACAAAGTGGGTTAGAGTTAGTTTACAGTGAGACAAGAGCATAAAAAGTACTGGCATTAAAAAACCATGTCTAGTTTGCAGAACCAAACTAGAGAAAGATAATTTGATCAACAACCATTACTGCTGCTGTTTGGCTTCCACGTGCATCATCAATGTGAAAAGTGAGCCACTGAAGACCTGTTTCTGTTAAATCCTGTGGGCGAATTGTGTGGTCAACAGTATCGCTATTTGGTTAAGAGCTTCTTTTTGCCCCCATACACACCTGCATTTAAAGGGATGGTTCGTCCAAAAATGTTTGAGTCAACAAAACACTTAGAGTTTCAGTGGTAAAGAGCTTTGCAGCCAAATTCTAGCCAAGGTCTACTGCACTAGTGGTGTAGTGATGGGAAGTTCGGATCATTTTACCGACTCGGTTCATTGAATCTCGTTCAGTAAGATGAACAAATCTTTTTCGAGTCATTCGTTCATTTCAACAGGGGGGGGGGGGGGGGGGAATTCCTGCATTAAAATAATGTATCATGACAGTTGGGATGATTTGAAATGGTCATTTATTATCACACTACCATTTAATTATCACGGCAAACAATTACGCTGCACTGAACTGTAAGTAAAGTACAAAAAAGTTAAAATAACGAAACCTGTAATTATTACTTGTGAATGAATATCATTCATGTCTTACTAAACCTAGTCACGCGAAAGTGAACGAGGTGAACAAATCCTTTCTGTTTCCTATTCTGAGCCTATGCAGGTCACATGAAAAACGATCCAAAGATCTGTATCCGAAGACACAGTCAAAATTAACGAATCATTTCTGTTTTCTCTAGCTAAAATGATCCAAAGACTCGTACCCAGCATATGAACGAATCTTTCACCTCCCGACCGTGTCTTCGGATCAATGATTTGTTCCTGCAACAGTCCCGATGCGCGGCCACGAGCAAATTAACGAATCTCTCTTTGAGAGGACTCGTTTCTCCCGAGTCCTTGTAAGGATTCGTTCAAAATGAACGAATCGTTCACAAACGACACATCACTACAGTGGTGTGAGGAAAGCCAGGAGGAGGTAAATAAACAAACGTGGACTTCTTCTACGCACATAGACGTAGGCTTCTCTAAGCTCCTCGTCCTTTGCGCCACCTACTGTTTAGCGGTGAATTGTTTTCAGCACGTACAGTCGTCGGAGAAGCATAAATGAAAAAGAGTCCGTGGGGTCCGTGAGTCCCTCCGCGCGCAACGGAGTCGGAGTAGCCTACTGGAGTCTTTAGCTGCACTGTTGCACACTGCTGACCCACACAGAGCGCGTCAGGGGTAGCGTGCTAGCGTCATGTACGTTCATCAAGTTGTACAGCTGTTACAGTCATAAAGAATTACAACCACTTAACCAACACACACACACATACACACAGACTCACACACATACAGCATTAGACCTATCAACCCCATTTGGGACTTTGATCGTGGCGACCACAAATCCTGCCGGGGCGGTGTTTATAGTGTGTAGTTGTCGCCTCTGTGTGACTTAAGTGCTGGGGAGGTGGGTGTGGCAGTGAGCGACAGACTTCCAACTTCATAAAGAACAGCCAAGTGCAATTAGTACTGTTTTATACTCGGGGTCCTGCTGCCCAGCAGTCCCGGGTCTTTTCAAGTCACCCTCTCTGTCTGAGTCTGCTCAAAAGACTGGAAAAAGAAAAGGGGGGGTGGGCTCTGAACCAGCCACGTTAGCTAATTGAGGAACCACATCTGACACATAGGCCTTGACACTGATCCCAGCCCAGATGTGACATTGTGGGCAGATGAAAGAGTTTAACAGACATGGATTTTTTTTTTTCTTCTTTCAAGAGAAGCGTAGAGTGGAGCGGAGGTTTGATTCCATGACGCAGGGCTTGGTCGAAAAAGATAAAAGATACAGAGATAAGTTTAAACATAATGGCTTAAAAACGCCGGACCTGTCAACAAAGCAGGATCCCAGTCCCAATGTAACAAGGGAGGCAGATAAAAAGCGGCCCGCTCCCGGGGTTCAGCCGGCTTCTCCACAAGTTTGTTGTTGTACAGTTTGAAGTTTTTCTGCGGCCGATAAGAGTGGCCCTCTGATCACAAGGCCTTCTTATTGAAACACTCAGAAGGCAGCTCATTACGGCCATCTGATAAAAAATAAATAGCAAAAACAAAAAGGCTGATTTGTGTTTTCATACCAGAAGATAAACACACAATATCTCTGTCCTGCTGTCTTTGTTTGCTTACTTTGCTCTCCTCCCCTGTCTCTGCTGCAAGTGCCTCTTCAGGCCGACGGCGTCTTACTTGGGGATTTAAAGTCTTAAAGCTCCTCTTGTTTGTCGGGCTGCTTTAATCAAAGGGGTGAAAATCCTCTTTGGATGCAACAGAAGCAGGGATTGAATGGGATTGGTCAACGAGCCTCTCAGCTACAAAGGAGTCTGGCACACAGGGAAACGTACAATCTACGACTAGTTCACTGAGGGGGATATACATGGTCAGACTTTTTCTATAGTGTTGAAATAATACGACAGTGATGTTCATCTGGTCTTCATCTTGACTTTTCACACACCATTAAGTTTCTATGAGTACTGTGTAGGGCTTAAATATCCACAGATATACTGTCAATGAGGTGATATTAAAGCTGATGACCCGGGGACGGAGTCAGTCTCAGCGGTCAATCAGGAGGTTTCACTCCAACTGTAATATCAAATAAGACCTTAAAAAACAAATCTACTAGAATAACACTTCACGATCTATGCAAAATATTTATGTCAAATTGAATTAGCATTTTTGGTTTTGCCCATGTCCCATCTGCTAACACGGAGGAGGTGGGGTTTATGAGCTATAGTGCAGCCAACCACAAGGAGGTGATGGAGACACTTTGGTCTCACTTTTGGGGAGATCAAATGTCGTCCATCTTCCCATACAATCTATCGTCCTATGGGCCGCTGTGGCTGAGGCGTAGAGCGGTCATCCTCCAACCTGAAGGTCGTAGTTTGATCCCCAGTCTTCCCCATCTGCATGCCGAAGTGTCCCTGGGCAAGATGCTGAACCGTGATTTGCCCCTCATAGAACAAAAAAGTGCTACTAATAGATGCACTGTATGAATGTGTGTGTGAATGGGTGAATGTGAAACTGTACTGTAAAGCGCTTTGAGTGGTCATCAAGACTAGTTATATAAATACAAAACCTTTTACCATTTACCATGCCCCCTAAGTCACAAACACAGTTCCTGCTGTCTCCAAGCTCCAGTCAAGCTTTAAAAACCTTCTCTCTCTCCTGTCATTCAACTGTTATTTCAGCACCATGACCACTGCATGACCCATGCACCACCCCAACTATTCATACCCGCTCATCTCCCATCAAACCCTCCAACCTGAAGCCCTCACGAGACATCCCCACTTAATGTTACATTCCTCATCACCACCACCAGTGTCAAGGGAGGAAGTATGTTTCATAAACTCCCAATTCATAGGAAACATTTCAATGGTCTTCTACTTCCCTAATTTCATCATTTCCATGTAATTCTCTGTGACTCACTCCTGATTGACAGCAGGCAGGATGTGTGGTTAATTTCAAGTTTTCACATTACTCATCCAGGCGGTAAGTTAGCACTGTGTTTTAGTAGCAAACACAAAGATCCCACAGGATACAGAACAATAAGCCAACTTTGGTGAAGCAGAGATAGTTTTTGTCATCTTGTATCAAAACTCCCTGTCATTGTTGGAGCAGTCATTTCAACCAAATGAAACCAAGTCATTTTGTGCTAAAAAAAACCATTAACAGTAGCATTGTGACATCATAAAATCCTCAGAGTTTTCACCAGGGGGTTTCTAACACCTCTTGATGGCTCAGAGAAACAAAGGGCATCAGATAAGTGAGCACTTCTGTGTGGCGTTCTGGTGGGTGGGGACAAACAAGCAGAGGAAGCAGCTGACAAATGAAAGAAAAAACCTGAATTCATTAGTGGGACAACAACAAATGCAGATGTTTGCACACAGGCCATGAGGGCTCAGTGGTCGGCCGTGGCTTAGAGCAGCTCGTCCAATGATCACAGGGTCAAACTGAACCCCAAACATTGGTGTCCATTAATATGCAGCATAATCACCGGCACAAAACGAACTCGATGTTTCGAAGGAACCAGTAGTCTGTCATCCTCCCGTCTCGGTCTTCAACTCTCACTACGGTCACATGGGGGCATACTTGAACCGACAGACTGCTCTTTCTCACCAAACTCCGGCCTGTTGTAACACACCCGCACACACACACACGCGCCTTCACTCACAGAGGGCTCTGACATTCACTCTCACACAGGGGGACACCCCCTCTCCTTTGAGATACACAATCACCATTCACTCAGCAAAATCCACACACACCACGTCCTGTCTGCTTGGGTACACTTTATCAACACACACACGCTCCCGCACACGCACTCTCAGGCGCACACACACACACACACACACACACACACACACACACACACACACACACACACACACACATACAAACACACACTTAACAGAGGGCCCCTCGTCTTATTGCCCTTCCATTTGGCTGGTGCCATTTGTTCCACATGTTTTGTCAGTGGCCATGGAAAAGCTGCTCCGAGCTGGTGGTGCTGGGAGGCCACATGATAGAGGTGCTTGTCCTGACTTGTTGGAGACTTGACCCGAGACTTAAACAAGCATGTATCTATCAGGAGTAATCCTTCATTGACAAAGAAAAGTTGGATAAATCTTCTGTTAGAGCTGTGAGGCCTGAATTTTGAACGTATGCTACTGTTGAATTTAGTAAGACGACTGCATATCTTATTTCTGTCTAGACAAAATCTGAAATTTAAAGGGAAAATTAAAAGATGTACAATTTTATCCCCAAATATATGTTATCGTATTGAGGATGCAGTGCTGTAGAAAATTACATGTACATCGCACGTGCTACCAAAAGAACTGTCGGAGAAGAACTGTGTGATACACTTTTGAGCGCGTCACACACAGTCCACCCACTTGTGTGTCTGGACTGTGATATGAGGGTTAGTGTACTTGCAGTTGTGTGAGGTGAGCTGGTGTCACATTGCTATTCTACTTGGTTGTTGTGGTTTGTCTGCGTAGAGTGCATACATCAAACACCAATTCCCACATTTCCCAGAGAACAATCCATTATTTTCTCAACGTGTCGAGCAGGCAAACTCCGACAGACACGTTACAACTTGAAAAATGAACTTTAATGAGGGAAAATTAAGTGGTATTTTCACATCATAAATATCACGCCCAATAAATGAGCCCACAACATCCTCCTCTGAGAGGCAGAGGTAATGCACGTGCTCACACACACTCACACACTCACACACAGGAGCAGCTTTTCTGGTTTTTCATTCTCCTATTAGTGATTTACACACTTTCTTAATTCAATATAAATATATATGTGTATTTATGATTATATGAATTGTATGTGACAAACTGCCAATTTATAAATAATGATAATATAATTTCTATTCACTTGTGATGTCATCTGAAAACATTAAGGTTTAATAAATGTCCCTTGACTGCAACAAGTTATTTCCTTGTCACACAAATGACTAACTGCACCGTACCTGTGATCTTTATCAGAGAACAGTTGTTTTACTTGTGATACAACTTTGTGGCCTGTGCGACTACACTACCAACCTCTGCAGCACCAGTGATGTGCAATTAACATACAGACCTGTCACGGTATGATATAAAGATATTTATATTATTATAATAGTATTTCTTATTATACAATTAAGTCAACTGATCTCAGAAGCCAACCTTTTCCTGACTTGTTCTCACCGTATTCTTTTTTTGCTCTCTGCATCTGAATGTAACCAGTGTAGGGCCTTTGCATGTGAGTTGCATACACACACAGCTGAAGGAACATTGGTAGGAAACATACAAAAGACAAATGTACTACGTCTAAACAGCACTTTTCTCATCTCAATCCCTCAAAAGTCTCATTCATGCATATATTCATGTATCTCTATCCCCTCTCTACCACTTATCTATTCACACACTGATGGCACTCTGGGGTTTAGTGTCGTGCCCAAGGACACTCTGACCGGAGGAGCCAGGGGTCAAACCAGCAACCTTCAGATTAGCGAAGGGCCGTGTTCTACCTCCTGAGCCACAGCTGCCCACAAGGAAGTAAAGGAGTGGAGCGTTCACTGCTGGTAAAAACCCTGAGCATATCTGCTGTGTAAAGTACACTTGACCCATTTGGGGCTGGAGCGAAGGTGTTTTTTCATTACGTCAGCTGTGCAATGTTGCTGCTTGACTTTCTACAGAGCTCAAGGCTGATCATTTAATCATATCAGTGGAGTTAAACAAAGTTGAAGTTACAGTTTGTTCACTTTTATTGTAAGCCACAACATTAGCACGTACAACAAGTGAACGCATCGCAGCTCCTATGGCCGTGACATTTGGCTGTTTTCAGTCCAGAAGTACAATCAGTCTCTTGTTAGTCCAATCTGCCACGCTCAGCTCAGTCACTAACACAAGCACTGTACATAAACTGTACAACAGCCCAGAAGCCTCTGACTTATCACTGCAATGTTTCTTTAGATCAGAGTACATTAACTTGGTTACTGTACTTCCGTACACTTTTCATGTGTCTCTACTTAACTTGTGCAGATTTATTATCAGGTACTTTTCCACTATCACCCCACCACACACATTAGTAAATATCTGTACTTTGTACACTAGTACATTTTGACAATGCTTTGCGTTACATGTTTTTTTATATTTTTAAAAGAATAAATAAGGAGAGGGGAATTGGTTCATTCATCCAGCTCTTGCAGCAGCAGCAGCATAATGGCCCTGTCACACATTTGTGAATGCAAAGGGAATAGCGCGGGTAAAGGTTCACCAAAGTTGAACTCCACATGAAGCCACACTGCGATTTGCTTCGCCACAGGAAACTAATGTTTTATTCGCCTCCTTGCTCGCACAGATTGGAAGTGAACGAGAGCCGGAGGTTTGCCAATGAAATATTTGTGTATGTGACCGGGCGCTCGCCAATGAAGAACATGTCAAATGGATTTCAAAGAGGCCTGCGACAAGACTCAGCCATAATTTATCATGACAATGTGTTTTCAGTAACTTAATTCGCAACATTCTTTATTAATATGAAAGAGTCTGCTCTATTGTTATATTAAACATAACATACAGTAGACACAATTAATGATAGTAGAGTGTTACATTAGGAAATAGGCTAAACTCTGCAAATACTTGTTTTTAAATTTAAAATTTGTACTTTAATGCTTGAGCACTTGTTCTGCATAAATTCTTCTAACCCTAACCCTTCAGTCACAATCCATTAACCCTGATTTGTTTTCTGTTATTTTTTTACATTCATATTCATTATTAGCATTTGCATGATATCAGGTGACCTTATGTAGCTGCATTGTTAGAATTTACCTAATAAAGTGGCACTCTAATGGTGGAGAGTTTTGATTGTAATAGACCGAAATTGGTTGAAATTAATTGCATTGTGCTAAATGGGGGAGGGCAATGCACCTACAGTTAGATATGGTGTAATTAAACTGTAAAAAAAAACCGTATCATTAAATGCACTTATCCTGGAGCAGACATTAGTGATCAAATGATTGAATGAGTGAGGCCAATACTCCATTTACTGTGCACTGTGCTTTTTTCACACATTTTTAAAAAATATCAAATACTTGGACCAATGAGGATCCACGGTGCTCAAATGTTGACACAGAAATCATTGATCCAACAGTACCAGCCTTTTCCAAACCATGTCCTGCTGAAAATAGAATAGCAGTTTGATTCACAGAAATGCTTATAGAAGTGCAGTTAAGTGTTGAAATCTTCTGGTCGTCACACTACATTTCCACCACTGTCTCTTTCCTTATCTTTCTCTCCAATACAAGAAAGGGACTGATTGTGCTTAGACCAACTGGACGAGACCACACACCGGCATGCACTGCAACACACGTGGGGGAACACATACACCTGAGCCCCTCTTGACTCGGTGGGTGGTGGGGAACTCGCCAGACTCGGCCTGTTTAGATGGTGCCGCATTATACTCAACAAAATGGAGGCTTTGAGAGCTACTTTCACCTGCAACATATTTCCAATGTGTTTATGTGGAAAAGGAGGTGTAAATGCAGTGTCTCTGGAAAGCCCCAGTCTGCAAACCATCCACAGGGATAAGAAGGTTCCTCCACAAAGGATGTATCGAATTAACCCAGTGACCCCTGGCTTGTACTGTCCCTGCAAAAAAGTATGTACGTGCTATCTGTCCCGCGGTCTTGTCCCTGTAAAGCATTACAACAGGGAAGGTGAGTGATGAAAATAAATTGTGTTGTTATTGTATGTTTTAAACACAATATGAAATGTATGAAAAACTGGAGTAAAACAAATCACAGCACTGGGAATATGATACTGGTCTTCTGGTTTTCTCTGTCTTGGCAGAATTGCCAATAACATTTAAAGTTTATTAATAAGATATAGTTTCTCTTTTTAATTTTAAAGTTACTGGTCGAATGGAAAAATGTATTATACACAGTATAAACACTATATACACTATATTTTGTATTTTTTTAATACAATTAATTTATATTGTTGGTCTGTATATAATTCTATTCTTGGCTGGAGCAACTGCAAAGAAAACCAATTTTTCCTCAGGGGAACAATAAAATATTTATCAATCTGATTCCCATAGATCAGTGACAGTTTGGCTGATAGAGTTTCAGCATATGTTAATGATTAAAACAGATTGATTTGCCTATTTTTATTAATTAAAAGTAAGTGGCTGTTTTTACTTACTGAAGGAGAACTCTTATCTTATTTTGTTACATTGAAACTCCAATATCTAATCCAGTTGTTTCTAACCTGGGGGCTTGAGATCCTCCAGGAAGTCATGAAATTAAAGAAAATCTGTGGTGTAACGGTTTTATCATTTTTGTAAATCAAATTACTATTCGTTTTTTTGTAAAATATAGGATATTTTGTATCTGTTGTGCAAACGCTGTCCTTGTAAATTACTATAAATCAAGGAATTAAATACAAGAGTAGATAACAGCAATAGCGGAACATGTTTGTTAGTAAAATATGTTTTACAATAAATCAATAAATAGAAGAATACAACAGTTATCTTGTTTCATCTACTTTGGAATAATTTCAAACAGGAAAATATATACTGCTGGTGATCAGGAAGCAGAAATCATGTTAATATCCTGAAAATTACTAGTTAAAATTATTGTTATGGATTTATGATGCTGATTCTTCCCCCATAGTGCCTTTCCAACAGCGTAGGGATCACAATGAAAATTTTGAGGGGTTGAAGGTAAAAAAAAGGGGGGTAAAATTGGGGGACAGACAGGAAAAGGGTGTGCCCACGGTGTTTGGGAGCAGATGGCGTGCCTCTCCCACTCTCTCCCTCTCTCTCCTTCTCTCACTCTTTCTCTTTTTGGTGACATCCACTGGGAATTGGAGAGGCCTTTAAGCATTCCTTTAGAGGAGAGAGACAGATAAGTGAGTTATGCAGTTTACCACCATCTGGGCTAAGACAGTGCCTGGCCTGCAGCTGACAAGTGTGTGCGTGCATGTGTTATACCATAGTAATAGTGGTCAAGGGAGGGGCGCAGGGGGCGTGTTTCTATAGCGATGGGACCTGGATAGAGGTCCGCGGCGCTGCACACAGCCCTCCTCCCCGGTGCTGTGTCGTCATTGTTAACGCAAACGCTGACTTTGAGAGGGTTTTCTTTTTTTTGTCCATCGTCATTGTCGACAAATTTCGTCCCATTCTTGTGCAGCTGACGGTGTCTTCATGGAACACAGCATCTGTTGTGAAACAGAGGGAGGGAGTGAGGGATGATGGCAGGGGACCATGTTAGGTTTGCCAATTTCCCCATTCCCATCGTCGTAAGCTTTGTGTGCACTGTCGTGTCTGATCTGCACTTGACCTGCTGCATAACTGCCCGTTGTTATCTATGTTCAGGTCTTCTGTTCGGCTTGGGAACGACTTTTGGCAAATTAACGTTCTCTCTTCTGGACAAAACATTTTAATCCTGTAGTTGCCTGGTGATTTAAATCTTTTTCTGGCAAATTTATCGTTGGTAGTTGCAGTTCCAGCATGGCATCACTGCTGCTGCTTCTGGTGCCACTACACTTGCATCCATGACACTAATACTGTTAGGTGATGACGGTCGTTTCTATAAGAAAATTGAGATTCTGCGAATAATTTTTTTTACTTCACAAAAAGGTGTGCACTCAATAAATTATTGCAAGCCATTTATGTGTGTTTTTTTTTCAATAGTTATCTGCAACATCTTGTAAAACACTAATGTGATAAATGGTTCCATGGACAAATGATCTCAAGAAAGAAATCTTACCCAAATATGGGCTTACAGACATTCCTCAGCCAAGGAGGTTATGATATCACCCCTGTCATTTTGCATGCTGGTTGGTTTGTATGCTATTTAGCAAGATTGAGAAAAAAATACCGAAAAAATGTCTGCAAAACCTGGAAGGATCAAGAGTGGAAGCTTTTGAAATTTGCTGTAGATCCAGGAATTATTTATCACTTTCTTTACGTTGGGAGATGAGACGATGTGTTTAAAAAAAAAAATCACTGAAAACATGGGTATTAATGAAAATAATCTTTCATATTTAGAAAATTGATATCTGTGGGTGTGCGCAATGTGGTGCAGTTTGAGTACATTTCCTTGGACTGCTGGGCCTTGGCGGAGGTATGCGATTTTCTGAGTGCTATTCTATTTAAAGACTTTGTTGGGCCATTTAAAACTATATTTCCATAATGAAAGATGACTTGGGAAATTATTAAAACAAAGACAGGTCTAGAGGCTGAAATATCCTGACTTTGAGTCATACTTTGGGGTCATCTACCCACATGGCAAAATTGTTTTGGCCTAGATTTGGCCCCTACTGTCATCTGGCTCCTGTTTGCCAGATCTTGGCCATGGGAAAGAAATAGCAATACTGCAAGTGAACCGCTCAAATTTGCTTTGTGCTATTTGGGGCTTATACACATTTGACCACTTCAGATTACACCTTGCCCAAATCACCACATGTTTGCCCAAACAATATTTGGGACACATTTTCTATTCTATAAGTGGACCACTTTAGGCTCAAATAAATGTTTGTCTCCAATCACCAGTACGTTTTTCTAAGTTTTTAATGTCAAAAAAGACTCACTAATAGCCATTGAAATACTACAGTCACTTCATTTCCAACTGCTAAAGGAACTGCTTTAATATTATCCCAAACACTATAGGACATGTGTAACATCCTATGAATGACGCCCTTTAGCTTGATGCTTTTGGCCCTTCTCACCTCTGTCAGGCATCTATTGACATTCGAATGCTGATGTTGTCATACAGTACCACGTCTGTGAGGATAACCTGCTGCTAAATCCCTCTATACATAGATTTCCATGTACACAATATAGGCTGGATACCCACTGTGTAAGTACAAAACCCCAAAACCCACATTGGGACAGTTTCCCTTTTCCCCCAGTCTCCCTCTTTCTTAAGTACCCATCAAAGCAGCCTGCCCCCACATCACCTGCCTCTCCTTCCCTCCTCGGCCAACTCTCCATCTATTCATGCATACATACATAGACATTTATATGTGTGTGTGTGTGTGCGCACGCATGCATGTGTGTTTTGTCTGAGCAGGGTTTTCCTGCTGTGTAATTGGAGGCTGCGTATCAGCCCCAGCCCCGTGTGGAGACCAAAAGATGTTGCTAATCTGCCAACAGAATACAGCAGGTCAAGCAGCCAGCGGCGGCTGAATTCAAGCAGGACCCCAGTCACAAATTGAGACAGGCTGACAAGGCCCCGTGCCATTCTGGGTATTGTTGCGAGCTGCCAACGAGACTCTAAAGCTTCTGGCGCAGTGTGAAGGGAAAAAAAAGCCAAGCAAAGGTGAGCATGGCTATTAATCTATACTGCCACCAGACATTCGACTACACGTTTGTCTGTCTCACACCCACACACACACACACACACACACACACATACAATATATATATATATGCAGCATCATCTAGGACAGCTTTCTGACAGCAAAACCGAAACATTTTTGACATTTCATTTCTCCTCATCAGCTTTTTTCAACTTGCCCGGTCGCTGCTTTTTCAAATTAAAGTGACCGTGATTACACGTCTCATCAAAAAGGACACCCCTGTTTAAAAAGGATGCTAGCAGAGATACGCGGCTGAGGGATGAACCCAAACCTTGCCACTCCTTGCTATCTGATGAATGATGGGCCTTTGTTGCGCGTCCCATAAAGGGTTCCGTGGCCGTCCCTTTTCACAGGACCTGGCGAGCAAATGTGAGGCGTGAATAGCATTAGTCCGAGTCAGTGCACCCATAGCAGTTTAGCCAGCCCTGAAAACACAGCCTGCTCGCCCTCCTCCCCAACTTTTATGAGCCAAAATGATTGAAGGAGATGGGAGCTGCTCGGCCAGGGGAGAGGGACGGCGAGCGGAGGAGAAGGGAGCCCGAGGTGTCAGAGATGGATGGATGGACAGATAAAACAGAGACAGCAGCCGCTCGACAGAGGACAAGCATCCCGTGCAAGAAGGGAGGTGACGGGGAACAGGTTTGGCTTGGAGGGGCTGAAAAGGGCCCAGACAAAGGGAGAGTGCAAAAGAATGGAGGTGGAGGACTGTGACTGTCAGGACTGGCGCTGGGATGGAGTTAGATCTCATTTCTCAAGTGTCATCGCACTATCTGGGTCTCCTCCTCTCTCCTCTCTGTCCAATTACTCCCACAAAGCAGCAGGCCCCTTCCTGTAAGGCCACATATGGTTCTCTGGTTGTAAACCCATCACTCCCTGGTGCGGCTTTTTGATTGGTACAGTATGTGTGAAACTAAATGGGCCACAGTGGGTTGTTGCTTGACAGAGTGCGAGCCACTGCTGCGACTGCCGGTCTCAACACGGGTTCTTGTGAATGCTGACACGCCGCCATGTCGATCACAGACCACGGGCTGCACTGCAGGACCCTATCATCTACTGTCGTTCTCAAAAAAGCACTTACTTGTTGTTTTTTTAAAGGGTTGAACAACACTCAGGCCAATTTGATAAAAACTTTGAGGTGGAACTTAAATACTCTGTCAAGAAGT
This sequence comes from Limanda limanda, assembly GCF_963576545.1. NCBI lineage: Eukaryota > Metazoa > Chordata > Actinopteri > Pleuronectiformes > Pleuronectidae > Limanda > Limanda limanda. The sequence continues at coordinate 24,042,658 of NC_083643.1, forward strand.
CATGACAAGGGCCTGTTTTTTATCCACTTATAAGAAAACACATCATTTTCAAATCGTACACATCCGTTTGAATTTTGTCGTTGCTCCTTGTAGTTGCTCTGTGAAATCAATGTTTAAAGGAAGCACTGGTTTCAGTGGCTGCGAGGCACCTTTATATGTCTCACAGGTCGGAATTCCCCCGACATCTGTGGTTTGCAGGCATCCAATAATTGCATTGCATCACTGTCTGCATTGATATGTGTAGTCTGTGGGAATGTAACACACATACACACACACACACACACACAGCAGATGTTGATGGTGATGTATCGGTGGAACCACAGAGACACCAGTGTTTTGTGTTGAGTGCTTGTTTGGGGTCAGACAGTGGATCAATCAAAAGAGGGAATCACTGTCTCTCTCAAGGGCAGTGAAGCAGCGTGGATCCTCTCCCACACGACATGGATGCTCCTTCAGCTGATGTCGTTTGCTTAGTGCTGAGTAAAGTGAGAAATAATGTTTGTTGATGCATGTTGAACCAACATGTTAAATGGATTTAGACTGAGGACTTTATCGTGAGTTAAAAACCCAAAGTTTGACCTTTGCACACATATATTGCTGCACCTTACACTAGAGAGAAAATCCAGCTTCAAATGTCATTTAACAGCAGTGGGTGAGAAATACCTCTTCTTCTTCTTTGCTCAGTTTATGGGCGAGTGGCAACTAACCAATCGAGGTGCATTACCACCATCGACTGTGTTTGTGCGAAATTAAAACTCTGGTGTCTTCATTGATCAAAGGGATTTTAATCAAGGCCTTTTCCTACAAATGAAAAATTTGACAAACAATTAATAGTATGACACAAGGTCAGTGCTGACTGACTGACTTTGCATGTATTGATTGGAAACTGATTCTTGGAAACTGCTGATCAATACTGAATCTTCTCAGATACCAAATCTAGACAAACTCAATGGTATTTTATTATTCAGACGTTGGGTCCTGATATAATACAACAGGACTTAGAATAAAGTAGATTAAGTGAACAAACGATTTATATAAACATGGAGTATATGTTATAAATGCTGTATAGGTTCAAACTAATATTTGATCAAACATAATGCCTTTTAACTACTGTCCTAAATATCTTTCAAATAGTAACAACGACGATATGTATTCTTATAATACATATTGAACTTAAAAAGATTAGCTATTTTTAAAGCAATGTTACACTCTTGTCTTGTCATCCACACTGAGATAAAAAAAAAACCTGGCTGTTGTAATTAACTCATAGTGGATATTGCCCACACGTTCGATTCATTCTTCTCAGATAAACAAAGTTGTAATCTCCATCAACAACTCATTTTCTAATACAGTCTAGCGCTCGCGTGTTTGTGTGTGTGTGTGCGTGAGTGCGTGTGTGTGTTTGCAGAGCACTGAAGCTCCATCACGTCGTGTAACATTTGTAAAGGATCTGCTTTTCTTCTCTCTCTTGTGGACAGCGTTAAATCCGATCCCCTTGATGCGTGGTGAGAGCAAAGTGAATTAGAAGATTGAGGTGGGAGGCTGATTAACCCCCCTATCCCCCCCTATCCCACCCCTGTACCCCCCACCACCACCACCGCCTCCCTTCCAACCGAGACCAAAGTCGAGATGCAGAGAAAAAAAGGAGGAGACCGAAAAAAAGAGGGGAGATATGTGAAAAGCTGCCACGAGTTCCCTGTCACACCGCCTCCTGCGCGGATTGAGTCGTGCTCTTTGTTGTCCCCGGGCATGAATACTGAGTGGATGTAAAAAGGAAAAGGCCCAAAAGGAAAATAAATATATATACCGGAGCCCGGCTGCGTCTGGAATCAAAATAAAACTAACCCGACCTGGTTCTGGTGTCACCGATATGCGGTGCAGTGTTTTACTGACTCCTCTTTAAATGATCAGCTACATTAATCCTGTTTTCCTGTAATCCGATAATAATCCATTATAAACAGTGACTTTTTTTTAATTTATACTCACTATTTCTGATGTATTACTATTATATATTGTCTGTGTAACAGCCTAAATAGGCATTACTTGTTCAGGGATGATAAAGTCCTAATAGTACAATGTAGACGGCTAGACTTGTGTGCGCTATTATCCGCCTTTACATTTACATTATGGCTGATTCGACATAGATCATTAACTCACCTCTGCACACACACACACACGCACACACACACACACACACACACACGCACACACACACATACACGCACACACACACACACACACACGCACACACACGCACAAAGAGAAAGAGAGAGAGCGATTGTGTGTGTGTGTGTGTGTGTGTGTCTGTGTGTGTGTTGGGGGGGGGGGGGGGGTCGTCCCATTCTCCGGATACAATCACCTTTATGCAAACGCGTGGGTCTACGACTCGGGTGAAGTGGAGTGGGGGGAGGGGGGGGGGCGGCACAGGTGTCCTACAATCAACGACCGTGCAAGCGCCGCCAAAACATCCTCTGCGGCGCGCACACACGCACGCACACGTCAGCGCAACCTTCAAGCCGTGCAACAAACAGGAATAATGAGTATTTTGATAAAAGGATTTGTTAAGTTCAGAGTGGATAAGACGCCAGAAGAAAAACAAAGGAGTCATTTTGTGATTTGTCGTGCGTAAGTGGCTCAGCAGGCCTGTGCCTCAAAGGTCAAAGCCCAGTTCAAGATACAATACATCAGCATTAACATTATCCATGGGAGTCATTTATGTTATTTCGTTTGTTAATACAAATGATCAAATAGTTTTGTAGGGAAAGTCATGCCTCATTCAACTAAAACTTATCGTTTACCTCAAAACTACTGGAAACGTGCATCTGTGTTTCTCATTTGATTTAAAAAAAAAAAAAATATTGCCTCTATCTATAAAAAGATTATAAGAGGCATACTCTTTTGTAGCTTTGCTTTCTTATTTACACCTTGTCAATAATTCCTGGGCAGTTTTGCTCCGCAGCTTCTCAACACACGCAGTCCTGAATCCGGGCCTTCATTCGTTACGCTATATGTTTTTAAAAAAGAGTCTTATTTGGGGGAGGGGGGGTAAAGAGGATCAGGGAGCTTTAACTCGGTGACAAAGACTCATTTGCAGGTCAATGCGATGGCACACTCGCCACTCCTCTCGATCCTGCTCGCCTTTGTTCCCCGTCGCCTGCGCCGATGCCAGATGGTCATGGAAAATGCTAATTCCTCTTGGCTGATTTTCCTTCTTTCCATATTCAATTGTGCTCTTTGCAGACCGTCCCGTTAATTGTGTGTTTTGAGTGGTTTAAATCTGTTTTTCTCTCTCCCAGAAATTATATTTTCAGTCTTGAGATTTGCATTCAAAAAACGAAAGGCCACTGTGGTTTGCGTATATCTCTGGTCAGGTGTCTGCATCCAAATTATTTGGGATTAGCTGACATGTTTTATTATAGGAGTCAATGTGATTAATAGCAAGAGATAAAAATGAACAGGCTCTGCCGGAGCGCACACAGAGGATTCAAGATCCATTCACTTTACGCAGGAGCTTTACGCATCAGGTCATTTTATTAGAGTGACAACACGTTCAATTTATGAATTCGAATAATCATTTATTCGTTTTTTTAGCGTTCAAACTACACATTATATCGTTCATTGCAAATAAATTATACAATATGTTTTTTTTCACTCTTATACAGAAAAGAAAACGTGGTGTGATTTCAATACAAATTTTAATCCAGTGAAATAAAAGGGAATGACTGCTCACATGATGTCTTGTACCTCCAAAGAAAAACATGTCTTTTCTCAGAATATTTAATCAGTTGTTTTTATTATTTTTCATGTTGATAACCATCTAAAAGGTAACTACATTTCTTTATTATGGCTCTGAGAACAACCTGATTTGTAAGAGTTCATGGTTTTTATTGATAAAGATTTAACCGTTCAAGGCAAAATGAATATAATTTCACTGATGCCTGAAGGAAATAAATCAGTGGATGTGAGTGAGCTTAAAGGTCAGATGGGAGACTGAAGGCCCCACGAGGTGGATTCTCTCCATCAGCAGCTGCTTGTTCACTCATATATTCTCCTGCAGCAGCAGCAGACACAGGGCTTGTTAATGAGCTCTGTATGTTAACTGTCATTTATTTCCTGTCTGTCCATCATAGCAGGGTTTAATTAAGTTATAAGCTGTGTGCATTAAAAAAAAAAAAACCACCAGACACAATACAGGAGGCCTTTGGCAGAGTGGCTCACAGTATTTGTGACAAACCGCCACTTATTATGCACGGATGGTCTGATTAAATTGATGAACATGTTTGTAATAAAAGCACATTTCTTTTCATTTATTTGTCTTTATATTGTGTGTGTATGTTTAAAAGAGGAGCTTAGCATTTGAATTTCGGGCCTTGCCCTCTGACCTCCCTCACCATGGCTCCGATTCAATACCTTTTGGATAAAACGAATGTGATTTTATGTTCTATTTATCGGGACAAATTCTATATAGTTACACAGCTGAGGAGACAAATAAAGGAAGATGACCCCTTTAACTCTGAGGGGGGACTCGATCCCCCAAAATGTGTCCTGTACCCAAAATAGAAGGGACTTCATTAAAGTAACACATGAACAGCTGTTGTCTTTAACATGTAAACTATTGAGAGTTTAAAACTGCACTGAAAGGCCCCGCAGCTCCCCGTGGGCATATGGGCGTTAATTAGCTGGATATAGCCATAGATTAATTATAATATTTTTTTTTCTGCCATTCGTATCAATAGAGCAGCCAGACAAAGTGGCCTTTGTTCTCTGATGCAGGACATTCTGTGGCAGACTGAATGGGTCTTGGCTATGTCTACATGGATTTGCCATATGGCAACAAAAAGGAAAGAATGGAGCCGGAGAGCGCTTTGTGTTGGAAATCAGAACAAGGCCGTCAGAGCTTATGGCTTTGCGGAGCTGACAAAGTCACCGTGGCCATCAAAAAGTCTCCATTTTCATCACAACATTCATGTCATACAGTCAGAGCCACTCACACAACCAGGGGGAACTTATGGGGAATGATGACATCTCTTTGTTGGCCCTCTCCTGTGCGTCCTGACAGTGGATCCAGGCCCATGCTCAGGGCATTCAGCCACTGCTGCATTTGGCTTATTTCAATTAAAGGGTAAACTTGCAAGTGTGACCTGTTGAATGGTTTGTTTCAATAGACGAGGACAATTACAAAGACTAGTAGTTTTCTTTTTCCAGCTACGGCAGGTGGCCTCCACGCCCGGTGTATCCACGGCGGGGTAAACACAGTGTGTGTGTGTGTGTGTGTGTGCAGAGTGGGTCTTTAGAGGGCTTGTTGAGTGCGGGTGGATGTGGGGGTGTCTTCGTGGCGGACAAAGCGGGGATCCAAAGGCAGCTGCTGCTTCTTTTAAGGGGCGAAAGGGCCTTTAAATCCCAGCCTATATCCCGCAGCTGCCGCGCCGGCCCGAGGCTTTTTTGGCCACGCAAGGTTTACGGGCGTGAGCAGCAGACAGACACGGGCGGGGCTACGTGGAAAAAAGTGAAGTACCTGCGTGCCGTGCGGAGGTGGAGGAGGAGGAGGGGGGGTGATAACACCATCTATGGATAACACTAGATCCTTGGTGGTGTATGGTCTGCTTCCTTTTGCGACGATACGTGCGTAAAATGTCACACATCCTCTTTAAATGAGGCTTGTAATTCACATAATTCAATAAATCTACATTAAAGCAACTGCTCATGTTATAAATAGCACGTTTACACCGGAGACTTTTATCCCGAAACCGCATTCAAGATTGAATGTAAGCACAAAACACCCGATCTGAAAAATGGACAAAGAACGAACCAACAAATCTGCTTTAAATTGAAGTGAAAAATATTTTATTCCCATCTTTTTTTGCAAGACATGATTAGGGCACTTGTAGGTATGAAACAAAACACACAGAGAACAAACGGCTCAGAAACACAAAGAAAAACCTATTTTTCAAGTGTGAACTATGGAGAAGCTACATGATTGCAAAACATCACAATGAGACAAATGTAAATAACAAAATAAAATAAAAAATATGCCCTTTGGCTAAATCAACAAGGCATTTGACCAATATAAAGAAACATAAATAAATTATAAGTTAGAATAGTCTTAAAAATATAAATTTACAGAGAAAAAACACAACAGAAATAAAACATTTATTTAGGCTATTGTCTCTATAAAGCTGTACACTTTGGCCAGTGTATTTTTTTATTTATTTAAGTCATTTAGGATTGCACAGATGTTAAAACATTAACACTGTCGAGTGGCTGTATGCATAAGCAATAATGAATGCTACATTTGTACTGGATAGAAGTCACTCGGCGATATTCGTCATCCCTTCCCCCTGAACCCAAACCGTGCGATCCTGAGAGTCTGGTCCCGGTGCGCCGCGCCGAGCCGAGCCGAGCCAAGGCAGCCGAGCCCCGGTCGTGCGCCCTTTCTCCCGTCCCCGGGGAGAGGGGGGGGGCGGACCAACCATCTTCGCCTCCTCCTCGATCCTCAACGAAAAAAATTGCGCAGGCAAGTAGTGCAACAAGAAAACGAGCGGGTGTGAGTGTCCACCTGGAGGAAGAAGAAGAAGAAGAAGCTCGGTGAGTTTTCTGCACAAGTCCGAAGCAGCAGAGGCACGAGTGCGCGTTCCGAGGAAACAGGAAATGTAACCTCAGCAGCAGCCTGCGTCACGATCTACCCGAGCACTTTTCCCGCCACACGGTGACGCACACGTCCCCCTCCCCCAACCGCTGGTGTTACTACTTCTTCTACTATCACTACTACTGCGATTTCACCACCTCTCCCCACCCCACCCCCCCACCTCCCTCCCCTCCTCCTCCTCTCCATGATAAGCCTGCCTGCGCTTTTTGGCTCACGTCTCTAATCCTCTACAACCATCCCAAAGAAAAACCAAAACAGAAATAACTCGTTGGTGGACACAAGCTATACTTTCTTTTTTAAGCAACACTATAAATATTTCTAATCGTCAATGTCGCGTAAGAATCTTGACGTTTAAAAAAAATGGTAAATCAGAATCTTTTTTCGTACCTTCAGCGGATCCTCTTCCGTGGAGTCTGCTCGACCGGGATCGGAGACTTGGAGAGGTGGCACGCACCCGTGTCACTGGAGGACCTTCTGTCAGCAGCCCTCCTTCGCTTCACGAAAAAGTCTGTAAAATAAACAGAGAAGACGTTAGAAGTGTTCTCATTTATCCACATAACGAAAGATTACGCACGAAGGAGCGACAGACGGATCCAGGGCGCAGCTCCGCAGCGGAGCGCACAGCCTGGAGGAGAGGAGCGTCAGTGACTTGCGTGTTATTTACCTGTGATGTGCGTGGTGTTGTCAGTAGTGGCAGCCCTCTTGCGTCTCAGACACGGGACCTGTCGGTGACTCGTCCTCCCTGAGTTGAGCTTGTCCGTGCGGTTCTCCTGGTTGACCTCCACCTGGCACGGAGCGCCGCTGCTCTCGGGCACGGCCAAGCGCTCCAGCGCGTCCGGGAGAGAAGTGCCCGGCCCCGCGGGGTCCGAGGAGGGCACCCGGGTCCGGCCGTTCTGAACCGAGTCCTGGTAAAACTCCGGCGCGTTATCCACGGGCACCTCTTCCCACTTGTAATCCCCATCCAGCGGAGTGTTGCCCTCGAAATTAAAGTTCCACCTCTGCTGGTCGCGCTCGGAAATCTCCCGCATCTTGGCTGTCATGTCCCGGCTCAGCTCGTCGTGGTCCACCGGGCCGAAGAGGCTGCGGCAGACGCTGGTGCGCCGGTGGAGAGGGAAGGTCCTCCGGGCCACCAGCCGCTCCAGCGCGCTGCACGATAACTGCACATTGGACATGGCTGAAAGGTTTCCAAACAAATTCCCCAAGAGATAGAGAGGAAGATGACCGAGGTGTCTGATTTATCCCTGGTGAGAAACGACCGGGTGCTGTAGTGAATGTCTCCTCGCTGGCACGCCTGTCCACACCCCACACTTCAGTTTAAATGTACCTTCGTAGTGAGATGTGGAGTATATAACCTCCAGGGTCCGCGGTCACAGCAGCCACCTCGCACGACTTTCTCATTGGCTGCCTGTAGTCTAGCCCCCCCCACGATCACACAAACACACGCTCAGGCGCACAACCCCCACCCTAACCCCTCTGAGTCGATGTGGCTGCGCACCGAGCGGAGCGCATCGGAGTCTGTTCTCCCGGAGCGTCACCAGCCTGCATGGATCACACAGAGCGGACTTTCCCGATGTCAGCGCGAAAAAGTGTCGGAGCTGCACTTTTAGGTCTCCTTTCCCTTGAGTACCCGTGCAAACCCCTGCATCCATTATCGGACCCGATAACGGACCTACAGTGGAATAACAAATCCAAACGTTGAATAGTCGTGTAACCATAGCGCAGTGTGTGTTGTGTACTATTATGTTAGAATCAAACGAAAGACCATTTTTTTATTGCCCGATGTTTGAACCTCTCTCTCTCTCTCTCTCTCTCTCTCTCTCTCTCTCTCTCCCCCCCCTCTCTCTCACACAACACTCCCTTTTCTCTGTCACCACAATAACAACACGAGCTCCTCGGGTCGTGTACTATCTACAACAACAACAATCAGGAGAGAGAGAGAGAGCTGGTTTTTACGCACAGAAGCAAAGCGCACAAAACGAATTTAAGGAAGTTCATTGGATATAGAGAAAAACACACAAGAATTATCCTGAGTTTAAAATTGTATTATTATTATTTTATTTATTTATTTTTTTAATCAAACTACAGCTCATTATAAATCGATTCCTGTAATATAGTTATTTTGTTTTTTCCAGTACTGGCAAACAATTTATAATATGACGGAAGTGAGGGAAAGTCTTCTTCCATGTTTTAAAAAAGCAGCTTGTTGGTATCACACTCAATCGACAAAGGTGTTTATGTGCTACTCTATGGAAGAGTAGGCCTGCAGAGTCCATCCACAAGCACGCGGTCACCATGGTGCCTGCGTGTTGTCTTGGAGGATACGCATTGGTTAGAGTGTGTAGCAAACAGTTTATTCCGTGTTGGTCAAGCATCATTATTTAGTGTGTACATTCACTTCAGTGTGACTGCGCGCTGCCTAGCGCAGGCTCCACTCCGCTGCCCTCGGATCCTCACAGGCAACGCCTTGCAGTGGAAGAGTGGTGCACAGCGCCCCCCTGTGGTTCATAGCTACCACTGCAATAAGGGCATGTTAAAAGTGCAAACGTTTGCAAAACTAGTGTGGTACTCAGAAGTGCCAATACCTCAGCAGGATAAGGCCCAACAGCCCCCTAAATACAGTCAAGCTTCTACAAATTGCACACACTCATTGATATCACTACTCTTAATATGCCAGATTTTTAATTATTTATCTGGCAATTTCTAACAATGTCAAAATCGAAAGGAAATTTTGATACCTACAAAAGGCTTTCATTTTTTTCCGACCCATGCCACATCACTCCACCATGTTTTTCTGTTAATGCTTCTGGTAGTTTCGCAGTAATCCCTTGGCACAGAAACTGATAAGGCACCAATCTTTCATTGTATGAAACCCAAATTTGTGGACATGTGATCTGTATGGTTAAATGTTTGGCCTTATTGCAGTAACTGATGTTAACTACGACACTGTAGCGATCCTGATCTGCAGGAAATTGAGTGGGAGTAGATCATACTCCAGTGTAATGTTTGAACTTGTTTATTGATTCCTGTCACAGGTGATTGGCTCACCAGTGGTCCGCTCTCCGTAGGTCACCTCACACCTGCCGTAAGGAAACGTATTAGAAACTTCACGTCATGTGACACCATGATGTCACACGTGGATGATGCAGGTCGATAAGGTCACAGTGTCACACAAATTCAAGTGTGAGACCACCTAGAGAGGGGATGGCTGCCTGCCTCTAACAGTTCACCTGTCTCAAAGTCCAGGTGGTCTCAGAAAGGGACGCCCCCTCACCGGGGGATCCTCTGTTCTGCAGGCTGGAAGTGTGACCAATCTACAGTGATGGTGCAATTGAGTCTACATACACATATAATATATCAGGTGGTCGGTAATTCACCTGAACATGCACAATCTTATATAACCGAATTCTTGAAAGAGGATGAATTAAAAAATATTTGCCGTCGTGTTAAAGCTCATCTGATCAAAAAAATGTGTTTAAAGTATGTTTTTCCTCTTGATTATTGGTTATAGTCATGGTCATCATCTGAGCTCTGATCATTATTTTATTTTTCTGTGCGCAAAACTGGTAGAAATCTCAGCATGGAACGTTAGCTCCCTCTAGTGGTAAAAGGTACCTACTAAAACTCGGCCTTACCAGTGTATCTCATTACCAGTTTATCTCATTACACAGTGTCCAAGTGAATAATTAAATTAAACAACCACCTTGACCATATTAATATTCACACGGTAATCAATGAAGTGTATAAATATCAAACTCTAGAATGGATCACAGATGATGATGACAAACCTTTAATCAATTTGATCAGGTGACTGCTTTTGTTTCTATAATGTTTGTTAAACAATCCAAAACATAAACATGTAACATCTAATTAGTGTGAAATTGGTCACTGATTTAATTTGAGAGCTGGGAAGAGTTTCCCCTCATACAAATATAATTGACAGTAGGATTTTGAATGCAAAGAGAAAGTTTGTGTCAAATATTTGACTCTTTTCAGAACTCTTTACTTCTAAATTCAGACAAAACTGAGGTCATTGTAATCGACCCGTAACATATCAGAGAATCACTGTCTGACCAGATAGTCACCTTGGATGGTTTTAGTTCGGCCCCAGCTCCACTGTGAGGACCCTTGGAGGCATGTGTGACCAGAACATGCCATTTGACCCACATATAAAACACGTCTCTAGGAGTGCTTTCTTCCACCTGCACAATATCATGAAAATTATAAACACCCTGTCTCAGAAGGATGCTAAGCAACTCGCCCATGCATTTGTTATCTCTAGACTGGATTACTGTAATTCTTAAAGGCCAATTTATGCTTGTCCGTATTTTCTAAAACGAACAGATAAGACCGCCCTATCCGCCGTGGAACGCCCTCTCCAAGCGCCTCAGACAGCTTTTCGTGCACCTCTGATTTTTCTAACTGTCCGTGTTTATTTCGGAGACCCCACGGACAGCCCTTGGCTGTGATTGGTCCACGAACGACATCATTTCCCTACGACGTCATTTCCGCACGACGTCATTTCCGGATTTCACATTTCCGGACCTCAAACTTTCTCCTTCACAACAAACCCAAACACAACTACGATTCTATGAATAATGTGACGTGTGTGTTAAGCCACCGGAGTTGTCCGTCTGACGGTGGCTTAACACACATGTCACATTAATCGTAAGTACTGACGGCATGTGTGCACGATCACATACGGTTATAACGAGCCTTCAAAACGGCGGTATCGGGCTAGGCTAGCGGGCTAGCAACCATGCTAACTGCGGTGGTAACAGTGCAAAAACCCGCTGTCACGAGTTTAATTCCACTGCTATCATGACACCGTTTATATAATACCGTCAGGTTAGAAGCAAACACTGGGTAGTAGTAGTTAGTGTCGGGAGTCCCTGCTGACTGTGTGTGGAAGCTGGGGGGAGCTAGCTAGCTCCGTGTAGCCTCAAGCAGATTCAAGCTGTGGAATCAGCAACACAGTTCGGAAACAAGACCGGGGAACCGTTGCGCTAAGAAACGATTACATCAGCATTTTGACTTGCTGGGTGTCACTTTATTTAGTTCTGTTAGTTGCCATGGTTCAGTGTGTGGGAGGCTAGCCGACAGAGGTAAACAAACACACGTGGACTTCTTCTTCCCAGAAATGGGGTAGGCTTCTCTGAGCTCGTCTTCCGTTGCGCCACCTATGGGTTTGCCGGTGAATTGTTTTCATCGCCAAATCAAGCAAAAATCAAAAAGACTCTCTAATCCCCTTGCGTCCCTCTCCGCGAAACGGATACGTAGAAGCATACTGGAGCCTTTACTATTAGGATGTCCCGGTAAGTCTGTGAAAAGCCTCAAATGCTGCAGCACGAGTGCTGACAGGAACTAGAACGAGAGATCATATAACTCCCTCATTGACTCACTGTAAAATTCAGAATAGAATTCAAATCCTGCACCTCACATACAAAGCTCCTAACAATCAAGCGCCTTCATATATCAAAGAGCTCATAAAACCGTATTTTCCCAATAGATCACTTCACTCCTGAAAGTCAGGCTCCCCTGTGGTTCCTATAGTCAGTCATAGTGGAACGGGGGGTGGAGCCCTCAGCTAGCAGGCTACTCTCCTGTGGAACCAGCTCCCATGTGTTCGGGAGGCAGACACCATCTCTATATTTAAGGTTAGACTTAATGGATAACTAAGCCTATAGTTAGGGCTGGATCAGGTGAGTCCTGAACCAACTCATAGTTATGCTGCTACATCACTGCACCACCTCTAACTAAGAAGATGTTTGGATTCATATAGACTTCTGTGAGATAGAAGGAAAGGTTTAAGTCAAGCAAAAGCCATTTTTAGTCCAAGTATATTGTCTTTTTATTTATTTTTGCAATTTTGATGGCTTGTTACCAGGTGTCACATTAAACTAAAGATGGCTGTTGTATAAACGTGTATATGTGAAGGCCTTAGTGATACAAATATATATATTTAAATGCATTGTCCCATTTTTGTGACTCTAGAAAATACCTAAAGAGAAAAAATATCTAAAGTATGGCCACATTTAACTTATCTAACCACTTATTAACCACATGGTGTTTTCCTTGTCTACACAGTTTACTGTTTTTTTTTGGTCTTGCTGTGGGTGGGTGCTGTTGTTTCTGACCTATAAAGGCATTAACTAAAATGGGCCATTTCCAGGGTGTTGCTCTCCAACTCCACGAGACCTCCACCTGAAAAAACTCATCCTTTTGATGTGACAGAGGGGCTGCAGGCAACACTGTGGAGCTAAATGCTCATTTGATCCCACCATCCACTGCGGCACCTATAAAACTGTTTCTCTGTGAGCTGCCTTGAAGCTTGAAGAAGGCCATCGCTTGACACACCCAGCTGCAATCATTTCCTATCTATTTCCTACCTAATGATGACCGCCACCAAATTATATGTGTGTGTGTGTATATATATCTTAAAGCACATCAGACACTTCAAAGGCCTGCAGTATGTTTAAAACAGCAGTGAGCAGTGCAGAGACGATTCATTTTATTAATGATAATAACTTTATTGATAGAGCACTTTTCAACACAAAGTATGAAGTGCTGTACAACAACAAAACAAATGGTTAATATAGAAAGAAGTGCATCAATAATAATGGTAGCAATAACAATAGAGATACAAGAACAACAGTAGCCGGGCACAAATTTGGAAATGTGCCCACTGATAAAGTACATTTGTAGAGAAATCCTTATTTCATCAGGCAATTCATACCAGAGCCATGTGGTCGTGATGGCTCTGCCCCCCATATAGTTTTCAGTCTAGATCCAGGGATTGACAGAACCCCCCCAAAGATTGCAAGCTAAGTAGAGGTAAATAAAAAAAACAAATCTGAGACGTAGCCTGGTGCCAGGTTGCAATTATCAGAAAGGAAGGTTTTGAAAGCGTGTTTGACCTTATCTGCATATCGGAATTTTTAAATGGATCTAAATTGAGTAATATTCCTGAGATGGTAAAAACCTAATTATGACATGATTATGTCTTATTATAGGCTGTGCAACTGATATATTTAAACTGCTAACTCAGTGAAATACAGATTCCAAGGAGCAGCTGACTGATCTGTTCTTGTTGAATTATAGAAAGATAAAGCTGTTCATACAATAAAATATGCTTAATAAAGCAGACGCTTCCTCCAAAAGCTAGATGCAATTAACTTCAATATGAAATAATCATTCTAATAGAATGTCACTCAGTAGATTGCATATCGCCACCAAGGCCCAACAGTCTCCTTAAGAAACAGTCGATCTGATTATTTATTTTGATATGCACCAAATCGCACTCTTTTCAGACACTTTATTCATCAGGATCGATAAATTATACCCTGAAAGATCTAGGAGAAACACCTTTTACCTTGTTGCAATGGGTATGTTTTCTGTTTTTTTTGCACTGTACAGAGTTATGTTTTTAACTTGTTCCTTTGCTATATTCTCTTATTATCAGGATCACAACCAGAATCTATTTTTTAATTTATAAAAGAAAATGTGAAATATGAAAAAAAGAAAAATCATGTAAAACTGTTGGTAGAGGAGGAATGGCATTTTTGTTTTGATCGTATGGTTGTACTTGAGAAAATAAGAATTTGTGCTGTTCCTTTCAAGATAAGACTTTACAGCTGTGTGCTTTGTCCCGAAGGCCCTTGAAACAGATTTGAACTCTGCCTCTCCATTATTCCAGCTGTGTTTTATGGTCTGTAAAGATCAGATTTGTTATGTTGTTTGAAGTTTTTTAGTTTATAAATTCCCTGTGCTTATGGGATTTAAGGAGCCACTCTAGGGCTATGGGCTCTAAATCAGAGAGGTTGTCAATATTTAAATATATTTTGGATAGAAACGATAAATTCCTTCAAAGCTAACAAATGTGTTTTTTGTGTTTGAATGCAAATTGTTTTATATGGCATGCAGTCAACATCATAAAGTGAAACGAGGTCAAACAAATACTAGAAAGCCCAGGGCTACTCCTGCTATTTATTTACCCTCACAAATACTATACCACTGTTCTCACACTTTATGATCCAAAATGGCCGTTAAGGTGTCAGTATGCCCAACCAGCCTGTGGAGAATGTTGCAGACACACACAAAATGAAGAGGTTGAATCAATATACTATTATTTATTATTATTTATTACCAACTGTTGAAAGGTGATAATCTTTGACCTATATAAATCGATTGGGATAAAAAGTAAATTTTCCTCCAAGATAATGGTGGAATCTGTAAAAATGAGTAAAAATGGGAGTTTTTCAAACTGGAAATATATATAACTCTGGTTACACAAGAGAGAGATAAAGTTGGTTTTGCCCTGTGTTGTCAGCTGAGGGTTTTTCCCGGCCATGAAATCAAGTCTCGAGGACGAGCCTCTGAATGGATCATATTCAGCAAAATCCATGATGTAATCCAAACAAATATCATTTGGCTGAGCAGTGACTGCGCAGAAAACCATTAACAGCCCCTATAACATTTGTTAAAGAACAGAAAGTGGCTCCATACCTTGAGGATGGTGCTATGAAAACTCCAAAAGAGAGAAAGAAAAGTTATGAATTGTGGTTTCTTAATGCTTAATTATCAATGGTTAATAAAACAATTACAGATCAGCATGCCTTGATAAGAGCAACGTTTTTTTCTACGTTGGGAACATTTGACTGGTTTTCCTGTTCATCAAAAATTCTACTTGGTTGTTTTTTTGTTTATCTCTGTTATTCATCAGAAAGTCTCCTCCAATGGTCCAAAGGGCAACTGCAAAGAAGATAAACTGAACATATTTATCAACCTTACCCAACATTTACAACTGGAGACTAGAGTTTTTTGACCTTGATGGATCATTAGAAAAAGAGAAAAATTTAAGTAATTCTTTCGCTGGATAATCAACATTTATGTATACAACCAGACTTATATCTACTTTATAAAGCATAAGGAAAAATACTTTAATATAATAATGTGAAGGTGTGAAAATGTTATTGATTCATCATAACCATTGAACACTTCTATAAAATGAATTTAAAAGGATTAATATTATTCTTGTAGTTGTCTTTTTAGTTAACAAATCTGTCCGATGTAGGCGGTGCAGTTACACGGAAGTGACGTCAGTAGTGACTGAAAAGATGTTGTTTTTTCCGACACCATGCGTTAACCAAGTGGCCCGATGAAGAATCGTGCTGTTGCAGAAGGCTTTTATTCTGCCTGCTGTTACTATGGGAGGTTCTGACTTTGACTCGATGTCTTCAGCTGTTGTAAACAACGCTGATCCGCCGCTAAATCCGCCAGATAGGTCAGCCTGTCAACTTCACAAAGCACCGGAAAGAAGCGGTCACAGGGCTTCCGATTTACATATCTACATTTCAAAATAAAAGCATTTGATGACGTGTGGGTTTATGATGGTGTTTAGTTTGACGGTCATAGGCCGGATATGATGTTGTCTGCACCCGTACCTTGACAGTGAGCGACGCATGTCCATGTGATGTGTCTGGAGTGAGCACACAGTTCACGGTGTGTGTTTGTGTAACTGAACCAGTCTCAGCGGGACAGTCACCAGATTATTCTGTCTATCTGTCCACACAGCCGGTCTCAAGCGGGGGTGCTAATGTAGCGTTAGCATCTCCTCCACTCCTCACTCGGTCCTCCCATACATTCAGCTGGTGAGTAATGCTAAGCTTAGAGCCAACGTCATTGTCTAACGAACACGTGAACTGGCAGACTGATGTGCTAGGTAACAATGATGGGTTTACACCGGCTAACTGCTAACAGGACTGTCAGTGAACTAAGCCTTCTTATCAGGGTTAGTTAGCATGCTACAGACAGCTAGCTAGAGAGTTAGCCAAGTTAATGAATTGAGGCTTCGGTCCTCGCTGCAGAGACAGTGCGGTTTGTTTAGCTGCAGGTACTCATTCACGTAACACTAGGACAGTAGCTGTGTTACACAGGGGTTAGCATTGTTGCTACCTGACAGTGTTGACCTCTTTCAGTGGAAATGTGTCCGTCTGCATTGTGTTAAACTGTTGTGTTACACCGTTGTGTTACACTGTTGTGCCTAGTGTTGCTGGGGGGTGTTCGACCTCTCACCCAACAGCAGGACGTGATTTGCAGGCTGTTCCCTCCTCCGCCCTCGTCCCTTTTAACGACCTCTCCCTCCCTACCCCGACCACCCACAGGATGCTGACAGTCACCTGGGTGGGGCTGGCGCGGATGACGGTGCAAGGCAGCGGATCTCAGCGATACAAACCCTAACCCGCTCGGGATTATTGTTGAGCAGCCAGGGGCGGTCGGTCCGTCCGAAGCCGAGCCATGACCAAGCCCGAGTCCAGGAGGAGCGCCGCCGCGTCCGCCGCCGAGCAGGTGAACAACGGGGCGGCCGAGCCGGGCTGCCCGGGTCAGAGCCCCCCGATCAAAGCCAAGGTGATGAAGCAGAGCTCCAGGGAGAGCCTGTACCGGTGGAGCCCCCCCGAGTGCGAGGTGTACGACGACGGGACCAACACCTTCTTCTGGTGAGTGCTGGCTGACAGGGACAACAATGCAAATGTCAGAATGAATGCTGTATCATCATCACAAGGGGAAGGTGGCGTTGCAGCAGCACATGCACGAAATCATAAGACACTGGTGACAGCAAGGTGGGTTTCAGGTTTCAAGGTGAACTGAAAGACAGGCCCATGACACCTCCATTAATCACACTAACGCTTTGATCCTCTTCCAATTCTTTAAGATCCACACAAGAGGTCTGAGGTCAGGCCGACATACAGTTCGGTGATCAAATGCAAACATACCGGAGGGAATCCCCAAAGGTGACTCCACAAGGATTCTGTGGTTTGCTATAAGTCACACTGCACAGTCAGAGCTTGTTGGTGACACTAGGATAGTTTAAAATCCCAGCGTGCTCTTCTGCTGAGAGAGATCGATGCAGCCCGTTGATATCTGCTTTCACTGTCCATGCGACAAACTGGACGAGTGAGTTATGCATGCAGCCACACGACACAGAGGTCGTTGGCATGTGCAGGATGATGGTGTATTTATACGAGCGCATGAGGCCAGTCTGGAAAAGTGACCTTCTCTCCTGCAGCTTTCGTTAAATTGCAGCTACCCTGGCCTTTCAACCTGTTACTCCAGGAATATTTAAGCCTGATTAAAGTGTGAGAGTGTGTGTGCGTGTCCCAGCTCCTCTTTGCACTTAAGGCAGGGGGCATTAAAAAAATCTGCTAAGCTTTATCTTTGGCAGCAGAACATCTCTATCAATGGGTGTTGGTGTTTTTGTGTTGTTGTTGTCCAATGTGTACGTTTCCTAATAACAGCAGCACAAACTACATCTGACAAAGTGACCATATAGCTGAATAAACACCTCACTTAACCAGTTCCAACAGATGAAACGATTATAGCCTTCATGGAGGTAGGATGTATCATGGGTTTGTGACATTAGACCGTATTCATTTCAGCTAGTTGCACCTGGTAACCTGGCAACTGAGTGTAGACAAATCCCATGATGCAATATGAAGATGCTGTATCAAAATGTCATGGTTTTGAGCATCTGCTGACTCAATGTGATGAGCAGCTTTATGTAATGCTGCTTGTGATGCAGATTATTACGGTGGAGGAATGTGGTCTCGCAGTGGTTAGTTGGCACTCCCACTGTGGATATAATAGAGATCTAATAATGAAGAATGGCTTTGTGGACAGTGCGAATCATATGGCACTGGAGATCTATGAATGCAGGCACAAACACATTGGAATCAATAAGCTAAACAATAGTGAATATGCAGAGTATCTTAGTCTTTCTTTTCTGACAGAAGTCACAATATTTCTTTTCAAAAAGTGAATTAAACTCAAATTATATCATATTTAACAATTTTTAGGAGCTGGCTCCCTTACATAAAGTGGCTGTTAATCAAACCATTCACTGGAAAAATGTGGTTGCGTGTTGTTTATTTCTCAGAAACACAGTGGCTGGATGTGGGAGTTGTGTTAGAGTTTAACAGCTTCCCCTGGTTGTCAAGGAGAGTAACCATGTGGCATCATGCGATCTGCTTTGTAAGCAAACATTGGAAGTTTTAAAAAGGGGTGTAGTGTGTGTTGGATATACACCTGATACGGTTAGAAACAGGCTGTGCACTTTAGAACAACATCAGGATATTGCTCCATACACAGACTATACTTATCAGCAGCTCATTTGAACTGGATGTTCTATCTTACTCTTTGTGGTTTCAGTCTAAGCACAGCCTGCCTCTCAGAGACTGGTCTTTCCACTGTGTCTGTCATTCCCAGTGATGTTCTTTGGTTGCTAGGCAAGAGCCAAGCCAGGTTCTCCCTTGTGTCTCCTGCCAAACAGGTTTGATAACGTCAAGGAACAGGGAGAACATTCTAATAACACCTGGTCTGCCATCTCCATGACCAGGACTGAGCCAAGGTTAAGTCAATTAAGGTCAATCTCTGGAAGGGTTGCTTTGTCAGGCACACATCAATGAGCAAGCTTTGGGACATTTGTCATGTTTGTGTATTGCGTTGCTAGTTAAAAGTGCTTAAAGGAACAAGCTACACTTACAGTGTTTATTCAGGAAAGTTACATGACTAGTTGTTCTGCCTCTGGGGAGCAAAACAACTGTCAAACGAGCTGAACGATACACAGCCACTAGACACCATGTTGTCTGATGCTGAGACATGCCCCCGTATGTTGGCACGTTCATGGCCACTAGATATAAGTCGAATATTCTCTTCCCATTAAGTTCTATTCTGGTCTCTTCGTACGTATGAGGAAATATCTGATCCAGAGTCTGATGAAGATATCTGTATCACTAATCTTATTTACACTCTTGGTTCATCCCAGATATTCAGATTTGGCATATGTCTGTCAAAAATCACCAATAAATTACAGGACAGAAAGATATGTTGCATTCTTACCTCAACCAAGAAGGTTATGTTTTCACCCCTTCCCATTTGTTTGCTGGTGGATTAGTTTGTTTATTTAGCAGGATTATGCAAAAGCAACTGAACTGATGATATTTTGCAGAGATTGGCAATAGGTCCGACATTTGACCCGGTGATTTAAATAAATACTGTTCTCTTTATTTCATTTGTACATCCTGAACAATAATGACTACTGGCCATCCGATCAATATAAGCTTCTAAAGTATTGTATTGAAACCTTGCACTGACTCCTCCAGTACTCTTGCCACACATCAGTCTCTCTCATAAAGCATATAGCATATAATTATCTAGCTACCATAGTGTGCAATGTTGACAAAGGCCATGTTTGTTCTGTGCTGTGGTGTGATGGGGAGATACTGTATGAGCTTTGGCCAATAGCACGACATGAATCCTGTTCAACTTGTCAACTGAAGTGAATAATTGTTTTTAGTTCCAGAGGCCATACACAGCCTTAGATGAGATCAGTCCACAATCAAGACAGGTTCACCACACAGACAATCAATTGAAAGCTGTTTTTAGTATCTAATTCCGTACTTTATATGAAGGAAAATGTTGAACTTGTTTATAAAATGCTTATCTCATTGTGTATATTTGTTTTGGTTGTTCCACAACGTTTTGCTTCTATTTTCAGCAGAACGAACTCACTTTCCCAAAATCACTTTGCTCTGTTTACCTAAAGATTTTCAGCTCCAAGCAGGATGTCGGAATCTCTCTTGGGACACTTTGTTTACTAATCTCCTGTTTTGCCTTAATACTATCTGATCCACAACAGTATTTTTCAATGTAAAACATATTAATGTGGATGTTGCACACAGAGTTACGTTGCATTTATCCTGCTAAACATTCTCCCTCCTGTGGTTTTCCAACCATTTTTTTTTTTTATTATTTTTTGTATTAATAACCCCCTCTCTGTTTTCCTCTCTGCAGGCGAGCACATACTGTCACAGTACTGTTCATTCTGACTTGTGCTTTGGTCTACGTCACGCTGTTGGAAGAAACCCCCCAGGACACGGCCTACAACACCAAAAGGTCAGTAGGCTGTTTTCGTCATTTCCTCTGTGTCCCTGCAGGACCCTGCTGGCTGCCAAATAACAGGTCCACTTAATCCAGTGTGGCCTTTTGATCGTACTCAAGTTTGATAAAATAGTTTGTGCAGAAATTTAGCTTGAGAGAAAATTTGTTTACCCCGTAAGCATCATTCATAATATTTGTCTCTTTTTGTCTCTTATTCTCTCTCTGTCTATATTTGCCTATAGGGTCACATAACTAAACCAGACAATAATAACATAATGAAGCATGAAAGTACATGGATGAGATCCAGAATTCATCATTCAAAACTGGATCATTTCCATATTCAGTAGAATTCAAGGCCTCATGCCACTCGATGAAACCTTTCAGAGAAAAATAAAACCCTGATGACTACGAAAAAGAAGAACATGAATTTCAGGCTTTCATTTCATTAAATTTTGCATATGTGTTTTATTCTCTTTACTCTTTCAACACAGAGAAAATGTGCAAGCCAGTATGTAACACTGTGCTATAGAAACTTAGAGATACACCATACCTCAGTTCCTCTCACATTTTCAGGGTGGTTCCTGATTGAACACTTAAATGTGAAATCATAGCATAAGGTTACTATGAGCAAATCCACAGATTATACCAATTCCCTGGTATTGTAAATGCTGGTGGGTTTGTGGGTGTGGTTTCATATCCCTTTGAGGTAAAGTGGCATGGGTTTGTTCTTAGATTTGACATGTTACTCTACGCCTCTGTTTTAAAACATTCCCAATTTGGGGAGCGAGTTTCTGTCCCAGATGAAGGAGGTTTAAGTATCTTCAACAGAGATCAACAGGAAGTCTGGTACAGTAACGTGGACCATTGTGTAGAAGAGGAAGCTGAGTTGGGGGCTAGTGACTGGAGGAGGGAAATTATGAGTACAAGCATCCAACATGAGTTTTCTCTGTAAGGTGGCTGGACTCACCTTGAGAGACACAGTTAGGAGGTCAGACATCTGTGAGACGTCCGATTAGAGCTGCCACTCCTTCGTGTGGCAAGGAGCCAGTTGAGATGGTTCAGGTTCCTTTAAGCTCCTTTCTGTTGCCTAGGACCAGGCTCAGATGAGTGTGTGGAGATGTACTCAAAGGAAATTCCAACTTTTTTTTAATGGATCCTATTAACCTATAAACGATATGTTCAAAAGTTCCTTTCATAATTTTGAGCTGCTTCGATATTTAACTAGTGGCATTGATAGGACACTGTAATCACGAGAAGGCTGCATAAATGATGTGTGTGTTGAGGGAATGTGCTTAACAGGATTTGCTGCAGTCAGCACAGTCAGGCTTGTTGGGATAAAGACCCTAGAGCTTCTTCCTGGCAACAACACACACGCACGCACACACACGCACGCACACACTCACTGTCCGAATCTCTGTCACATAATCATTCACACATCGTCAGTCACTCATCCTATCTCACATATTGTGAGATAGGATCCCACACTAATCCCACACGGTCACTCCTTCACACACATTTGACCCCACTTTGACACACTGAATCACAAACTCTTACTTTCTACCCACTCACTCTTGTACAGTCAATCGTCCAATCACAGACTCTCCGGCTGCCACACGAAGTTCAGAGAAGTGTCCTCATGAGCCGTGTTTAAACATGACCTGTGGGTAAAATCCAGAGAATTGTCTATGGAACTAACCCGTAGTTTGTCTTTGACACATGCACAACGCAGTAGGAAGTTCTCTGCTCATCCGTGATCAAAACAGCCAAAGATCCTCCGCATTTTTCAGGCGAGAGGTGGAGCAGCCTGGGGGAGTGGGATTTTATTGACAACACAGACACCAACGTTGGCTTTTTTCCCCACAAACTCTAGACATCTCATCTAGACATTTAGTAACTTTGAGTTTTTTTCATTTTTGTGTCTGAAGCACTATCAAACCCTCCCGGTCGCTAGCGGAGAATCCCACGGAGATCCCCTGCTGTGTTTTCACATCGACTTCTCCTGGATTTCTACAGACATTATACTAGGAGGCCAGGCGGAGAAAGTCCTCAGAGACTGCTGAGCGTGTCTCAGATATTTGCATTCATACTTGCACCTCCTCCATAGAAAAATCCAGAGGAACTGTGGCGTTCAGTACATGTCTGAAAGCACCTATGTTGTGTCCTGGTTTCCCCATCTCAACACATTAATGTAACACAACCGAATAACAGAGAACTGTTTATTGTTTTATAGACACAACACCTATTTGTTCATGTAATTATGAGAATAGACCGTCACACTTGGGTAATTAAACACTGCACACAACTTCAAGTGCAGCATCAAAATCTAACGCTTAATTCTCAACTTACATTACCTTTACATTTCTGTGTTTATTATTGTTTTCCTTTAGGGGGATTGTAGCCAGCATTCTTGTGTTCCTCTGTTTTGGAGTGACACAGGCCAAAGATGGACCCTTCACCAGACCACATCCAGGTAAGATGGTTACATTTATCACATTAATTTAAGTTTAAATGGACTGACTGTTCTAGTCTGTCAACCTAGGCTGCTCAACCCTAAAGGCTCTTATATGCTTCTACGTTCTCCGTTTCTCGGAGAGGGCTCCACAGGGGTCCAAGAGTCTTTTTGATATTTACTTCTCCGACCTTCTCCGACCACTTTACGTCGAAAAAAATTCACCGCCAAACCCATAGGCGGCGCAACAGAAGACGAGCTCAGAGAAGCCTACCCCAATTATCGGAAGAAGAAGTCCACTTGTTTATATTTCTCTGTCAGCCTGCCTCACACACAGTGAACGATGGCAACTAACAGAACTAAATAAAGTGACACCCAGCGGGTCAAGATGCTGATGTTATCGTTTCTTAGCGCAGCGGTTCCCCGGTCTTGTTTCCGAACTGTGTTGCTGATTCCACAGCTTGAATCTGCTTGAGGCTACATGTAGCTAGAAGCTACACGAACCTAGCTCCCCCCAGCTTCCACACACAGTCAGCAGGGACTCCCGACACTAACCACTACCCAGTGTTTGCTTCTAACCTGGCGGTATTATATAAACAGTGACATGATAGAAGTGGAATTAAAGTCGTGACGGCGGGTTTATGAACTGTTAGCACCGCAGTTAGCCCGCTAGCTTAGCCTGCTAGCGCCGTTTTGAAAGCTTGTTATAACCGTCTGTGACCGTACACACATGCCCTCAGTGCTCTAACGAGCCACCGTCAGCCGGACAACTCCGCTGGCTTAACACACACGTCACATTAATCGTAGAATCGTAGTTGTGTTTGAGTTTGATGCTACATGGAAGTAAACAAGAAGTTTGAGGTCCGGAAATGACGTTGAACAGAAATGACGTCGTACGGAAATGACGTCATACGGAAATGATGTCGTTCGCGGACCAATCACAGCCAAGAGCTGTCCGTCGCTCTCCAACATGAAGACGGAGAAGGGAGAAAAATCAGACCTGTACGAAAAGCTGTCCGAAGCATTCGGAGAGGGCGTTCCACGACGGATAGGGCGGTCTTATCTGTCCGTTTTTTCAAAAACGGAGAACCGTAAATTGGCCTTAACCCCAGTGTTTTATGATCTTTATGCCACTGATAAGTAAAAGCACTTTTCTCCATATATCTGGGGAACGTTGTTTCATTTCATACACATCTCTCTCCTATATTGTATATTGTTTCTCTGTATATTATCAGCTGGTTAATAAAGGTTAAATTGCCAAACACGCACTAAAGAAAAGTTAAGAGTTTGTCAATAAATTACACATGAATAACTGAATCATGTTACAGAGCTGTTTCATTCATCTTTGAATCACATGCACTTGTTTGCCCTGTGTAAGTGAGGAGGCTGAAATGCATCTATTAACAGCTTTGCTAACCTGTGAGCTGTAACCACTGCGTCGCTCAAAAGTCTCATGTTAGTGTCTGATGTGATATTTAAGTCCTGTGAGTGCTGGGAATCTAGGTTAATGTAGTAAACAAAGTAATGGAGACGTCTGTGTAGATGAAAAATTCAGTTGAGAGTAGGTGAGGTATTTTACATGGTTTGCATTACATGACAAGTCCCAGTTATTGTAACTGAATAGTAATAGCACATTCTGATGTAGGTGACGAAGGTGCAGGTAAGAACAGCAACACTGATGCTTAATTAAAGAGCTCTGAGATTCTGTTTTGTTGTGTGGCCATAGATATGATTTGTATGATTCATGTCAATGTAATGTAACAGTTTGCATGAAGATTGAATGATGTTGAGTTTATTTGTTGTTGCTCTTGTGAACTTGTTTGTTGGTTTTGACATCACCGTCCGTTTATATTTGTTGGTACAATTGTTTTCAAGACTTCATCAATCCACATCGCTGGTGTTTATCAGCCTAACTATAATATTGTGTATCTCCCCCCCCCCCCCTCAATCTGCTACACACAATGAATGGATGTTTATATTTAAACAATTAATTTCTTAAGTACTTTGTTATTTAAGTTTAACCAGCTCACATAACACACTACTTACTCTAAAGGGGAAAGCAGGGAGGAAGGAAGATAACAGAGTGTGGAGGACAGTCACGCATTGAGTCAGGCGCTTAATATTGTCGGTCGTTGTTGACGTGAGGTGGCACACAAGAATTTGTGTCGCCGTTGTTGGTTAACTTGTAGCTTCTCGAACCCTCCTATTGTGGAGTGAAAGACAAGTGGTTTCAGTATTTTGTGATTAAGAGTGTAGTGAGTGAGTTTGTTAGACACCCTGACCTGTTGACCCAGCAGAGTAGGTTCAGTTGTTGCAGTTGTGCTGAAGTTCCACACATTTGTGTCTTTTGGAAAATGACCAGGTGGGAGTTCCAGATTTTATAACTTGCAACTCCCCCTGGACGAACAGCTGGGACTGTCACTGGAAGCTCAACTTATAAATGTGTCTACAAAAGATATTACTTTAACACTAACACTTGAACTTAAAAAGGTACATTCTTGTGTAGGATTTTGGTTGATGATTCTACTAAATATTAAAACGATGCTTCGCCCTCATTTCAGGCGGGTACATATTCACTTTACAGAGGAACTAAAACTGATGTCATACTCAGTCCCAGATGTACTTTGGTTTTCTTTTTATCTCTTTTTTGAAGAGACACAGCAAATGTCCAGTATAAGTTGTTTCTACAGTTTCTCCCACCCTCTCACTCTTACTCTCTCAATGCAGCTTACTGGCGGTTCTGGCTTTGTGTCACTGTTGTCTACGAGCTCTTCCTCATCTTCATCCTATTCCAGGTGGGTCCACTGATGGTGGTGATGCCATGACTGACTGAAACACTCACTTGTAAACATTCAGAGGGGCATGTATACATGAACAAACCTTTAATTGGGACTGAGTGTAATTTGTTTTGACCTTTTTTTTATTTGTGTATTTGTATACTGGTGTCTGTTTTTGTTACTCAGTTTTTTCTCACGTTTTTATTTACCTTCCAAGAGACAACAGTTGTAATCTAGAATGAGACTCAATAGAATCCATACCTCAACCAAGGCCCAACAGTTTCCTTATGAAACTACATCTAAATTCACTAGATATTTGGATCTGTATCAAATTGCACACACTCATAAATATCAGTACCCTAAACATGTCAAGACCCATGAATTATTCTCTGAGAAATCAAGGATAATATTTGAAAACATTTGCCATCTGACTATGTAAAAGAAAGTGAAGGAAAATTCCTTGAAACCGCCCCTTGATCCAGATCCACATCAACATGTTATGGCTTTTTCCCTGAACCATTCAACAGCCTTTCACCAGGTTCCATGGTAATCCATCCCATAGTTTTTGTGTAATCTTGCTTACAGTTAAACAAACCAACCAACAGAGGTGGAGAAGGGGGGTGAATACATAACCTCCTTTGCAGAGGTAATTAGCATTCTTTCTACCTCTGGCAACTATAAATCATCCCAGCGAACCTGTATAGCAATCACATGCACACTGAGTACATGTCAGTGATAGGGCATGCACGTCTCTCTCAGGTGTTAAACTTGAACATTTTGGTGATGCACTCTCGCCTCCCAAACAAGGCATCAGAGCTTTTACACACCGGCCTTTTTTTTACATTGAACTTTTAGTTTTTAAAAGTCCAGGAACTAAAGCAACACAGCAACACTCTGAGAAACGATCTGGTGAAGTCCATAGAGGCATCTTAAAAAACCATAACACCACAACAAAGAAAATATAGTTTTTTGTTTTTAATGTTCCACTCCGTGCCCAGGTGCTTTTCCTTGTGGGACCTGCTTCCTCGTCTAAAACTTTAATTTAAATCACTATCACTGAGTGAGACCCTATAATATAGCAACCGTTTACAGCTATAAAACTAAATCTCATCCGGCCAGGACACTAGCAAAAACTTTCAAGACAGTTTCCTTCAGTGAGTAATCCTTACTTGGGTCTTGTGATCTCGGTTAGCCTCTGTGTCTCTTTTCAGGAAGAATAAGTGCTGACACTTTCCATACTTCCCCTCTGTCTTCTGTTTTCCAGACCGTGCACGATGGAAGACATTTCATGAAGTTCATTGACCCCAAACTGGGGGTCCCCTTGCCAGAGCGCGACTATGGAGGAAACTGCCTCATATATGACCCAGGAAACACCACGGATCCCTTCCACAACATCTGGGTGAGACTATTTTTTCAATGCATTTCATTTTACTCTATTTCATTTCTGCTGGAAGCAGACTTTATTTTGTAGCAGAACCACTCAGTATGAGGCTGCTCTCCGAGAAGTGATATTTCTGTCCTGGTGCTGTTATTTATATTATGGTCTACTTTTATCCTCAGTTATTACGAATGAGGAAATGACCCAGATCTCAAATACAGGAGTCTGTACACATTCCTCTGACTTGCTGTGAAACTGACAACTGAATCCTCTCTTTCCCTCTTTCACTTTCACTCATCAATTCACATGTTCACATTCCCTCAGATCACCTTCGCTGTCTCTTTGTCTTTTGCTTTCCATCTCCCTTCTCTCTTGTGCATACACACACAAACACACAGTTAGTGTGGCTGGATGCTGACTAGCACCAGAGGGTTGTGCCTATAATGCAGTTTGTAGCCCATCAGTTACAAACAGGCCTCCTTCCCCCTGGGGAGACGGTCTGATGCTGCTGCTGCTGCCATGCGTGAGCAGGCCCTGTCTCTTCTGTCAGCACGATTTCAGCCTCTCAGAGTGGGTCAAACCACCACAGCACCAATATATTACATATATTATGTGAAAAGCCTTTTTTAAAAATGTCTAATTATGGAGACATGTTTAGAAATAAATAATAACCAAAATGAAACTCTGGTTAAAATAACATAATAAACTAACAAAATAAACTGAAATGTACCAGATTACGAGGAATGAACACAATTATACAAATGTATTGAAGAAAAAAAATCATAGTAAGGAAGCAGTGTTAGCTAGGCCTGATAAACACAGCTAATGACTATTTTCATTATCTGTGATTGATTTTACTGTTAAATTTTCATTCCATTTTATGTCAGAAAATAGTGAAAGATGTGGTATCGCTTGATTTACCCAACTAATTCTACAAAAACAGATTATTACCAAAATAATAGTAAATTGTTTGTGATCAATCAAAAGACTCACCAGCTGAGATTAGACACGTAACATCTGTTACTTCTTTGGAATTCCTTCTTTAAAAGTTAATTTCAAGAAAATATAAAAAATGAATGTCTGTTTGACATGAAATGGATTCTATTTACTTTTTCTATTTAGTATTGCTTTTTTAAGCTCTTTGTTAGACTTTATTAAGCTAAACAAACACTGCACAAATAAAGACTTGCTGTCGCAGTTTAACCCTTTCAAAATTAAAAATTACCTTGATGAGGTGAGATAAGATGAGATGAGATCATTTATTAGTTCCACATTAGTTAAATGTGCTGTGTTGCTGCAGCAAAGGGACACAAAATATTCTAAAAATGAATATGTAAACATGTAATATCAATGCAAGGAAATATAAAAATAGAAATAATATATACATTGCAAGAATCTATACAGTGAGAGCAGAATCTATACAGTGTAAGGGATTGCACAAACGGCACTGAATTGCACACAGATAGCCAAGAGATTAAACCTGAGTTTCTTGTGCAGTCCCAGAATTGGTGTGTGTGTGTGTGTGTTCTACTGGGAGCAGAACTGGTTGTACAGACTTACAGCTGCAGAGAGGGACAACCTGTGATACCTCTCCTTCAGACACGTTGGGTGGATCAGTCAAGATGTCCTGATGATGTAATAGGTGTAAATAAAAGAGTTTCTTTATTCATTGTTCAGACTGATTTTGACATGATGAGAACATGTTAAAGCAACACGTTGGTTTGTTTCTACAGGACAAGATTGATGGCTTTGTTCCCGCTCACTTCCTGGGATGGTATATAAAGGTGAGCGTGCAGATTGCATCACACGCTGAACCTGACTGAGCACTAATATGCACTGACTGACTGCCTCCAACTTTCAAAACCATCTCTCCATTTGCGTCATGATGAGATGAGTTGAACATGGGACATCAAGCTCCTTGTCTATTTGCAGCACTCAGTCCTTGACATGTTGCAAATAAAAACAACTTCTTAGTCATCAGTTACAGAAAACACATTTAATGATGTTGATGTAAGAGTTTATACCGTGTGATTATAGAAAAACGTCTTTCTGTCAGATTATGTTAATTTAATTGAGGGTGGAAACTACAAATGACTCTTTATGGCAATATCTTTGGTAATTTGAATGCCGCTGTGCCTTCCTCTACTTGGCACGGAGAAGGAAAGGAAAACAACAGGAAGCCAAACTCAAACAAACATGGAGGAGAGTAAACATGAAAGAATGTGATAGCTTCAAACAGAATAAGGACTCTGACCAGCCAAGACTATAGTAGGAGCTTTAGGCATCAGACCATGATTACACGATTGACCAACAATTTCATTCTATTAAACTCCTAAAAAGAGATTTGGACATGTCTTAAATCAATTGCGAGTTTATATCAAATTTGGGGAAATGACTGCAATTTATTTACACATAAAAATCAGGCTTGATAATTGAAAGAGGCTCAGTTTCAGTTTATAATGAAATGACTCTGATGATTGACATGTTTAAAAAATCTGTCCTGTAAAATCTGATCTGTATTGTCTGTAATAGACTGACAACCAATCTCTATTGTGCTGTTGGAAACCAGCAGTCTGTTCTGTTCTATCTGTCAGCAATGTCGATTTTTAGATTTGTCTAAATAACTTCCTGACCTCCTCCTACTCCTCGCCATTCTCCTCCTCCTACTCACCCAACCTTGTGCTCTCTTTTCTTCTTCAGACTCTGATGATCCGGGATTGGTGGATGTGTATGATAATCAGTGTGATGTTCGAGTTCCTGGAATACAGCCTGGAGCACCAGTTACCTAACTTCTCTGAGTGCTGGTGGGACCACGTACGTACATATGTTACTGATCTTCTTCTTTTCCCACATGCTGCTGTGCTGCACAGTTTTACATTACTGTCGTTATCATGTCTCAAGACAAATCTAATCCTGAATCAATAAAAGTAAATGAAGGGCAGTAGATATAAAACGTGAGGCACAAGCCTGTTCGCCCACTCAAGAAGAATGAAAGCACAGAATCACCCGACACTCAAGCCTGTGTATACATTTCATAGAAACACTGACATATTCGCTGAGACAGCAGATGGTTCACAACATCCAGACACCAGCTCTTCAAGACTTAGCAGCGGTGGCTGCTGGCTTTAACCTGGCTGTACACTCTGAGTCACATTTGGAATGTTCTCAGACCTGTGCTAAGATTGCTTAGAGTTGTCTGGTCTGGTGTTCCACGCATCCATACCTGATCCCACATTCCATTCTATTCCAGGAGGTGGTTACTTTGTATGTGGAGCATGTGCAGTAGACGTTAATAGTCAGCGTGGTCACAGTTTTTTGGCTGCACGCGGACATCCACCGGGGGGTCTGTGCGTACCCTGATCGATGTGGGTGGATGACAATGTCTACGTCACAAGGACCATAATAACCCCAGTGGACTGGTGGAGGCAGAAACTATAAATTTGCCTTTAGAGGAAGATTCCTGTGAGCTGCCATGAGAGCTCACATTAATTGAAGACATCTAGACAAAATGGAGTATAACTGTAAAAGTAAACATAAAATTAAACATAATTAAATGCTCCTTGTTGACCTATAAATGCTGCCAGAGGACTGGGGTGCAGTGAATGAGGCGAAAATTTGCATAAATAAGCTAACTGGTGCAGCCAACCTGCTGTTAGTGTGCATAAGCTTGTGCAACACACTGCTGCAGCGTTCCACTTTAAGAATGGATTTGTTTAATAACCTGTTACCTGATGTATTACAGCAGTTTAATTTTTTGCCATTGAGATTTATGACAGTAATTAGATTCTCATTTGTTTTTCTGATAGTAACCTTCAATTACACAAGTGGGAAACTCTGCAGCGTAGTTTAAGCAACACAAATGAGAGCAAGTGTTCACAACAAAATAAGTTAGTGTAAACAGGCAATTATATGAAGATCAGGTGTTGATGGTACAAACATATTAAGCGTCAGTAAGAAATACGCGCAGTTACTAAAGTTGTTATACAAACAATTGATTATTTACATTAAATATGATCACAAAAGATTATGGTGGCTCAGAAGACATACACACACCATATGATGTTTTCATTCTCTCTCACAAAAGGAGGAGCAGGATGTCATTAAGTCTTACAGGACGGATACAGTGTCAGTTTTACTTTCCCATAGGAAGCAGCAAAACTAAAAGGAGAGGGATGATATTTAAGGCGAGCTCAAGCTGTGCACACCCACAACCAAAGGTCTAATCTAACACACTAGTGTAGGTTGATCCCAGTTGTGTAAGGGCCGTACTACTCCTGTTGAACCCTTTGATAACATATGTACTTTGTCTCTCTGCAGTGGATCATGGATGTGTTGGTGTGTAACGGCCTGGGAATCTACTGTGGCATGAAGACCCTGGCCTGGCTGTCAATGAAGCCCTACCAGTGGCAGGGCCTGTGGAACATTCCCACATACAAGTACGACTTTCCAAGTTTCTGCTGAGAACAACTGCCTGTGTTAATCTGAATTTGATTTCAGAACTATGCTCTTATAGAATTGAAACCTGACAAATTAGACTATTTTTATGTCACTGCGTCATTCAGTTCCCGAGTCCAGGGTGACTTGATTAAAATTGAGTGTTCTAATGCTAAGGTCACTCTCAAAACCCTTTGTTGCCTTGAGAGAATCTTTCAAATTTGGCACAAATGTTCACTTAGGCTCACAAATTGAATAATTAGATTTTGTTGGACAAAGGGTCACGGTGACCTCATATGAGTCTGGAAGTAACTGTATGTAGACTGAAACTGCTCTAGTTGGCAGAGGCATATCACTGCATGAGGTTATTTATAGAATATATTTCTTCTTCTCTTCTCAGATTTATAGGTAAACTGTTTACATTTAAATAATGTCTAGTTTTTTAACAGAACATCATCTTTTATCTTTATATATGTTTTATTCTAACCATGTCTTTGCTGTGTGCTTCTCAGGGGGAAGATCAAGCGCATGGCATTCCAGTTCACACCGTACAGTTGGGTGAAGTTTGAGTGGAAGCCCGCCTCCAACCTTCGACGCTGGCTCGCTGTGTTAGGAATTATATTCATGGTAAGAAATATCCTGTATTTTTTTGACATAAAAATGGTTATAATGAGATGACTTTACTTAAATGGAAAATAATAAGAATTAAATTTATTTCCTCATTTTCATACACCGTATTGACACTGCTGAAGCTTTTTCACCTAAATATTCAGCCCATTGCTGACACGCTAACTTTTCTGCATGATGGATTCATGCCAGACTTAAGTTTATAGCTCTCGAACTATTACTTGCATATCAGGAAATTATTCGGTGATAATCATGTTTTTTTTCTCTATTTCTTATTGAAGGTTGCTTACATTTTTGATTGTTATGAAAGAGCCTTATACAAGAGATTTTAGAATTGCTACGTTTATTGCTTGCAGCTATTCTGCTTAATAGGTTTTTTATTTTTTTTTTGCTGAATGTTCAATATATTAAGTTCAACTATCAGTAATAGCTCTTTACTTACTTGAATAAGAAATCTCAACTGTTTAGGAAAACATGATCTTCAAACACCCACAACTGCAAACATGATCAATAAATGGTTGCCGGATGTAGAAGGTCTACAAAAAAAATGCCCTCTTCTGTTTTATTCTATTAAATTATAATTTCAATGCACCGAAGTTGAGATGTGTTATTTTTGTCTTCTGGCCTCTTCTCAGTTCCTCCTGGCAGAGCTGAACACCTTCTACCTGAAGTGTGTGTTGTGGATGCCCCCTGAACACTACCTGGTGCTGCTCCGCCTGGTCTTCTTCGTCAACGTGGGCGGTGTCGCCATGAGGGAGATCTACGACTTCATGGACGACCCGTGAGTTTTCATAAATGCAGTCGACTGCTGGACAGTGCGGGTGCTATATATGTTGATCACGTGTGCTAATAACTGGAACAGTGATTCATAACACGGATCAAGTGTTGCATTTGGAACTTGCATTCCCTCAGCAGGTAACTGTAATGTAAAGGTAATAGAAACCAGTTTGAGGGAAGAGTTTGACTCGTTAGTAGCTTTTTCAGGCAGAAAAGATGAGCAACACATAGTGTATTTGTGTCCTATTCTAACAGCACTGACGCAGCTTTTCAGTAGGGGTGGGAATTGGCAAAAATGTGACGATTCAATAGTATTGCGATATTTGCGCCACGATTCAATAGTATTGCGATTCTGCGCTATATTGCGATACTGCAAGTATTGCGATTTGATCGCAAATGTCCCCCATATTATTCAAAGGCATTACAAAAAATGAGGAAAATAAGATTGCTCAACTCACTTCAAATGTCACATTGAATTCTGTGGCCACGGGCTGTTACATATATAATTGTAAATAAATATTAAAAAAATATATATATATATCAAATATCGTGATACTGAACAGAATCGATTTTTTTCCCCCACCACTACTTTTCACTCATTCTATTTGGACATTCAGTCCGTGCTGCAGTTCATTGTAGGTCATTGATATTTTCCAGTTCAGTGCAAACAAAGACATCCTGCATCACTATGTGCCCCATGTTAGGTTGATGTTGGCAAGACTTCAGGTCGCCTTAAGGAGTGAGCGTATTTATTTACCTGGCTGATGATGTGAGCTTCTTATCACATCCACATGTGGGAAACGAGCAGTTCGGGTATCATTGAGGAAACATTCCGCTGTTGCACAACCTGAAGCTCCATCTTTGGCGTTACTTGTATCAGAATCCAACCAAAACTGTTCAGTGGAAGTCAGTGTGGTGTAAAGTCTGGGTTTCAGAAGGCAGTGGAGGGAAAATGGTGTGAAAATTAAGTAGTTTGTTTACCATGTTGCCTCCCATCAGTTTAATATCTGTATTTTACTGAGCTTACAGTCTAGCTATGACATTCTCTATATTTGTACATCATTGTGTAACTGTAAGAGTAATACTGACCTTGAGTGATACAATGATTGGAACATAATAAGCTTCCCCTTAAGCAGTAACAACACCGTCCCTGTTGTTTTACTCTTCTGTAACCACACCTTATGTTATTTTCCCATCAGGAAGTTCCACAAGAAGCTGGGCCAGCAGGCGTGGCTGGTGGCAGCAATCACAGTGACGGAGTTCCTCATAGTGGCCAAGTACGACCCCAAGACCATCATGCTGCCCATCCCCTTCGGCGTCACGCAGTGCTGGTTGTTAGGAATCTTCCTCATCTTCATCTGGACTCTGTGGCGGTTTTTCATCCGGTAAGAAGTAGGCTGTGTCTCTGGGTTGCGGTAATTCGGGTTATAACTTGGAATTAATTCGTTATAAAAAAACAAGACATTCCTCACATCTCTCCATTTCCCCTCTCTCCTCCTCTGACCCTCCTGGTCCCTCCCACTCATGCTGATTAGTAACATTAGTATTCATTTGAGGTGGGCACAGGAGATAGGTGTTTGTCCCGGTCCACTCCCCCCCGGTCCACTCCCCCCTGTCAGCAGTGTTCTTCCCTATTCTGAGCCATAAGCATCTTTGAGCTCCTCTTGACTCATCTGTTTTTAGACATGAGTTTGCGTTTCACATATGACGAACGCAGCAGGAGATTATCTGGGTCAGACACGTTCACAAAAACAGGAACATTTCTGAAACCTTTAGGCAAGGGCTGGCACCTGGGTAGAGCGTGCAGGACACACTCTGTTTTCAGCACATAGACACTGGCGTCAGCCCTCATTACCAAAAGCTCTCAAATCAGTGTCTGTCACAGATCTTCTACATGTATGGCTCCACTTTTTCATTCTGAGCTATTTTGGGTAACTCAGAAATTTTTTTGACATTTGGGCTGGACGGTCAAGCTCTGGAAAAAGTTCTCAGCAACTTTCTTGGACATTTGTGTTCTCACAAACAGCACATCCAGAAAATGTCAGGGAATATCCGGACTCCAGTGCATTGCTGTAAGCAGCTTTACTGATGTTGCTCGACCCAGATCCTGCATGGCACTTTACATCTCTCTGTTATTGTGAATCATATCATCACTTTTTCAGAATTCCCTTCACATAATTTTTAGCCTCAGTGACCATCAGTGAAGCGTTCAGAAGACAGACCACATTTGCTGCCGATGTAAAAGTGATACACAGGAGACATTCTCATTAAATGAAACATAGGAGCGGTTTGCTCTTCCTCACACACATACACACACACACAAACACACACTGTTCTAGTCAGCGTGTTGGGGTGTCAACTTTCAAGAATCACTGTTTAAAGACGTCCTCTGTGAAAAAAGCAATAAAAGTGAGCGGAACAAAAAGTAACTGGTAGGAAGATTTCCTGCAGGTGATATTTCTATTAACAGGTTGTCTATTCTTCTTTATCCTCTCCCAGTGACATCACACTTCGATACAAAGAGACCCGACTACGCAAACAGGAAGTCCCCGCTGACTGGGACCGCCCTCTAGGCAACAGCGGCACCATCGCCCCCACTGGGCGCAGCAAACTGAATGGCAGCGCCGAGACTGTGAGGCAGAGGAAATCCTGAAAGAAGACCGGGGGGGGGGGCGTGGGTTGGAGTTGCTCACTCAGCAGCTACTGAAGGAGAAAGGACAAGGTTTGATGGGAAAATAAATAAGATGAGTGAAGGAGAATGGTGACACAGAGACACACAGATGGACACGTATTTGCTGTGTAGACTGTTTCTGTGCCTGCGTGACGTCGTTCAGACAGGTGAAGGTGGAAGGAGCTGTTTTCATTTGGTGCATCGTCTAGTAATTGTCATACTACACGGATTTACCTCATTCTATTTTTAAAGTGTGCAATCATGCACGTGACATTATTTATACATGTGAATGATGAAGAGGGGGGGGGGAAAGCTTATGTAGAGTAGTGGAAGGAGGGATAGAGGTGACAGTGACTCGACCAATAACGGAAAACAGATTCCATTTCTCAGCTGCACTTTGTCTTAGAAAACAAACGTCAAGTTCATGTCGCTGTAAATATGCTTTTGTTTTGTCATTCAGTGGTGATGAGAGTAATGTCTTTTGATGTGATGACTGATCTGGATTCCATTTATCGTCCATTGCTATGCAGTGTTCAGTATCTTCAGGAGTTTGGCCACACTATTGCAGAGCAGCAGTTAAAAGAAAGCTTGGTCAAAAACAAAACATTTCTGTAACCTTCAGTTAACGACTTTAAGGTTGATTGATTCCCATAAGTTTTTTACAGATTGTACTTCCCTGTTCTTAAGTATGATCCCAGTTTTTTTTTTTTATTATATAAATATGTTAACATGCTTAAATGTTTTCATTTACTGTTCAGGTGTGTGATTCCTATAAGCGCTGACCCTGGAGGTTATTAAAACTGCTGCGGGATCCTCCCTCAGTCACAGAGAGGAGAGGAAAACCCTCTAAAGTTGTTCTCTCCCCTCACGCTTTGTTCTTGAGAAGAACGAGTTTGTAAAAATAAAAAAAAAGACAAAAAAAGTCAAGACGTACCATATTCTAGGTATTTAACTTCCGATACTACACATGATATATGAGATATAGTTTGGTGATTTTTTTTTGTAGATGTTTTGTTGTAACTGTTATTTCTTTAGGGTGAATCGATTCTGAACACTAGATTGTACTCTAGCTCTTTTTTCTTTGGTAAATGTGGTGCAGAGAAATCGGCAGCATTCTCAAGAACAGATCCAGGACAATCCTGCTAACAGGAAGCTGTGCTCACTGTCCTCTCTGATGTTGGCTCTCATGTGGCACAGTAATGAATCTACACTGCAAGGTCAAGGCTTTGCTGAAACATTGGCTCACTCGGTCACATCAGAATGTGAATTTAATATCTGTTTCTTTTTAATGCCAAATCTCTTTCTCTGGTTGAATTAATTCAATTTTCGAAAGAAATGAAGGTTTAATGTTGAGTTAATTTGTGTTAAGGTTTGTGTTAAGAGAACCGATCTTGTGTGTGTTGGGGGGAGTTGCCATATTGCACATGCAATCAGCCAAAGCTTAGATCTCATTCTTTTTAAAGCCATAAAAGCAACACAGATTCACTTGAGCTGCTCCAACTGCCGTTAAACCTCACGCAGATTCCTTTTGATTTTAAGCAAAGCCGAATTTCAAAGCCATTGGAGTGAGTTGCCTCAGTAAACAGTTTTATGTTCCAAACTTAACTCGACACCTGGAAACCAAACTGAAAGTATGTCAGTAAGTCGGAGATCTCACCTCATTTCTGTCACACTGGGTATCTCGTGTCAGATTCTTCTGATTTCCGAAGGTTTTAAAGTTTTAAACCTTTAGAACATGAATCGTTCATCAACAGAAGATACATCCACAGCTATTTTGATAATTAGTTGTCATTGTTCAATTAAATATGTCAAATACTCTCTGGCAGCAGCTTATGTGGTAGTGAACTGAAGACCCTCAGGTCTCAGCACTGGACAAAACAAGGGAATTGAAGACATGGCTTTTTTTTTTTTACTATTTTCTGACATTTTACAGGCCAATCAAATGAGCAACAGATTAATCAATAATCAGAATAGTCATTAGTTTGAGTTAAAACTAAAAAAAACACCTGTGTGAGTAGCATCATCATCACTACCATCTGACACCAGGCCAAAGAGAAGAAGTTCCTGCCATCATTTAAAATAAATGATCCAGAAATGTCATTATCATACAACACAATAAGCAAACTGAAAATAACGCCTTTCGCGTTCTGATCTTGCTGAATCTCCACTGTCAACAAAACAAGCTTTAGTCTCTTAAGGTCATAGAATCTGTGGTTAACTTTGTGTGTGTGTGTGTGTGTACAACATCCGTGACGATAGCTCCTAATGATCTTGTTGTAAACTAGACTGCTGCTGTATAAAGATAAAGTCCTTTCCTTCTGAATATAAACCAGCAGAATCTGTCGTTCAAAAGAGAGGGATGTTCATCATTTTGAAGTTCTGACGTTTGTCACATATACAAAACTCCTCTTCCTCCTCATCCAGGCTTTTGAAATACTTCAGCCTCTTTTTTGGAACACAGATGCTGTGCAAATTAAAAACCCTTAAAACCTCTAGCTGGTGTTAAACTGTGCTCGTTATTCTGTGCTGTCCTGGTTCAGTGGCTTGAGAACTTTGTAGGAGTTCAGAGAGTTTGCTTTTTTCCTTCTTAAATCAAATTGATTTAGATGTGGGTCTGGGGGATTCACTGTGTTACTGTGTTCATGTCTTAGATTGGCTAAAGTGCATATATTTGCACATCAGCTCTGACAACACTAAATAATGAAGTCAGAGACTGAAACGGGAAATGGCCAAAAATACTAATAATAAAAAAACAGGACCTTTTCCTTTTAGTGTTCGATTGTGTAGTTTAACTTACGGACACATGGGGGCGGTATATGTTTCGTTGATTTGCTGCTGGCGCTGCCCTTTGTTCTTGTCTATATGACAATCATCATTGGCAACTTGCAGTTAAGAGCAAATTTCAATGGTTTGTGTAAATGTGAAACATGTTAAAGATCAGAGAAATGAAATATGCTGCACCACAATTTTATAATGTTTTCAATAAAATCAAATGAAAACCTGAATCAAGCTTAGTCTGTGTGTTTTTAACAATACAAAAGTTTGGAAAATTATCAAACAGCTTCTATTGTGGTAATATGATTGCACTATGATACTGATACTCCACTGTCGCTCTTCCACTAACAGAAGCTCTTAAAAAGTCTAAAATGTGAATCTAAGGCCTTAAAAACTTAAATAAGTCAACATATGTAATATCTTTAATAGGTTTGGGTAGTTCCTACTTATGTTGTTTAACATTACTTCTGCTGCAGTTTTAAAATTAGTTTTGGTAACATGCAGTTTATTTTGTTGCAGTTCTTTCTCAACAGTACAGATGTCACTGTAATAAAACTCATTCATGGGATAGGCTCTGCTACCTCACCTTATCTTAAAATACGGGGAAGTGTAAGCAATTCTGGGATTGATATTCCTTCATATCTGTCATACTTAACATATATTTTATATTAGAATAATTTATATAAAAAAGTCTTCAATTGAAATTGATGAAACCCTGGTTCTCATACACAAAGATGTATTGTGTCAATTTCCTGTCACACCGAGGAGAGGAGTTGGTGATGAAACTATTCAACCTTTCACTACATAAAGAAGTTGAGCAGCTTGGGAATTAAGTACTTAGTTGTGTTTTTGCCTTAATGCCAAACAACTGCAAAAGTTAAATACAGAAGCCACAGTCCAACAAACATGGCAAAGTGGGCAACAATTGGTGTTGACCACGATCTGACCTTTTGCAGTTGTGTTTCCCATTACAGCGCTTGTGTGACACGTCTCGTCCATCAAACACATAAACGAAAAATATAAAATTTTGTCCTGACCAAATTGCGTTACTTTATTTTCTAGCTGCTTGCTTCTGTGACAGTAGCGTACGTTCCCAGACGACTTGTCTGCGTGTTGGCAGCTTTATTTTACACCTCTTCTCCCAATGAGGTTCCCTTCAATAGTGTGTGAGCAGACGGAAGAGAGACAATGTTGAGTTTCTTTGTTCTTCAAAGGAATGACAAGGGGTTTAAAAGGAGCACTTCATTCCAGGAAATCAGAAAACATTTTAGAGCTCAGCCAAACCCGGTACATTTACAGTCAATACAACAATCAAAAATTACATATTATTTTCAGGAGACTTTCCAGAAAGATTTTTTTATGAAATAATAGCCCCATAAAGTGTCTCCCTAGTGCAGAGCATTTCAATTTTGCATATGGAAGAGTTTTTCTCAATGTATGTGACACATGAATTTACCTGCTTCACTTAGTTTAAGGCAGAATATATTATAGAAGCCTATTAAAATAGTATATTGAGCAGTGTCCCACTCGTCTCTAATTGCATAGTTTCATCCATTCTTCAACTTATTGTCCTTCAGCTAATCCATCGACATACACGTACAAGTGATAAGAACCATCTTGCACAGCCCAGTGCACTGAAAGAAAACACTCTGGGGTTAACGTAGACATAACTACTGTCATTCCCGCACATTTCCTGTAGTACTGGATTAATCAGTACAGAAAATAAACTCTCTGGATTCCCTGAAGCAGATACAGTGGATATCAAGCATTAGAAAAGCAGTGCATAGAACCCGCAGGAGTGTAAGAGGAATCATTTAGCTACCAAAAAATTGAATATAAAACTTCAAGCTCTAGAAACACCTTGCTTGGACTATAATTTATGCCTGAGATCGTCATCTGAACATGTACCACAGCCTCTTTGGTTTGAGAGCTCGATGTCCTTTGGTAGTTCTGTGGTAAAAGGCACCGTCCGAATGTATCTAACAGTTAATACAAGGCAAAAGTGTGCAAATTTGTAATTAGGATCAGTCTCAAAATAAACTGGGATCTCTCAGTCAAAGCTAAAAATACACATCTATATAATAATCTGCAAAGAGTAGAAAACTGACTCTAAAGAGACAAAAAAAACGAAATCTATCAGTAACCAAGTGATTAGTTTGCCGTAACAAAAATGACTGGTTAGGGATAACGTCTTATTTACGTGTTTTAGAAAAATGTTCCTTGTGAAGGCTATAAAACAACATTCCCTGTTTGTGTTTCTAAGATCTGACCAGTTTGAAGCCTTGACCTGTGTCCAGTATCGCTGGTGGGAACCAGTTGAGTTTGACTCTCTTGAGGCACCGCAGGCAGACGCTGCAGACCCACAACAC
The DNA here is from genome assembly GCF_963576545.1 of Limanda limanda. Lineage (NCBI taxonomy): Eukaryota > Metazoa > Chordata > Actinopteri > Pleuronectiformes > Pleuronectidae > Limanda > Limanda limanda. The sequence continues at coordinate 24,083,493 of NC_083643.1, forward strand.
GTTCATGCTGCCGCACCACAACACCAGCTGCACCACGGGGTACGTGACCCGGGGGTAGTACATGCTCCAGTGGTTGGTGACGTCGCTTCCGGTCGGCAGGTGCAGCGTGTAGTCACTCCAGTGTTTGGAGATTCCGTATGTGGCAGAGACCAGCCGGCCCCTCTCGGACCACTGAATGTTGCTGCTGGAGTTGCAGTTATACTCCACCCACTGGGAGGTGAAGTCTCCGAGCTGCGGCGTGTCCTGCAGCTCGGCGTCCGTCCCCCTGGCGAGCGTGGCCCCCTGCACGGCCATGTGCATGCCCTCCACCTTCGTGACCTCCTTCACCCACGGCCCAGAGTTGTCGCAGTCCAGCACCAGGATGAGGCGCGAGCAGAAGCTGCCGTTCTTCTCCCGCCACCAGTCCAAGATGTGCGCCAGGCGAAGGGTGTCTCCTCCTGAGGAACAGAGAAGAACATTGGAAAAAGGAGAGTAAGATACTTGGCAGGGATCACTAAGGAGATTTGAACAAAATGCACCAGATAAATAACATTAAACAAAATAAATACATAATTAAAAACGGCAATAAAATCACAACAGACTGAGACTAGGATGTGGGTTAGGGTCAAAGTGGGACCACACATTAATCATGTAAGAGAGAAGAAATTGAAGAGAAATACTTTAAAAATTGTAGACAATCATTATGCAACTTTTTCATTGGCTTAGTTTTAAATAGTGTTGATCACTCCTTTGTTCCACGTCCTGTATGAGAATTGGTTATTGTTCCTCTTTGACAGCTATTGTACAATGAACTTTAAAAAAAAAAAAAAAACTGTCTCTATCAATCTAAGGAAATATTGGTAGGTTTTAATCTCTGAAAGTTGAAAGCTGTTTTGGTACAATAATGTTATTTACAGGGACTGATGTACTCCGGACCTTCTGCTACCTCTATATACAGTATGAGGACTGGTATCACCTTTAACATCCTGTTGAATCATCCTGGTCTATAGTGTTCCAAAGACCTTTAAAGTTGGATACATGAGCAACTCTAGATCCGTATAGACCTGAGCACATATGGTGAGAATAATAATGCAAAGAGTGTTTGCTCTATATTGAAAATACAATTGTTTAAAAGGAGTATTCATCATTCAACAAAAATGATGATATAGTCAAACATTTACAATTGACAAAAGTGACTCAACATTTAAGGTAAATCACCAATACAATTCTAACTGCAGTGTATAAATAATGCCACTGCATCAATCAACCAAAGCTGCTTTCAGACAAGCACTGAAGTCCACAACATTTTCTGGAATTTTCCAGAAGGTCTGAATAGGAGACATCAAATCAGTGGCTCCGAACATTTCCCAGAAATCTTTCTGCCAACCAAGCGAGCAAGTGGGCGTGTTGATGAATTTTCTAACACGCAACGGACATAAAAGTGAAAAACAAAGAAACATCTCAGGATGAAAAAGAGGTGTCATACTAGTAGAGTATGCCAACGAAGATTTCAACTTAGAAAGGCATCCCGATTCAAGAGATTTTGGTGATAAGGGCCGATGCTGGGGTCATTGTGCTGCAAACAAAAAGTTCAAAACGACTCAAAAAAGACTTTAATGTAACTGTATTTTCCCCTTATTGCCTGAATTAATTTCCAATTATATAAAAAAAAATATTATTTGTGTTTTTGGCTGTCATACAGATGCTAAATTAAGTGGAGATTGTTAATTTCAATATAGCATATACAATAGATATAAAATTTAGGTATGAGGCAAATTAGCGACATTAGGCATAATGGGTTAGGGCTAGGGCCGTAATTCAACAAATTTTCCAGTCTCTGGTATGTAGATTATTATATTGATGCTGCTTTTGCTTGAAATTTAATAAAAACATACGTTTCTGTACAATCATTGCTGTTCCATCATCAAAGTATTTCAAATACAGCTTAATACCTCAAAATAACTTTGCTGCACAGTACCAAGGGGCTAGTATGTATTTTCCACTCCGACCACTAGATGGCGGCAGAGTACTCCCAATACCTTCATTGTATGTGTAGTATTTGCATCATCAGGCATTAGTGGGATAAAAAGACTGGGGTTTGAGGCGAATTAGCGACATTCGTCTACAAGGGGTTAAACTCATAAGTTGCTCATGTAATACAACACAAAGCATCTCTTCACAATAAAGCACCTACAAAAACTAAATTTGTGGTTAAAGACAATCTTGTGATCACAGTAACAGCAAAGCAAATGGTGCACCCTGATTTATTTGAGTGTTACAAGCATGAGACTTGTACTGGTCTCACCTGACAGCGCCCACTCTCCACTCCTATGGGTGTGACCACTGTAGAAGATCACGTAAGTGTCGTGGCGAGGCCCGTCTGCCGTGCGGAGCTCGAAGAAGGATTTGATCTTGGCCTGCAGGGCCTCCAGAGTCACGCCGCTGGTGGAGTAGTCGCAGCCAAAGGTCTCGATCAGGTGGTGGGCGAAGAAGCGCTGCACGTTGTTCAACATGCCTGTGGAGCGTCTGTTCAGGTCCTGCACCTGGTCGGGAGGCAGCAGCATGGGCTGGCCGTCGGGGCTGCAGCACAAACACAAACAACACAGAGGAGGAGTGAGGGAAACGTGTCTATTGAGATCAGTCGAGCTGCACAGGCCGGAGCAACCACCGGACTGGGACGGACAACTTCTTGGTTTTAGATATTCTGACAAGCCGTATTGCATGTGATGTTTTTCCTGCTGAAGATGATTTTAATCATTGCCGTCCAGGCAATAGCAAAATGTCGTGTCTTATTTTGTGTGGCCAGATGCATAAAAACATAACAAAAAAGGACACAGAGCAAAAAAATAGAAGGTCACTAGGTAGAGCGCAAACCCCAACAAGGCCACCACATTTCATACACTCTCAGTCATCAATTCCCTAAATGATTTGTTGTTTTATCTTTTAATATCTACTATCCTTGGCCCACACACAGCCCACTTGAACATGGCTGGTTGTTTATATCCACTCTGCAATAGGGATGGGGGAAAAATCTATTCAGTTACGAATCGCGATTCTTGTGAATGACGATTTTAAAATCGCCACGCTGCCTCCCAAATCGATTTTTTCAAACATATATTTATTGGTTTTATACGGGGTAGGATATATGGGGGGAGGAGCAACCTCACCCCCGAGCATGTTGACCAGCTCTTGTTTTTGCACATGAATCTAAACATACCCAAGCACTAGCTTTGCATAGCCTACATGCAAACAACAGTGAAGCATAGCCTTCTTTTTGTTTATTTCAAAGTCTATATTTTAATTAAACTTTTATTCATTCTATTTTATTGACCTTTTATTTATTGTTTAAAAGTAGCCTAAGTGGCAGACATTTCTTAATCTGTCAGTATGTGTGCAGTGAACAGGGGCTATACAATAATAGGGCACATTTTTATTGATTTTCTCTATTGGCTGCCCGGCAGTCATTAAGTTCATGTTAATATTTGAAATAAAACTTGTAAAGCTCTAAGTGAATTTGACTGTGTTGTATTTGAAGGTCTGATTCAACTGTTTTGCATGGTCCAGTATTTAAAAAAATAATAACCAAAAGAAATCGTGAAATATCGTATCGTAATACCCAGAGAATACTCTGCAAGTGGCAAAGCGTCACACTGTACCTGCAGTAGTTGGTGGGAATGACCAGTGCGTAGCCCACACAGGTTCCTCCCAGGCTGGTCCCCAGCTCGTGGAAGAGCCCGTGGAACAGAGACTCCAGAGGCAGGACCAGCAGCACCAGGCTGATGAAGAGGCTGCTGGAGGCCTGCAGCACATTCACATTCACACACAGGGTTAGAGTTAGAAAGACAAGAAGAAAACAGCTGTGTAAGACTAAAGCACAGATGAGTTTACATGAATCTTGTAGACAACAAAAAACATTACTGTTAAAAAAAGTTAAAAACAATATTCATCTGACCCATCTTATAGAAGGTGAGAATTCTGAGCTATTATTAATTGATATTTAAATATTTAATTTATGGGGGATAACGGTTTGTAACAGATATAGCTGTATCAGTGTATTTGTTTTATGACATGCAGCAACATAAAACTTTTTTTACAAAATATAATGCAAAAAGATTGTCATATCCGTAATGCTCATCATAGTCCTGTGTTGCATTAGCACTACCTAGATAACAAGTGTTTCCATAGCTGTTCAGTTGAGTGTAATCTTCTGTCTTCACTCTATAACATTAACAGTGTTACTAATGGTAATGTTACTCAAAAACAAACAATTCCAGCCTCTACATTTTTTTTTTTTTTTTAAATAAAGTGTCTGGTTTCCACCAGAAACATTAAAATACATTAAAAACATATATAAATGTGTATAATAAGCTGTGTGTGTGGCTATTATTTATTTCAACTATTTATTGGGGCAAAAAATTGGGATCTGAGACTTTGTGTTCTTTCTCCTATTTTCCACATCTTTTAGGCTTTTGATAAACAATTGAAAGTTTAACTATAATTGAAAAACATCAGCTACAGCCCCAAGGCACGGATAAATATTTCATGAATGTTTTAGACTTCAAATTCTATGTTGATGCTTATCTTGCACTTAAAACATTGATGCACCTCTCCACTCTCGTTTCTCATTAATGTTTTAAAAATGATTTTGTTGATGTTCTCTGTCACATGCCACTTCCATTAGACTTCTGTCCGTCCTGGGAGAGGGAGCCCTGGTTTCTATTGTGTGTCCCCTGTCAAATGGGTTTTGGTTGTTTGTTCCTCACTCTTATCGAAGGGTAACGGCAGGTGTGAAATTGTGATGTGCAATTTCCCCCATTTTCTACGAATACAAGTTTATTTTACATTTGAATGAATTGGAACGTAAATATGAAAATGTTGATGCTTGTATTATTATTTTGATATCATTATCTTTTGCATGATTCCTCTTTTGAAAATGAGCAGATAGCTGTGTGTGTGATGCGTGCTTGTAAAGTACATGTGTTGTCTCATACCTGCCAACACAGAGCAGCCACAGCAACAGTGGTGACCAGCGTGAAGAGCGCCAGACGCTCCGAGATGAGGCAGAAGTGTCTCATGCCCTTGGAGGCCATGATCTTGTCCACGCCGCTGACCCCTGACCCCTGGTACAGGCCCACCCTCTGGCACTCACTGAGCTTGGTGTGGAAGCCCCACACAGTGATGACAAACACCAGGTGGAAGACGCACCAGAGGATCACACACACCACGAACCCTGGGATCATGAAGTACCACTGGTCCCGGTCCGCCAGCTTCCGAGAGGCCAGGGTGATGAAGGTGACCTCCACCGCCAGCAGAGGCAGCAGGGACATCCTCCTCCACAGACCCCTCCACAGCAGGAAGGGCTGCCAGCGCTCCGTCACGGAGAGCCCGCTGAAGTACACGTCCAGCAGCGGGTCGCACAGCAGCTGGCTGAAGAAGCAGGCCAGGGCGAACGGGTTGGTGTTGACCCGCAGCGAGGTGAAGTACAGCACCGCGGTGACGGCGGTGAAGCACGCCAGGTTGAGGAGCGCCAGCACCGCCTTCATCCGGAGGGCGATCATGACGGTGGCCAGCGCCAGCAGCAGCACCATCACGCTCAGGGAGTCCCGGAGGTGCAGCGTGGTGCTGGCGGCGGCGAAGCCCAGCAGCTCCATGCGCTCGGCCGAGGTGAGGAAGGCGGGTCGGTACCGGGTGCAGCCCAGCAGCCGCTCCAGCAGCGCCCACAGGGTCCGGAGGGCCACGCTGGCCAGCAGCAGGGAGCTGGACACCCGCTCCTTCAGGTCCTCCTGCACCTCCGGGCTGCTGAGGAGGCACAGCAGCCCCAGCAGGAAGCCGAACACCAGGTGCAGGATGCCGAGGCTCACCCGCTCCATGCCGAAGTGGTAGTAGAGGACGCAGGCCCCCCCCAGGACGAGCAGAGCCAGCACGAAGATGACGAGCAACGTGGAGTCCACGCTCCTCTCCCAGCGGGCGTAGAGCCCCAGGCCCAGGGCGAGCAGCAGGCTGAGCCCGGACAGGTACCCGAGCCAGCGCACCGAGGACCAGCGCCTCACCTCCCCGTTCACCTCCTCCAGCCGGGTCATGGCTGCGTGGAGGCAGTGGCTGAAACAGTAGCGTAGGAACCGACACATTCTGATAGTTAAGTCCCAAATAAAGCAGCTCTATAACGGGCTACGGTCGCTTTACAGCCCGGGAAGACATTACAAACCCCGGGAGTGACTTCCGCAACAGGTTGAGCTGTTGCGTGGCTAGCTTAGCTCCAGTTAGCTCCCAGCGGGGCATCTTTACACCGGGTAACGGCAACACTCACACCCGGAGGACCATGGCTCTGGAGCTCGGTCATGGTGGAATCTGCTTTACTGAAGACAGGATGGAGGGAGCAGATAGCGGCTGCCAGCACCGGGACAAACACTTCAGGTCAAAAAGTTTGTGTCGCTAAAAGTTTTGGGTCTGATGAAAGTCGCCATGACACTTGCTCCGACTACGGCATGCGCAGAGGGTCAGAAAGGGATAGTCAAATGTCAAATCTGTTTTATTATTTAAAATGTCCGATATAAACAAAATATGTAGTTTGTCGGACAGAATTAGTTTGAGTATATTTCTTTGATTAGCAGCTTGATGTATGTTGATGATGTATTATCCATTAGGCTAACCCAGGCACATGCCCTAGGGGTCAGGCTCCCCCAGGACCAGGGCCTCTGCGTGAGGGACCGGCCATGTTTCATGATTGAGAGCATGGAACGACCACAACTACGTCACATGATCAAACATAGTGAGGACCATGCGATGAAAAAATGCACTAAAACAACTAGAAATGAGTATAAAGACACGTACAATAAACATAAAGACAAAGGAAATAACTATACAGAACAGCACTAAACAGACAGTAAATGGCGATTTGACACAAATGTTACACAAAATGACGAGAAAGATACAAAAGAAGGAACAAAGACTCAGAAAATGTCAATTAAGACACAAAATGATAATGAGGACACAGAAAACTAGCATCAAAGACCAAGATCAACCATTAGGTCACGAAACATAAAGAGAAAAGCATCAGATAAAACAGACAATTATAGATATATCTGATACTTTTTCACTGTATTTGGAGTATTAATAGTTTTGTGCCACTATTTTTATTTGCCTGCTTTTCCTACAAAAGCTGACTGTGTACCAAATACAAGTATTCCAATGTACCCATGCAGTCTTGTACCTGTGGAAATGGTGTGATTCATATATTTAATGTGTAGTATTACTACATGAAGGGATCCTGCTTCATGACACCAACCTCTGCTCTATTCATGTTTTCAATCTCTAATGTCAACTAATATTTTCAATGATTCACTTGAGCCACTATTTAACCACTTCATAAGCAGTAAATTAATATTGAAAAATAAGGCACAATACACACAAAAATAAAACAACACACGGACACTTCACATCTACATTCATTTATAAAAGAAAGATACAACCGTACTACAAGCACACATTGTTCGGCATTGTTGAACATGTTGATAATGAAGATGAACCATCTCATGCAAATTGGCTAAAAGAAACACTGGAAGACAAATGCACCAAAGTCAGTCACAAAACACCCTTCAGAGTCTGAGGATGTGTGGATACTGTTAAATGTTTTTACTTTTCTTTTTTTTAAACAGAGAGATGTGCATTACTGAAAACTGATATGACATGGCAACAACACACTGCATTACACCAACACTGGAACTGTTCGTTGTTAACTGTTAATATGACAAAAGGAGAATAGATTGTGTACATTGTTAAGATTCAGATATGCTTGCTAGCTTCTGTTGAAAGTGAATCTGGTTAATTTTCTGCAAGGGTGTGAAAGTTGGAGTGCAACAGAAATGTGGACAAAGAAGGCACCTTAGACTCACTGGGATCATGTTATGGGCCCATCGTATTGGTTGTAAACCATCATCGTAGGAAAATAATTACATTTTATAACACCCTTTGGGATCAGTGATAAAGTGCCACAGGCGAAAAAAGAACAAAAACATCACGTGAATGTATTCCTTCATTCACACTGACAAACCCAACCACAGTCACACATCCGGCCCGCTCCGGGACAGGCGGCAACACACACTAACGTTTCACCTGCTAGTGTCTTCGGATCTGGTCTTGCTGGCTATTGCTGAAATCCACAGTCTGTCACCTGGTTCAGTGGTTCGGTTACGACAAAACAATAAATTAGTGCAAATTTCTGTCCAGGTGAATTTTTGTGACCGCGAGGAGATCAGACCGAGAAGACACCGTATGTATTTCCATTTCCAAGCTACAAAACTACATCAAAAGGATTCTGGTGCTGAAATGGTCACTGACTCGCAGTGTTGTACTATGTGCCTCTGCTTGAGAGTAAAAATATACTGGAGCTCTAACAGGAGATAATTCAATGTAGATATTTCTGAGGACAATAAGGAGGAGGAGAGAAGTGTAATACCTACTTTGAAACAATCGTACCTTGTTACACAATGAGTAAACACAGCTACAGTTTCACATTAGTAAACCTAGTAATACTACTGTACGGTTCTGAAAAGGTTTTAAAATGCTACAAATACCACGTTCTTGTAAAAGATACACAAATCATTCGGAGGGATGCCAGGTTGAAATGGCACCGCCACACTTTTACACCGGACAACACCAATGTTCTGAGAATATAGATTTCAAAACAATCAACTTCTTATTCTTTTGCTTTGGAAAAAAACTAAATGCACATCAAGGATTATCAGAAAGTCGAGCTGCATGACTGTGACAGAAGCGAGCGTACCAAGTCCTGTCGTTCCACATCAGTCCCTCCAATGCAATCCAACCATCAGACTGCTCGGGTTGCTGTATTTGGCATATCTACTAAGCAGCCTGCCACACTAGCTTCTTCAAACAGCGACTGAGTACAGACTGTGGACAAGCTGACTTTTGTTATTGAGAGCTGATTGGAAGATGGGGTGAAAATTGAGGAGCAGGGAGTAAAGATATCGTAAGGGAATTCACTTTCCAACTCTTAAGACTTTTAGAAAACCTAACTATTTATCAAAATATATCCTTCTTCGTGTGTGTGTGTGTGTGTGTATGTCTGTGTATGTGTGCACTTACAGAGAAGTGTGTATATGAGAAAATAATCTGTAAACTCTCTATCACACTGTGCAAACTGCATTGGAGGAGAGGGAGGATCAGGTGGAGAAGAATGCAGCAGGTTCAATTTGGCAGCGCAGCAGTTGGAAGGGGGAGGTGACGGGGGAGGAGGGGGGGTCGCTGGTGTAGCCTAGCTTTGAAGCAGTATGTGGTCCTCCAGCTCGTGGAAGCCGGGCACCGAGCTGCTCTGGCTCTCTCCAGAATCGGAATCATAGGGCGTGTCGGGCAGCTCCATGAAGCCGCCGGCCAGCTGGTCGTCCTCGAACTCGGAGCGCGCCTGCACCGGCACGTCGGCACAGTCATCCTCCTCGGTGGAGTTGAAGTCCTGAGGGATGTAGAGCATCTCCGGGTAGTTGTGCGACACAAGGTCACTGGTGGTGGCCAGCGACACCTTGCGGAAGGCGATGAGATGCATGTGGGAGTACTTGACGTACTTGTAGCGCTTGAAGCCCAGCGACTCCACCGCCACGCGCCAGCTGCGCATCATGAGGGCGTGGCGGTTCTGGTGGGAGGAGTCGGGGGTGATGATGAGCAGGAGGCCGTGCAGCTCCAGCAGCTCGTGGGCCTTCTTGCAGCAGATCCAGCGCTGGTACGGTGACGGGAAGTAGGAGAGGAGCAGTGAGAAGACCACCACGTGGAACAGCTGGGCGGGCAAGGCGTCGATGGGGTTGTGGAGGTGGCGGAGGAAGGCGTCGACCGCGTCGCCTGCCAGCTGGAGAGGCTGCTGGAGCTGGAGGTTGAGGAAGTCACACTTGTACACACTCTGAGGGAGAGACAGGGCAGAACAAACAGCATGAAGCACGGCTCAAATGGGATCTTTTACGCCTACAACCAATGTCACTCCTCTTAATCCGCTTTTAGACATGCACTGAACTGCAGACAATCTCCTGAAATGATCCAGAGGGACTGTAGGTGAGAACAGAAATGTCTGAATCAGTTGCTGCCTGCATTCTCTGGAGTTTCTCTTGCCAGCAACCAAGAAAAACTCTGGAGAATGTCCAAGTGAGAACAGCACCAGATTGTCAGGAGGATTCATCGTTTGCAGGTGGGAGTGTGATGATGTTCTTAGTACACAACAGACGGTGTTTCAGACAGTGAAACTGAAAAAACCCTAAAAAGAACACTACTATCTCGGGATGAAAGAGAGGTGGCGTACAGGTAACAGACACGGATGAAGATGTCAACCTGGAAGGACAATGAGATTCAAAAGTTTTTGGTGATACGAGCTGAGACAGACCTGATTGTGCTGTAAGCAATAAAGATGTAATACATGCAGCAGAGTTTAAAAGTTACATCATGCATGCTGCGCCACCTCTCACTAACACTGCATTGTTCATATGTTAAAAATGTCCAGACCCAATTGTGCAAACATATGACGGAGTTCAAGTCTGAAATTGTTGTTTCATTACAGGCAGCTACAGGATGCACAGCACTTTTTGTTCTGCTTTCTGCTGAACACACTCTTTACGCACACGCCCACAGACACAAACACCTGCACACACACAACGCAGACCCCATGCATGAGTCATCATGGCTCTTGCTTTGGTATTGTCAACACCAGACAGGATATCCTTATGTATTTTATGTGTGTCAAATATGTTGTCAAAAGAAAGCTGGAGCACTGGTACCTCGACTGCAGGCACTATGTCGATACCAACTGTGAGGAACTCATCAAACTTCAGGAACGGGTTGAAGCAGCTTCCCACGTCAAGGACACGCATCTTTCTCAGATGAGAGATTGAACTGAAACACAAATGAAGTGTCAACTGAAGCAAATAATGTCTAATCCCAGCTTTACTCTGTATATTTTAAAAGCAGCTTATTGGCAAACAAACTGAATATTTAAATAGTAATGGATAATTGATTTTGGATGTTTTTTTGAACATTATATGAAACAGATAAATAAATATAATCTCTACTACATGTTACAGAAATTATGTTTTAAAGAAATGAAATGAAAATATTGCATAAATATAGCATAAAATATCATTGTGGTGAGGAGTGTGTTTTTATAAGATACTTGCTGAATATGAAAACAACCATTTTAATTATCAGAAATACAGACAATAACGAAACTATAAATATGTGGTTTAGAAATACAGAAAACAAGTTATGTTGTGCGTCTATTCTACTTTACAAATCTCTAATATTTTTCAAAGGAGTTTAACAACAAAGAACTGCAGTGTTTTAAGAGGCATTTATCAATTAGAATAAAACACCTTCTAAATAAAGCCCTTTAGTACATATCCCGGCTCTGGTAAAAAAAGGAACTATCCTTAAAGTCGGTGAAAGTGTACTGCTGTTGTTCATATTGATATTCACAGCTAAAAGTATTCAAAATATTATTTTGGTGAAACAGCTCCAAAACAGAAACATTTATATGATCAGTGATATTACAAAGTTGTAGTTAGGCTGACATCAGACATTGCATGTATTTCATAATTTGTTTGCTACTATTAAACAACAATAAAGACTAGTATATAGTATATATATATACTGTATAATTAGTATGGAATCAGAACACAAATGCTATTTTAGACGAAGTGTTTAGAACACTTTAACTTACCTGGGGATAGTGCTGTGTGGTTGGGCACCTACAGATGCTGCAGTCAGACCCATGGCGAGCGTGGCACTTTTCTCGTCCTTTTCCAACATTCGTTTCATCCCCCCCTCCAAAAAATATTCTTGACAAATACTGCAGGAGTGCAAAACATGACATTACTGTGAAAGTGAGGAAGACTAGTCACTTCTAATATCCCTGTCACAGGGACCAAACATTGCAATGAGAAGACATCAGAAGCCGTCCCTACCTGCGACACCATTCGATCCGTCCCTCTCCTTCACAGTTCTTGGTCCAGTGGTTGTCTGCGAGATTCTTCATGGCCAGCGCGTACTCACTCAGTGTCTGCTCGTCCTCACAGTGCTCACGCCAGATCTTTTCAAAGTCACCCACTAAGAAAATCAAGAAATTAAATCAGGACAAAATGAACAAACAAAAAATGATCTGAGCTCACAGTTTAGATGAATAAAACAAGCCTGTCAAAGTTAGCTCAAGTTACTGCTATCAATCACTTCAATTCATGTCCTGTCTGAACTATTTTTGTCTTCTTCTAGTCGATCCACATCAAGTCACAAACATTCTCAACCTACTTGCCAGTTGTGGTCATCCAACTTTGAGCCAAAACATTATTTAACACCTCTGGAAAAAATATTTAAAAACACTCCTACACTGTCTCAGTGTTCACTCGTCTCTGGCAGCACAGACGTGGATTTGTTTCCCTAACAATCAAACTCAAAAAGGCGTTTCATGGTAATAATAATGTCCACAAAAACTCCCTTCAGCACATCTGCGGAGCTGCTCAGAAGTTTACAGCCCGTAGCGCAGGCCAACACGCTGATAAAGGAGAAATCCCATGACCACAGGGAAAAACACACTATCTGATTTGCAGAAATGAAGGAACAACAAGTGGAGTGGTGGTAAACAGCGGCGCTCTGGAAGCATGACCACTGTGATTCGATGCCAAGCCTACCAGATCATGCTTTACTTATTAACCAATCATAAGGTCTTTGAGCAGGACAGACGCCTCGGTGCTGCTCTGGTCTCCAAAACAACCAGTTCGTCTCTCATACTCGGAATAACTTCTGATTCAGCATGCTTTGCTCAAAACATGACTTGATCCATTTAAAGAATTGTATTCAAGGTTGTGAAGTGTTTTTAAGGTGAAAAAAAGAACAAGCCCAGAGAAAATACAGCATAACGTTCTTACTACACAACTGATATCAGATTATTTGCTGCAGCTCAAAAAGTATTACTGAAACGCTTTTATTACATTTTAATGAATTGTTTAAATGCTCAACATTTTCTTTCTGCTTTTCATTTTGAGATCTGATAGCAGCCAGACAGTCAAGCAGGAGACGACCTACATCAGGACATTTTGTGGTTTTTAGACTTCTGAAGACCAATGCCATCGGCTGCTAGAATCATAAGAGGGCGATGCACTAATACCAAGATAAAAGGGTTGGCACCTGTCATGAATTTGCCTTTTTGTGTTCCCCTCCTACACAGTCTGCAGAAGGGAGAGAAAATGAGACGGAGTGCAGCAACAGCACAAAGCCTCAGTGTGGGTCAGCACTGTGGCAAGCGTTTTAAATCCAGGGCACTTCACCACTGGTACTATGGCTGAACCACTGAGTCTTCTTCTGTGAGCATTCTGAAGCTCAGATGTTGTTCGGCAGTAACAAGGTGTTGTCAAAGGGTTTTTCCAAACTTCCCCTTTTTACATGGTCCTGCACAGACTGACTCACAAGAGGAAACAAGTTTAAATGCTCTCAGGACAGACGGCTGCAGAGGAACTCACACTATTGTGTTAACCTTCTAGAGGCAGTGTTGGCTCAAATTACTGATATTTGGTTAATGAATACAAGATTCATTAGATTACTTTCAAGTAAAAAAAAGAAATTTGCATTTCCAACATCACACAAAACAAGACAGAGAAACACAGCCTGAAGGCTAAGCGGTCCCCAAGAATGACACTTCACAAGATAATGAACAAAACAACAACAACAAGAGAGCAAGTGAAGATGAATCAACATATAAACAGCAGGCAAACAGCAGAGGAAGGGGAACAATGCCAACAGTCTTGTGTTTCTCTGGTCATAAAATTTAAAAAGCGAATAAATTACATGGTATTTTGCCAGTATATAAAAACAGATTGCATGGAGGTTGCTGCTTAAGTATTTTATCGTGCAGCAGAAAAAATAAAGGCCCCTGTATACGACCCTGTGGCAGACAACACACCACGACTCTTGACTCTATGAAAGGATCCAATTTACTTTCTTTTGAGTACAATTTCATAGATTCAACATCAGCCCACTAAGAACAATTACTCAGTTTCATGAATAAAGTTCTGTGATCTTGTGTATTGACAATCTGCTAATTCAGAACTACACAACACTCCACCCTCTGGCCTACTGATGAAGTCCGTTGAATACAATAAGCACCTTTCAGAAGAATGAAAATAAAATGAAAATATCACCTCACCAACAACTGTGGCTCATGAGCACTGCAGTGGAAATGGTTGAAAGGAAATTCAAGTTAAAGCAAAATCCATCTCTCATGTTGTGTCTGGAACACAAATGAGGAAGAAACACAAGTGAGTGTTTCTTGAGGTTTTTGCAGAGAGCAGCAATTTTACTTCTGGTTTACACAATTTGCATAGATATTCTTCAGTTAGATGTTTTTGCTGTGATGGTGGTTTTGACCAGAGATTGAGATAGGTGTGATTAAATGCTGATGTTTAAACTATTTCCATAAAGCGAAGCACTTCTAAGAAACCCTGTGTGGCAGACATGCATTCTATTAGCTAGTAGCTTTGGTTCGTAATACATATTTTAAAATGAAATCATATCAACATGTAATCATGCAAGTCTTGGCAATTAACCTACAATCTCATTATACATCTTTTCATAATCAATGTGAGTCTACTTCATGTTCTCTGCAGACCCATGTTATGGAATAGACTGCAGTAGAAAGTGTTGGTCAATATAGACACTTGTCTTTAATCTCTCGGTCACATGTGGCTGTTGTGGGCAATGATCAAGGCAATAAGTCAAACTGCTTTATGGAGGAAACATTGGACTTTGGACTGAATTTGGTATCAACGCTGAGTGCTTTGAAGTGTCGGGTGTTTCTGGAGCAAACAGACATGTTATGTTGTCTATGGAGCATTTCTTAAAATGTTCACATGCTTTCCTAAATCACTTTATGCATTTTTGTATATTTCCAGCCACACTGTGAACCCCCCTTGCAGCTCAACCATGCATGTATCATCTTGCATGAGAACATTTCAGATGAGTAGTTTTGAATCCCAGAACTGAGAGTAAAAGCTAACGTGGTTGCAGAAGTTGCAGTGATTGTTTGTTTAGTCCACAACATTATTTATTATTTATTAGCAATGCACTGGCAATACACAAAGTCATTCATTGGCCACAGACAGGCTCCGTTAGTGTCTGTCATTCAGCTGTAATGGTTCCACTGGTCAGTAAACTGGGTTTGGGGGGGGGGAGATAATACTGTTTGCAGTACAGACACAAGATAACACAGCAGCATTGGAAAGTGTCTGTCATGTTACCGTCGAGCAGCTCTGAAGCCAGGCCCAGCTTTCTGACTGTAGAGCTCTCTGGGGTCTGCAGAACCACACGGTCATTAGGGGGGCTCGCTGACCGAGGCCCGTGTCTCCATACACAGCAGCTAGCGGCAGGAGGACTCGGAGACCCGGAGCTAACGCTGCTCGGCCGCGGGGCCACATTCGGGTCGAGGGGCCCACGGTGGCTCGCTTACCTTCTCTGTATTTCCTGCGCAGTTTCCTGTGGACGTTTTTGACGACCACCGACAGCTTCTCCTGCTCATTCTTGCTCGGTGCTTCCTCCGGGATGGGGAAGTAGAAGAGCTCCGGCTGGTTCTCCGTCTCCCCGGTCTCGACATTGTCCTTGGGGTCCATAGCACCGCTCCGCCGCTGCTGCCTCCGCTGCCTCCGCCGGTCGCTTCCCCCTTTTCCGAGCTGCAACACGACCGGCGAACCGGCGCACCGGCCAGCAACACGCCAGCTGATTGGTGGACTCTGACAGGCATGGCGAACAAATGACAGCGTGTCGTCCAATCACAGGCCTGGAAACCCCTACCTGGGTCTGCGTATGCGTCATGGAGCGTTTAAATGAATTATGTAAATCCCACAACTCCTCTATGTCCTTAATAAAAAGCTGTCATTCATGTCTGTGGCAGTTTTACTTTTTTTAAATCTTGGTTTCACAGTTTTTACAGTTTTATCCTTTTGTGAAGCATGTTTAACTTTGTACAGATAGTGATATACATGTAAACCTGTGTGTATGTGTGTGTGTGTGTGTGTGTGTGTGTGTGTGTGTGTGTGTGTGTGTGTGTGTGTGTGTGTGTGTGTGTGTGTGTGTGTGTGCGTGTTATTTTACTCTATCCTTGTTTTATCAAACCTATCACAGGGCAAACATGTTAATTGTGCATACTTTCACTGTTTTTAAAGCCCTTTATATACAGTACATATTAATAACTCCATATAATTACTCTGTAAACTGCATTTAGTTTGTCTGTTTGACTAAAACATGCTCATACAAGTGTTTGGTACTACCTACTGGGATTTGGCAGAGATGCTGCTACATCAAAAGACCTGAACTGTAAGTGAGATAATCAGATTAGGCCCAGAAATGGATTCACAACGGATTTGAGAGAGTGTGACTGGAGATGCACATGATGCTTGGATAGTGTGGAGAGAGGACATGGGAAAGTCCTTGCATAGTGTTATGTTTAGCATGAGGTTCATATTATTCAGGTGCATTAGACATCTTGAATGGTGGAAAAAGGAAGATTATTATTTGAATTTGAAAGTTGCCAAAGAAATGAATACTGCACACAAGACCGATAACAAGCGAAGATTACTTTGAGTTAGGGAAGCTTAAACTGTTGGCAGAAGAAGAGTAGTAACGAACTCACAGCGTGAAGGTTCTTAGTTTAAATCCCAGTTCAGCCGGTGCACTGGCTTCCTCACACAGCCCAAAGACATAAGGTTAATAATTCAACTTACATCTGTCTGTGAAAGCGTGAATAGATGTTTGTCTGTATATGTCAGCTCTGCATTATGCTGGCAAACTTTTCAAGGGCCTCTCCCTCTAATGCCAGCTGTCAGCTACGACTCTCAAAGGATAAGCAGTTTGGTGGATAGATGGAAACAACAGGATGTTAACATCACACGAAAAGCTTAGGAAAAAGTTACCATCAGTCCGTCATCTGGGATTTCTGTCGCCTGACCGAGACTAATATAAACAAGCTACTGTCTTAAAAACAGCTGGATAAATAGTAGCCTGCCAACAATATTAGGAACACTGATGTTTACAAGAAAGCTCTGTCTCTCAGGCAATGACATCTGGAGGATGCTGAAGAACACCTGTACTAAAAAGAATAATACATTTACCTTGTGCATTCAATACAGTGAACAAACAGCAGTAAACCATCTGCATATTGACCGATTTTAATTGCAAAAGTTGAATCAAACATATTTCATTTAGTTTTAGAAATGTAAAATCCACAAGTTTGAATCATATTTCAATCTTTTGCATGTTACTTGATTTATGTGATCTTTGTTTTTTGTTTTACCCACATGGCTCCATTGTTATTTGTCATGTGTGAACCCCACATTTTCAAAGACAGATGTTGCGATATTTGTCCTCCTCATCATTCTACTATGTTCATATCTCTGTACACATTTGTCCACGTTCATCAAAAAGAGTTCAGACAATAAATTCAGGTGAACAAAGTTTAAGTGGTTCAGTCGTTACAGCTGTGAAAATGGTTTCAACAGTGCTTTTGTCCTGATTTAAAAGTCGAACTTAGGAAAACTCTGATTGTATCTAAACCGCTCTTATCCCAACTTCATTTAGAAACTCTTATTAATAGTTAAATACTTAAATCATTGGTAGCTATTGCGTATCCTTCAATGACAAATAGCACATGATCAGAGCTGCACTGTTCATCACAGATTCTGTCGGCCTGCCTTCTTCTCTGTGGCACTTTGGTGGATGTCATTACACCATAACACTATTCTAGGTATAAATGGAGCCTCATCATGTGAGGTCTTACATAAAGGCTGCTTGTGGTAAACAGGAAAATAAATGAAATAGGCCTTATAAATGATAATTTATGTCATTGGTTACCATTATAGCTAGTATGTTTTTACTGTAGTAATTATTATTAATCTGTTTACAGTGTGGTTCAGACCATAAACCATGTATCTTAGTGTGAATATTTGACTTAATAGACATGATATAGTCTCCTATGCTCAAAATATTGACGGTGGCACTATAATACTGTCTGACTGTAAACGTTGGTCTATATATTCCCGGTACATTTGATTTATCACTGCACTCCAGCTCATACAGACAGTTGGCTGTATATGTAATCTGATTAGTGTTGGGTTCAGACAACATGCTCTATTGTTACGTGGCCAGATAAGCTCATGTGCAAAGCAAAAAAAACACCTGATTACTGCAATGCCAAAAACACATCGCATCAAATAACAGGGTTATATAATGTTTAATGAAAAGCATGAGACAAGTAATTTACATTCTGTATATGCTGTATCCTGCAATGTTTTTTAAATATTTTAATAATCCATCCATCCATTATCTACACCATTTACCCTTTGAAGGTCGCAGGGGGCTGGAGCCAATCCCAGCTGACACACACACACACACACACAAACACGCGCACACAAACTCACACAAACACACACACACAAACATAGAGGTAAAAAACAGATCCTGCTAGCAGCTAACTCTTTGCACAGGGTAACAATGAACCCAGTACAACCAGACTGACAGTATGAGTTTGTTTCAGAAACAGCAACTTGGGTTGAATCATAGGACTCAACTAACAGATATCCAATTTATAGAAAAAAGTGTATTTGCATAGCCTGGTGCCCCTGAAGGCTTCATTTGGAATGGGAAACAATAATGAACATTTATTCGTTCCATTTGAACAGATGAACCCTCCCTTTGTGTGTCCATTCGTGTCAGATGTGTTAGTGTGTTTCTTTGGGGGACTAAAATATGTTTTCCTGGCAAAAGCGAGAGGTAATCCTCATGGCGGGCTGCCCTGGTATCCCCAGGCGAGTACATGACTGCAGCTGTTTCCAGGGTTCAAACAGGGAGCAGGGACTACGTGCTTCAACAACAAGTCACTTTATTTGACTCAACTGATTAATTCTGAGATAAAATATTTACCAACCTGTGTACTCTGAACACTCCTTTGCTAGATTTAAAGTTGAGGACTAACACTTTACAGACAGACATGTCAGAAATGTGCACGAACTTGGCTCAGGGTTTATCCTCAACTTGGAACAACTTCACCCTGACATTCTTTCCCAGAGAAGGATAAGAAAAGATGGAACAAGATGGGGAATAATTCATGAAAAAATTGTTCCCTACTATGTCCCTGGAGCTTTTATTTCAATGCGTAAATATCTACTTTCAGTCTGCAGCTTGAAAACCCCACGGCATCCAAATGGGTTTAAAATATAGGTTAATCTTTGTGTTTTTCAGCTTGATCCCAAACATATTTTAGAAGTGATAGGTGGTGACAACTGATTGCGGGGTATGACTACAGAGCTATGTAATAACACACTCATTCAGGTTTTCTTTTTGTTGGATTGTGTATACTAACCTGCCACCTTTAGAGAAAAATATCCCAAGACTACAAATCCTGCTTTTTATTTGTAAGCAAGTAAATAGCAAGTAATAAAGTGCAAATATGGAATAAACTGCATTGATTTGAATTGAATCAGTTCCTACTTTATTCACTGTCAAGTGGCTGCTGTCATTAGTCTATTATACAAGCGGTGACCATCAACAATAATGAAAATCACTGACACATGAAATGATTTTTCTATAGTTCATTTTATTCATTATAGACTTAAGAAAATTATCTTTAACTAATACAAATACTAGGATATTACAGGGTAGCGTTCACATACACAGCAAATGGATGGGTTTCTGCAGAAGTGGCTGAGTCCTCACTAAGTTTTATGGACAATAAAGCGTGAAGAAAATTGGTTCATACTCTTGACAACAGAGAGTCAACATCCTCCCATAAGGAATACACAACATTTACCCTGATATATTCTTTAAATCAATGCCCATTATTTGTCACTGTTGTGAAATTGTTGTTTTGGAAGTGCAATGAATTCTGGGATTGGTCGAGCTGGGAAGAATGGTTTCTCAGGTATGGAAGGACGCATTTGTCAGCCACTTTTGGAGGAGACAGCCTTGTTGTGTCGCTGTAACACAATTTGTCTTCAAATGCAGCTTACGAAGGACTTGGCCCCTGAATGGAGACACAGCTACAGACTGGCATGATGGTGTGCAGAACAAAAGGAGTCCATTATCTTATTTGTATATCAGGGTGTCACCTCACAGCAAGAAGGTTCGAATCCTGGTTCACACGGAGATTTCCTGTTTCTGCATGTTCTCCCCGTGTCTGTGGGGTTTTCTCCAGGTACTCAGGTTTCCTCTCACCGTCCAAACACGTGCAGTTAAATTGGAGTTTCTAAACTGAACACAGATGTGTAAGTGAGAGTGAATGGTTCGTCCCTGTGATACGCTGGTGACCTGTCCAGGTTGTGACGTGCCTCTTGTCCGATGTCAGCTGGGATTAACGGCATAGACAATGGATGGATGATTGGTGGACGATTTATTTCAACCTATTCTCTTGTTGTTCTTCACTGGTTGTCTCTCTCCTTGAAAGCAGAGCCAAACCACTGATATCAAGTAGAGCCCAAAACAGGCGAGAAAGTCATAATGGTAAGCCACGACAAAAAAAAACACCAACAATGTGATGCATAGCAAAGTCCTTGATAGGTTGCTGCAGGAAAAAGTCTCTTTCCACCAGGAAACGTTTGTATTTACTGTCTCCTGTCCACCCAGCGGTGACGGAGCTGCAGCTGCAGGTGGGACATCTGCTGCATCCGTGTCTTCGTGGTTGTCCTGAAGGCAGCTGAGATGTGGTTCTTCATCCAGAGACTCACTGATGGAGGGCATGGGCGTGGAAAGCAGTTTGCCCCTGTTTACAGATGGCCTTTTACCCGTACTGAAACCCGTGTCTTTGTTTTTGTCTTTGCTGGCCTGAGCCCCAGTGTGAACAGCCCTGAGACAGTGCATGTACAACTCCACCTCGTCGTCTGAGTCCGACTCAGCGCTGTCGTGGCCTGTTTGGTCACTTTCCAGCTCATCTGATAAAATGCAGGAGTCTCCCTCCATGGCCAAGGACAGAGGCTCAGCTTCTGATCGGTTATTTGTGTTATTCGTGGCGCCTTGAAAATCCTGATCTTTGTAAAAATACATTTCAGCTGGAATGTGTGCACTTCCCTCCTCCCGGTCTGTGTTACAGGCCTGCACACGGTTCATCGGAGCAGATAAACCCTCCTCCTTAATTTGTGTGACGTCTAACATCTCTTCAAAACACAACACTTCATCTTCTCCGTCCTCTGCTGTCATGCTCTCTGAGTCTGGATCTACAACCTCTGAGTCTCCTGCTCCATCTGTTGCAATCTCCACCTCGTAATTTGGAATCTCCTCCTCTGCGTTTTTCTCCCTTGGTTTTACTTGATCGTCACAAACCACCCAATCATCATATCCATTGTTCAAATCTG
The DNA here is from genome assembly GCF_963576545.1 of Limanda limanda. Classification (NCBI taxonomy): domain Eukaryota; kingdom Metazoa; phylum Chordata; class Actinopteri; order Pleuronectiformes; family Pleuronectidae; genus Limanda; species Limanda limanda. The sequence goes on from NC_083643.1 coordinate 24,104,843, forward strand.
TTTGCATTTCTTCCTCCCCTTCTATCTCCTCCTCTTCTCTGACATCGAACCTTCCGATACAGACCTCTTGCATCTCTGCAAAGTATTTATCTTTCTCTAACTCTGTCTCCTCTTGTTCCTCTCCCTTCTCCATTTCAATATCCCCATCTGTGTGTTCCTCCTCAGCTTCTTTCTTTTCTGTATTTTTGGCTTGAACATTTTCTGATTCTCCCACCTTCCATATTTCCTCTCCATCGTTCTCCTTGTCCTCCAGCCCCTCGGCTTCTTCAGCCTCAGTTCCGTTCTCCCCTGCACCTCTGAGCTCCTCGGCCAGGTCTTTCTCCCCCTCTGCTGAATTTGTTTCTTCTAATTCTGTCTCTATCCCTGTGTCCTCTGAGCGTCCTGTTTGCTCTGTCTCAGTGTCTGCTTTTAAACATGTTGCCTTGTTTTCCTCCTGATCTGCTAAAATATTCTTCTCATCCTCTTCAACCATCATTTCCCAGTTATTCTCTTCAGGAGTGTCTGCTAAATCCTCCCGTAGTAGTAAGGCTGCTGTTTCCTCTTTCGACTCCACAAATGTATCATTGCCACATGTGTGATTGTCACTTGCTTGTGTCATTGACTCATCTTCCTCGTCGTTGACCTTAGTTTCACCTGAATGTACTTTTTCATCCTCATACCGATTGTTAGTCAACTTGTTTTGTTCCTCCCCATTTCTAGTTTCTGTGTGAGTTTCTGTCTGGGTTTCCTGAGAGCTCCTGGGTGTTGAGGAACAATTTCCCTCAGCATCTTCACCATTTGACATGTAGATAATCTCAGTTTCTCTTGCAGCTGAATGATGGATTGTGTTGGGAGTCAAATCTTCATCAGGTTCTCCAAGGTTCTCCAGCTCTGCAGATGCCTCGGTTGTTGATACTGGTGTGTGCTTACAATCTTCTATGTCATTTTCTCCACCCTTGCTGGTTTGCTGGTCTGTCTCATCACCATCAGGCTGAAGTGGCAGAAGCAGATTTTCTACACTGGCAGTGATGTCTTCCGCTTCAGTTGTATCTCTATTAAATATAGTTTGTGAACTTGTATTCTCTGGAGGCTGAGCCTGCGCTGCTTCTGCTTTAGTTTCGGGGATTTGAAAGTCACATGACAGACTGTCTTCCTGTGCCTCTCCCTGCTGATAGAATCTCTCAGTGAGTACTTGTGTCCTTAACAAATCTGTATGTAAAATCTTTTCTCTTACTCCAGACAGAGTTTTAGGAACATCAGGTGTATCTGTGCAGCCCTGGTCTAAATGTACAACCTCACCTGGATGCTGTCGATTTTCTATACTGTCCTGAATGTCAACTGCTGTCTCATACAAACTTGTCTGCTCTTCCTCATTGGGAGGATTATTTGAAGTGGCAACTAAGTTCTCTGGGTTTGATTCCTGAGTGTTAATCACATTTTCCTGAAATGTGTCAGTGTTGTTTCTAAGATCTGTTAGAAGAGTGCAGCAGCTCTCTTTCCGTTCAGAGCGAGGATTACTATGAGTTGATTCTCCAATACTCAGTGTAGCTTGAATAGGATTCCCCCGCTCTCCTAAGTATTCACTCTCACATCCCACTCTGTCAAACATGTGCTGATACAGTGGAGCCACCACAGTTCCAAATGTGAAGCTGGTGTTTTGGCCAGCAAGGCCTTCGCTGGTCACTACTGAAGTTACACTGTTGACCGCAGAGTTGTTAGTGGTTTCATAGCTTGTGTGCTGCTCCGGAGGTTCGCCCTCAGCTCTGCAGACTGACTTTGCACGAGCAGACTCATCCTGTGAATGCAATGGTTTATCTATAGGAGCAGACTCATCCTGTGAATGCAATGGTTTATCTGACGTATCCGTGGCACTCCCACCACCTGTTAATGTTGCAGAGTCAGTCAAATGTTTGCTCTCAGATTTCTCTGGCTCGCTGTGAGATGTGCTGTCATTCGCCAGCGTCGTGACATGTAGAACATCAAGAAGGGATTTGCTGCGTGTGTCCAGGGCCTCTGAAACAACCGGAGAAAGTTCTGATCCGCTGCCTCCCTCGGACAGTGACGGCACATCTGAATGCATTTCCACCGGCTTTTCTTCACGTGCTGCCTGTTTTGCTTCTGGAGGGGTTTCATCCCTTTCATTGTCGCTCCCTCCTTTCCCTCTTTGAGCAAAGTGGTCACGCGCCCGAGCGATCCTCCCGGCCTTCTTGCCACTTCTTCTGCTGCTGATTCGTCTTTTCTCTGTCTGTCCATCAACAACAAGAGAAGATTAATTTCGGCCATGCTGTTTTAATAAAAGGGAGTCAGGATTTAAAGTTGTAAGTCACAAAGGAACTTTAGGTTAAGTACTGCAGCCTACATTTGTATCTACTACTAGAGTGAGTAGGAAATAGCGTGCATGTTAAATATGACACACAGGGGAACAGCATGAACTTCTTGTCCTGTTGGTGCAAAGTACGATAGGGTGGAGCTTCTTAGGCTGCAGTCATGTGAACATCTCTCAGAAAGTGCATCCAGGCTCACATTAAGTTTCTCCTCTACCTCACAAACACCATGGTGTTTTAAAGTTCCCTTTAATATGCACATTTTGTTGCAAACAGAAATTTATAAACTTGTTTATTCAATCTTATTTGGCAACTAAATAGTCTGAAAGCAAATCACAAACACAAATGTTTTACTCACCTTTGTTATTTGTCCATCTTCACCATTCATCGTAGTAGATTCCTCTGCATATTTCAACACAACTGGAAAAAAGCAATATTGCACATTATGGTTGTCATTCTTCAAAATTAACAAATATTTCACAATCAGCTGAATAAATATTCACCTGAAATAACTGAAGAATTCTCTTTTAGTGAACCATCCATGGTTGAGACGTTTTCCGCAAAGAAGTTCTGACTGTGAATGAATAAAATAAAATTAGGTCTGTCTCATGTGTGTCTCACAGAGGAGCTTTCTTAACTATATGCTCAAATAGTTTGCTTCAAACTTTAAGCAAATGTAGACATTACACATATTCGTGAAATTGAATGGCAGAAATAGGACAGTCTATTCTTCCATTCATGATTCTAATTATTAGATTAAATGTAATATACTATATACCATATAATAGTTTTGACATTTTAAAATCCTTCACAGTTAAACACACAGCTTTTCACCTGACAGTCTTAAGGCAGCTTTTCTTGTTCACGTTCACGTTCTCCGTCTGTGGTTTTTCTTTAACCTTCTGGTGACAGAACAGCACATAATTCCGGTTGTTGTTGTTGGCCCAGAACGTCCCCACAGGAGTCTCGTACCGCAGACAGAACTCCACTCTGGCTCCCTGCTCCCCGAACGGGGGCACCAAGGTGAGCTTGAATGAGAAGCAATCCATCAGACTGTCACTGGAACCGGGGATGAACTCTGCCAGTAGGTCAAAGTAGCTGGACCAGGCGTCCAACGTGGTCCGGACATACACTGTCTTACTGAAGGAGATGTTGAGGACACGGATCACGCCTTTCAGTATTTTCGTCTTATTGTGAAGTAACTCGATCGTCTCCAGCTCCAACCTCTGATCCCGCACTTTGACAAACAGCTCCTCAGTGGACAACGGAAGGGAGAACGTGTGAGGAGACAGGAAGTACTCCTCTGCCTCTGTACCCTCACCCTCAGGGGAGGCGTACCCTGGCAGCTTGGGCACATCCCAAGTGTCAAACTCCTTCACTTGCACCAAACGGAGGCCCTTGCCGTCTGCAAAGGACACTCTCCTGGAGCCGCTGAGGGGCGGCTCGGGCTCCCAGTCCTCGTCTGTGGAAGAGCTCCTTCTCCGCGGGAGGGGAGAGGATTTGGGCCTGATGCCGATAACCACTTCACCCTCATCACTGTCTTCGTCCAGTGAGATGAGGCCTGGCACTCCTAGGAGGTTACAGGTCCCGGCAACTCTCGGCTGTCCCACAAACTCCATGGGGCTCTCTGTGTGAGAGTCAGCGGGAAATGACTTGCAGTGCTTCTGCTCCTGGCAACTGACATTCAACATGCTCTGACTTAACAGATGGAGTCGAGTTACAGAGGACATTGTTGCAAGGGCCAACACTATAAATAGGCCAGAAGGGACTTAAACTATGTTTAGTAATCTAAGGTCAAGAAGAGAAAATATCGTCCTCTTTGAGACAGAGAGTTTATGTGATATCATCTACAATATAGATCAGTGATGATCTCATTTTCTTTTTGCAAAACTCTGTCAAAACCTTCACCTTTTTTGTCTCAACTGCTCTAATTGCTCTCTGACGATGGTATTTGCACTACAACCATGACTTTTACCTTGATGGCTATTTCTGATTGTTGCTTTTGCCCCCGCAATGGGTCACGTGAGGTCTAAAACAGACCAAATGCCCTTTACATATTCTTAGACCTCCAAAATACTCACCTCTGACCAATAAATCACTCTCTGAGTCTGACATGGGGAGAAACCACTTTCCCTCAAGATCAAACTGCGGATATTAGAATTACATAGGTTACCGTTATGAAATGCGTTTGTGTTACTTCCTGTGTCTATCAGAGCGGCAAAATGGTTAAATCATAATCTCATTGAGCAAAAATAATGCACATTTTAATAGTGAGCTACAGTCATTTGTCTGAACTGAAGAATGGTGACCTTCACCCTAAGATATGACCAGTATAAAGGCATGTTAAGTTACATAGAAGACAGGAGACGTCCAGTGTTGTCCATGTCCAACAGGAAAGAACCAAGCTGTCAGAGGATGTGGGATCGGATACAGACAGGGTACTTAAACTAATAAAAATTATACAATAAATACAGGGATAGGAAGAAGAAGACAACATCTATCTAACACTTCGTTTGTAGAAGAAAAAACAGGCTGTCAGTACTATACTAGTACTAGTACTGAATACTATAGGCTGTCAGCACCTATGGGAGTATCCTCACAGAACCAGTTCATCCTCCAGAGACCACGATGAGCTCCTCAGACACTCCCTCTCTTAGGAATGCACAGCCTAAACCTTCGCTCTCCTACGTTGCTCTGATCGCCCCAGTCATCCCCCCCCCCCCCCCCCCCCCCCCCGAGGTATCGGTATATTTGGACTGGACTCACCAAAGCTGTCTGCCCTGGAGTGTCCATGAGGGCTGGGTACAACCCCCCCCGTGGGATGACACAGTGCTGATTTCATGTCAACCACACTGATGTGGCACTTTTACTGGTACAACACAAACTGCACCGTATGGACACTAATAACATGACATCACAACACCAGCAGCACAACCCCCCAGGACTCCTGGCTGCTGGTGTGTAAACCCAATCCCTAAAGAGTTAAAAATAACCTTTGCCTTACAGAGTGAACTTTTAATTTCACCCCTGGAATTGCTAAGTCAGGTTTTTTCCTGTGTCTGAATACACTGAACACTCGTGTGCTCCTTTTTTCTTCCATAAAAGCTTCAGGACAGGTAAATACTGATCCAGTAGGTGGCAGAAAGTTACCTTGGTAACAATATCTACATTTCAATCATTAATTGCTCTTATATCTGCCCTACATGTTTTGTATGAGAGAAAGAAACATTTTGGCCTCAATGCTCAACTGTCTCTTACATAAATACATACATAGTAAAAATAGTTTAATCTTTGACATGTGGTAGTCGAAGATATTACTCTGTATATTTATGTTGTTTGTTCGTTGCACTATGACAAGAAATAAACATTGAAATATAAAAGCACGTGAAATGAAAAATAATGTATTCAGGGCTTCTGTTCCTACCTTGAAATCCCTCTCATCTCACCAGAGGAGAATGAGTCTTGATGTTAGAACAGCCTGGCCTCTGCTGCACCTGCAGTCTGTATAATGTCCCACAATAAAGAGCTGACATTGAAAGAAAAACAGCTTTAGGTTTGCATAAAGGAAAAGCAAAAATAAATGGTCTGTATTGATGTAGCTTTTTACAGACCAGGTTTTGATATTCACCCATGCACACACGATTCATACATGTATATGGAGCACTTTCTCTATCCCACATCACACTTACACTCAGGGGCCATTTGGGCCCATGGACACTTCGATATGGAGAATAGGGGAGACTGGGATCAAACTGCACTGGAGAGCATCTGGTTAGTGGACGACCCGCTCTACCTCGTGAGCCACAGCCACCCCAATACATAATACTACATAGAAGAGAATGAAAAACATGAAAATGTGACTGTAGAGAAACGTCCTGTATAAAGCTTTATCATATCAGAGTCATTTCGGGTGTCTGTGGTTAACTTCTGCACTCCAGGTGTTTATCAGCAGTGCCAAACAACACACTTTTATTTGTTTGTTGTAGACGCACTAATGTGCTATTCAAGGAAAAGTGCACTACCCTACTGTAAATAGCTCTTTGATAACAGTTTGACAGTTGAAGCCACAGAGCTCTTTTTGTTGTTTAAATTTCTTATGTCTAAATAAAGTCACAGACAACTATACTTGTCTTTTCTCAAAGGGCCCTTTGTTTTCACCATTAAAGACAATAAACGATACTCACATTGAGGATATTTGTTTCATTTTTTTTTTTTTGTTACTTGATTGCATACGGCTATGAATATCAACAAAGGAAATGAATGCATTCTCTCTCACTGCCAAATGGGTAACTAAATATCACAGGATCATGTTTTAATGCCACAATATAAATAATCTTTGCATTATTGCAATTTAGATTTGCTGTGTATTGATTAGTGTGGATTTCTAGGGAAGCTTGAATGTAGAAAATCTCCACTACTCACCAGGTATGTTCTCTTAATTTAATTTTTCAAGCCCTAAAATAAAAAAAGCTCAGGCTGATTTTCATCTTTTTTTTCACAACCCGGTGATCAACTTCTTTTCCCCTGTCTGTCTACTTTAGTGACTGAAGCTGTGGCTCCTCCCTCTCAGGTAGACACACAGCTGGAGCACTTTCTCCCCCATCCTCACTCCAAACCGTATGAGTGGGAGACACTAACTCTGCCCGGCTGCTCTGTCTTCAGCTAAATGGTACGTATGCTTATAATGTTATTCTGGGAGATTTAAAGGCATCAAAGAGCTCTCTGCTATGGACATGTGATGACAGTGTCTTATTGTCTTGTAGTACTTGAAGTAAAACTCCTGTTTGTTCCCAGTGATTGTGAATGTGAGAGGTTGGTTTTTATGCTCGTATGTGTGGTTCTTTAAACTGTATCTACAGCATTTCATTAGATTTCAAACCTTGCATTGTTTGTTTCAATTGTGCAAATATTCTTTCTTTCTTTCTCCTTGTATGCCCTATAATAAAACACACACGCTTAAAACATACAAGTATATTTTTCTTTCTTGCCTTGTGTTTAGTGCAAAGCCACATGAAGGTGTGATGTAGCAGCTATGCTGAAGTGTATTTTCAGTGTATTTTTGGTTTATTTGTTGTTGAATATTTTCTTTCAGGACCTGAGCTGGGATGCCTGAGTCTCCTCTCAGTCCCACGGCAGCCCGTCAAACTCCAGCCGCCAGCAGCCTGCTCAGTCACACAGACAACAGTGCGGCAGAGACGGTTGTTAATGGGGACTCCTGCCGTGGAGTGAGTGGTGAAAACTGGCAGAGTCTCCACCATAAACAGGTACTTTCATCCGCCTCCTCTTCCTCCTTCCTTCTCTTCATAAGCGGGAAATAGGCAAACAGATGTCAGGAGAAATACAGCCAGTCAGCTCCACATTGGACATCCTCTGACAGGACAGCCAACACAAGCCTGCAGTTCTGTGGACAGCGGCAGGGAATTTATTTGAAATCTGATCCGAGCTGGGAGGTGACATGCAGAAAACTCTGTATGTACTTAATTATTAGTTTGCATGTCAGAGCCGAGGAGGAGTAATTGTCCACAGATCTCTGCCAAGCAGATGCAAGGGAAAATGAAAAGTGAAATGAGCATGGCCCAAGAGCATTTTATGGTTGTCTGTTGGGATTCCAAACCTGGGAATCTTAATCTCAGGGATCAGTGAAACAACAAGGTAATGAGTGTGTGGTCGTCTCCGTCTCCTTCAGACGGCTCCTCATCCCGACAGCCTCATCCTGTTCTCTTAACTCACTTTGATCAGGACTTGTAAAGGCCTTAAACTTCAAACACCTTAAAATATTTGAACAATATTATAAAAACATTGCTCCTGGGCATAATCAATGGTTTCATCTCAATGATCACCACTGTTGACAATGTTGTCTGTCGTGAATCTAGTCTTCAAAGCACAATAATGACTTGTGATATGAAAGTTTTTAAATGTTAAACTCTAAAATGTTACAGTTGAAGAGTATTGACAGTGAAGGGCGGGCGTCTCTCATAAAAGAGCAGGGCCTCAATGTGTAATCTGTTGTGTAGCACGCCACACACTCAAATGGTGTCAGTGCCTTATTTAAAACTTTGCTTAAAAGAAAATCCAGGAGAGACACAGAAAGTAAAGGACTAAACCTGGAGCTGTTTTTATTTTTCTGATACATTAGTTAGTAATTAAGTTTGCTATCATTTATTAAATTGTCAGAAAATTCATAAAACTGTCCATCACCGTTTCCCGAGTCTAAGGCAGCATCTTTAAATTAGCTGTTGGGCTCAGTTACACTACCCTGCACACTGTCATACACGTGGCTGACTTCTGGTCGAAACACCAGGTTTGTTGACTGGTTCAAGTTCTATTATAATTAGCTACGTGTTTTGTTATTTCATAGAGAGGATGTTTATTGAGATGAGTTGATTTTGGTGATTTTGGTTATATTAAGTTTGGAGAAACCAATTTCCTGTTCCCTTAGCATGTAGAGAACTCGTGTACATAAAAACTTTAAATAGTTGAATAAATACTGCACATTTGCATCTTATTTCTTCACTACTTTGTGTCTGATATTAGTTTATTCTTATTGTCAAAAAAAACACAGATACTTGCTTTATTACTAACTGAGAAAGACTTCACTTATAATCTATGGAATCATTTGCTTAATGTGTCTGAAAACAGGGTCAATAAGAAGGTTTTCCTTTTGATCACACAGTTCTCCATTGGCAACAGATCTTACAGCTGTTTTTGATGAAGCTGAATTATAATATATGTATAGAAATAATTTAATTATAATTTACCTTGCAGTTTGATAGTGACTAACATTTTTTAAAAGATGTTGTGGTAAAACTGAAATTATGATCATATATTCAAATCAAGCACACTAATGGCAGTAAATCCTGTGTTATAGCAAACGTTAGTCTATTTAAAAACATCCCTGTGTGGACAACAGATTGAGTGAATTAACAGATTTTGAGAATGAATTGCACTCTATTCTGTATTGCTGTATTGTATAGAGTTAAGATTATACAATACATAAAATGTCCTTTAAAAATTCAGAAATGTTCTGGTTCACTGATAATGACCGATTGGTTGTATAGGTTAAATGCTCGTAAGTTGCTATACCTTTGTTTCTAAAACGCCAGGATGCTTCATTTGTTTCGTGTTAATATTGAGGCTGGTTTCTTTCTTTCTTTTTTATTCTTCGTCTAAATAATGGTGCTTCAGGCTGGGCACATAATGTACAGGACACAATAATGAAAATCAATCAAATATAACTGTCTGTTAATGCTTCGTGAAACTGTTTAACTCACATACATTTTTTTTTGTTGATCAGCATATTAATCAATATAATAATTGTTTAAATCTTAAATACGACCAAATCATGAATAACAGATACAAGAAATTCAGATACTCTGATACTACTTCTATCGGATTTATTGTTTTTTTGAGGGTCTTAACTGTCTGGTGGAAACTTGTGTGGGAATATCTCAAAAGTCTTATTTTATTACATCCAAGATCATATACCAATATAGATAAAGTGAGGTTTTACTGAGACCTATGAAGAATATAATCAAGTCACAGCCTCTGCAGATACGTGGAGAAAATTTCATTTTCTGTGTAGAAAAATGAAAAATGAAAAAGAAATAATAATCTATTTTCCCCCCAAATTAAAAAATCTAGCACTATTTCATTATATTATATATTCATATTATATTTTAAAAATAATTTGTAAAACAATATATTTAATTTGTGAGCACCTTTTGTTGTTTTAAAAATGCAGTCATGGCAATTGCCGCTGCCTCTGTTTGACTACAGAAGGAGACGGAGACAATCACTCTGTTATTTGACGCTCAATCAGTAACAGTGCAGATCGGTTATTATTCTGCCAGTGTTTGCCTTTATTAATACCCATACACTTCTATTAAGAGTCACAACAAGCATGTAATTGTGTTGCTAATTAACTGGTCAGCCCATCTCCCATCTCATTTGGGGTCAATGACACAATCCGACATTAGGATGTTCACAAAAGGTTGACAGCACTGTTTGGTAATTGGATTGGAAAGATTCCCATTGGATGGTTATTACTGTTTAACACTTGACACTTGCCTTCCGTCGGATGCACTTGTCCTCTCGCCTTCACTCTGCAGACTGTTTCTCCTGCTTCATCGTATCCCTCCTCTTCCTCTTGAAGGTGTGTCTGGCGATGATGTCTCCTCGGCAGATTCAACAGCTGCTCTCTCCAAACCAGCTGCAGGCTCTGATCCAGCACAAGCAACAAGCTCTTCTGCTCCAACAGGTATTTATAAAGTACAAGTGTTTTTGTTTCCAATGCACAGGACTCTGGTTAACTTGACTTTGTATAATAACGTTTTTTTTGCATTACACAAAGACTTATTGGACTGAAAATACTGTAATTTAAGGGGAAAATGCAATATAACATGACTATAAATGTATTGCAATATACCCTGGATGACTGTCCACACTGTAACTACAGTACTTAATGTTATATAATATATTGCATTAAAATTGCAATACAATATAAAGTTAGCCTAGCCAACTGAACATATAGCGACTCAGTGAATCAATTCTTTAACACAATGCAACAAAAAATGTAGTGCAATATTAAGTTAATATTAACTTAACCTAATTAACTGTTAAGTTGTCATCCTAACTATCCAGTTAAGTGAAACTAAGTAAGGTCTGCAGAGGCCAACAAACACAAAACCACAATGAGAAACCATGTTTTAGCCAACTGACCATAATTCACCATTATGATATCTTGACAGATATTTGAAAAAAATTGTTTTCTAAAGGAAAAAATAAGCTAGCAAAACACAACTACCAAGCATTAGTGAGTATACTGTTGAAAATAAAATACAAATTAGTAAACTAACCCACAGACCTAAGATTGTGAATATGAACATCTAACCCAATATATTAAATTTTTTTGTCAAAGTGCTTTGGAAGTGTTAAACACTAACCACTGTCTGATCTGAGAACAAAACCACATACTTGAATAAGGAAATGCTCTGGGGACAGAAATATTTTTACAGTTAGCCATTTATAACTTAATGTATATTGAAGTTTACTATTTAAACAATTTCATTGCAAGTTGTTTGAGAATGAATTGCGTGTCTTTGAAATTATGGTTCACCATTTTCCAGCAACATCTGAAAGAGTTTTACAAGACTCAACAACAAAAGATTCACCTGCAGCTGCTTCAACAGCAACCCAGCAAGAAAGTCAAGGAGGCAAGTGATGATTTGTCTATTATATTTGTTATTATTATTATCTGTTGTTATTTATTTGTTTCAATTTACCTGACTGATTGTGCATCTATATATCTATCTATATTTATCCATATTGGGGTAAGAGCTTTTATGAGGAAGTCCAATAAGATCTAACAAATAAAATAATTGTTGGTGTTGAAATCTTTTTAATGGTTCTAAATAAACTGCTACAGTATCTAGAAGAACATTCAGCAGTGTCCTGAAAAAATAATGATATCATATTATAACCAGACAGATGGAAGAAGACAGGCAGACACAAAATAAATTATTGACAAAAAATAAAATGACTATATAAATCATAAAAATATTTATTTTTAAATAAAATAGAGACCAAATATATAGACAAATATCTACACTTTGTCCAGAATATATCCTGTAAAGTAGTAGTAATCATGTACTTAAATATATTTAATGAAGAGACATGTTCATGTGCTTGGTCTTGTTTTGACAATGCAGTGTTCTATGTCTCTACCCGTCATAGATGAGATTGTGAGCGTGAGATTTCAAAGTCAGGAAAGTCAACTCAGTGTGAAGTACTATAGATAAGGGATGTTTTGACAGATGCTTGTATATATCACTGATTTTAATCCAGATTCAAAATCCAGAAAATTATCAGAAGACAATAGAGCATGGGCAGAGTCTACTGCTAAATGAGTTGTTCTGTGTTTGTCTCCTCCAGCTCCCTGCACAGCAGCTGGTGTTCCAGCAGCTCCTCCAGCTCCATCAGCAGCAGCAGCAGCAGCAGCAGCAGCAGCAGCAGCAGCAGCAGCAGCAGCAGCAGCAGCAGCAGCAGCAACTCTTCCGGGTGCAGAGACCGGTCCTGTCCTCTTCTACCCTCCCTCCAGGTCACTGCTCTTTACATTTATTACAAGGGTTAGGGTTAGTTCTGTGGTTCTGGAGTCTTCTCCAGAATTATCACTTGTCATTAGTGAGTTCCCCTCAAACAGTTCTACAATATACCTTCACTTTTTACTGGACGTTCATCCTAACTGATTTATCTGCAATGAAGATTTCATAGTCAATGTGTGGCTTATGTTGTAGTTTGAATGATTTACTGAATTGCTGTTATTTTGTATACATTATACAGTGCATGTCGGCAGAGTGCTGGTTGGCTGTTTGTTAAATTTGTATTTATATTTAACGTAGAAAATCTGAAAATTTGTGCCAACACTCGACACTGCACTTCGTCAGGCAATTTAGAATACACATGCCATATGTGCTAGAAATGCGTTACACATACAAACAGACAGAAAAATAATTGTAGTTGTAATTATTCCTGGATTACAGTAAAATGGCTAATGAGAAAGAGATGCTTTCCCAGTTTCTCTAGAACGAGTATGAAAATGTGAAACAGATTTAAAAAGAGGACATGTGTCAACAGTATTTATCATAATCTTGCTCAACATACAAAAGGATTTACAAACACTGGTTGTTTATCTATGTTTCAGTGGGTTTCAGCCCAGCAGAGTTGCAGCAGATATGGAAGGAGCTGACAAATGGATTCACTGAAGATAAAACCACGATTAAGAGCAATTATGACTCTTCCACTAACGACACCAGGTCGACACAAGTCAGGGGCAGACAGGCCGATGTCCAGCCGTCTCCCTCTCCTCGCACGACCGAATGGTGAGACCAGTCCTCTCCTGCTGTAAACAGACACTCCCTCTCTTCAAACATCAAGCACTTGTCACCGGCAGACGTTTCCTTCTTGTGGAGGTGTGGGAGGGGAGGCGTTGTCTTTTGCAGCGAGGCTTCACTTTTAATTCCCCTCGGGACGATAGATTTTGTTTTTGCTTGTTTCCTTTGTGTTCCACCACCTGAAGTGGTTATGCAAAGAAAAAGAAGAAAAAAAAAAAGTTTACATGAGTACATATCCCAAATCAAAAGTAAACAGTTTTCCATTTATTTTTCAGTGCTCCCCTTGCAACCTCTCTCTGTCATTTTCCTCCACCCGAACAGAAAAGAAAACACTCTCATGTCTGTGTTGTTGTGCTCTTGTTCTCTTACTGTTGTTTGGCTGCTGTGTTTTTTTTTTTAATGATGACAATATATACTTTCCTTCTTCACCTCTCTCGTCTAGTGCTGATCGTGCCGCTTCACATGTTCTCTACAGTCATGGTGTGTGTAACTGGCCCGGATGTGAGACCACGTGTGAGAACTTGAACCAGTTCATCAGGTATTTAAACTCCATCCTAATGTGTTTCAGCTCCACACGTTTTTCAAATGTCTGTTTATGATTCAAAGTAATATTTAATATTTGCAGTAGAAAATGACTCATTCAGTGAAATGCCCCAGTTTGAGACTCTTATGAATTATCATTACATTTGAGTGACAGAACTAAGCATCTGTCTTTCTGAAGGATAAATCTCTGGAGGTTGGTTAACAGCACCTAATGCTGTTTACTGCATAATTTCAGAATTGTCAAAGATCCTTCAAACTAAAAAAAAGATTTACCCAGATTTTTGATTAGTTACCAAGTTGCAATTTCAGAATTTTCTTAACCATATATTAAATAGCTCTGCAGAACAATTTTTTAAAAATTGTTTGAAGTCACCTCTCTGGTGGCTGCAAGTGGCAACTGGTTTTTGGATTGTCTGTCTGTCCCTTTGTCGTGGACATGGGATCTCTGGAACACTTTTGTGGAATTTCTTCAAATTTGGTTCTTACATTTAGTTAGTTGAACTGATTTTGAGGGTCAAATTTCACGGTAACAGTGACCACACAAAAACATGTTTTTGCCTCTTGAACATAAATATCTCAAGTCTGCCTTCAGGTTCTTCACATTTTAACCAGTTGCCACTTGGATTCAAAGGTGAACTGATTAGATTTCAGTGGTCAAAGGTGAAGGTCACAGTGACCTCATAAGAGTAAGAAATAAACGTATGTAGACTGGAAATGTACTGGTTTGTGGAGGCACACATCCGCAGGGTGATGATTCTAGATAGGAAATAATCATAGCTTGGGTATAATTGTATATATCATGCAGCAGGATATTGTTTCATACAGAAAAGAGGATTCTGGAATATTCCAAAGTGTTGTATAACAAGCTTCATCTATTTTTCAGACACACTGATGTTTATCTCTGTGACTTGAATGCAACGATAAGACATGAGTTTCACAAACAAAGAGATAAAAAGGTTGGAGTCAGCTGTAGCAACAGAGCAGTTACAAATATTAAACATTGTTTTGACAGCTATTTGGGGACTTGTATATTGTACTGGTCTGTAGAACTATGGAGCAGAATTTTCAGTGGAGCGTTGCTTCGATGCTCTTGTGTGTGTTGCAGGCACATAGGCAGTGAACACACTCTGGATGACAGGAGCACAGCGCAGTGCAGAGTCCAGATGCAGGTGGTTCAGCAGCTGGAGCTTCAGGTATTAAATATGAGTCCGGTCAAATGTGTCCAACATCAAAAGTTAGAGCTGCATGCAAACCTGTCCTGTAATGATGTAAATCTGCACCATGACGATCTAACTGGGTGCACTGATTAGAAGTGCGTGTATTTAATAATAGAATATTATTTCTCCATAACCGACTTCTCTTCCAACTAAACACCTTCTTTCTCTCAGTATATTCATGTAATGTTCAGCCAACACCTTCTCCTCCTCCCTCCTGATGTTTGACACATCAGGAAAATGTACTTTTCGAAATGTGTCTGGTTCACATCCTCCCATTTCAAAGATCTGTGCTCGGTGATTTTGAATGCGACGCCATCCACAGATCCCCTCTCCCCCCCTCCATCTCCTCTAACAGCTCTGCAAAGAGCGGCAGCGTCTGCGGGCGATGACGGCTCACCTGCATCTGCCCTCTCCAGAAGCTCAGTCGCTGTCTGCACCCCCGAGTCAACAGTTGCCTGATAGGACTGATATGGCTGCTGACCCACAAGCTCCAAAGGTAGTGTGTGTGGTAATAGCTGTGTGAACGTCAGCAACAGAGTAAATGAGCTGTGAACTCTGTGTGTGTGTGTGTGTGTGTGTGTGTGTGTGTGTGTGTGTGTGTGTGTGTGTGTGTGTGTCTGCGTGTGTGTGTGTGTGTGTGTGTGTGTGTGTGTGTGTGTGTGTGTGTGTGTGTGTGTGTGTCTGCGTGTGTGTGTGTGTGGCAATAAGGAGCTGTGTGCAAAACAGTAAATATGTGGTGTGGAGTCAAAACACCATGTGTCTGGCTGCAAACTTATCTCCTCTGGATGAGGATGCAGCCGGCCTGTATTTGACCCGGGAGTCTTTTACAGTCGGATGAGTTGGTCTGTATGTATGTTGGTTTTTTCTTTGAAACAAAACAATATGAGATAGTCAGAAACCCTTGAACCTTCTCATGCAGATGCATGTCTGCAAAAAGTTTTACTTTTGTAAGGTCCTTTCTCTTTGTACCTATAAGTCTTAGCTGCCTGACGAGATCCTTCCAGTTTCTTTCCCCTCTGGCGCCTAGCTGTTGACATCACATGGCCACCATTGTGTTTTCATACTGCGGAAATACTCTGTGTAGAAGTTAATCATTTGTTAATCTTGCAAATATTGCACATTAATCAAAACACTCACCAAACAATTTCACCCTATAATTAACCATAATTTCTTGTGATATTAGTGCGCTCACCTCTGAGGAGGCGAATCGAATCGCTCTGTTACACTGGGACTCTCTCTCTGTCTGATTTGTTTTGTCTGTCACTCCGCCTGCCGCCTTATTAACCTCGTCTGCATGTGTCGCTCTCAGCTCGGGTCCGTCACCAGCGACCTGACCTCGCTGAGCTCCTCGGACGGGGCACAAGTTTCTCCGCTCCAATCTCTGGGTCCTGTCAGCTCTCCATCCCAGGGCTGTGAGGAGGAGTCGCCCCCCCACACAGGATGTGCCGGGGCCATGAGACGTCGTCAGCACCCTCTGGTCTACTCGCTGTCCTCAGGTAGATCTAGAAATGCACAAAGAGAGAGGGTTAATTTCGAATATGTCATGTGCTACATCTCTAAAATGTCTTAGTGTTGTGAAATTATTACAACTTCATAATTGCAAGATTCAGGTCAGCAAAATGACAATATATTGTTAATGCCACCCAACTGAGATTGTGAGGTGGTGACTTTCAGAGCTGACAGGTTGAGGACCCTGATGGAGCGACCTCCTTAATGGTTTCCTTATGGGATTTCCTCTTTCCCAGTGACGGAGGTTGTAATGAGGCCTCACAATCACATGTGAATGCACTGAGCCAATCAAATAGCTTAATTGTATAATAAATGTATTTTTTGGGCATATATGAGGTGTACCCATTATATCAATGCTGTGGAAAAGCTTTGTAATAACAACCGCAAGTCTTGATATGTGGTTCTATCAATTTAGTTCGAATACATCTTGAGTTGGGATGGGCCACGCCCACTTGTACAGATTTTGGTTAATACTTGCCTTCAGAGCATGCTACACTGATATGTGTGAGGTACAGATATGATGAAATGCTTACTATAGTATTAGTATACAGTATAGTTTAGTATACCTATTCCTAATTTAAACCTCAAGATATCTACCAAGATTTGTGATGATTGGACAAATTCAGTCCAAACCAACCTGAAATCTGCTTCAGTTATCACTGTGGCACACAGACAGATGTCACAGGTTACAAAACATCCACCTGCTTCCACATATCAACTCATGTAGTGTAGTGGTCACTCTAAGCTTTATTCCACTTTCTACTTTCTCTTCTTTCAGAAAATGAGTATGAGCTTTACAAGAACAGTGACATCAGACCACCGTTCACCTACGCAACACTGATCAGACAGGTACCATCTTTGACTCAATAAAGCTGAGCTCTTTCTAAAATATTTATATATATATATATATGTGCATGTGTGTGTGTGTGTTTGTGTGTGTGTGTGTGTGTGTGTGTGTGTGTATGTGTGTGTTTCACTGGCGTTTATGTGTATGATTTCTTCAAATTTCGTATTCAAGTATCTAGATGTTTTCTATGTGAGCTCATTCATTTACATTACTTGTCCAAAGCTGAAACATTATGTTATAAAAGTGACTTTTCCATCTAAAATCACCTGATTTTTGTAAATAGCTAGTATTGAATGATAAAAAAAATGATTTCAAACAGGTCATCTTGGGCTCTGAGCTTTTTAAAAACATCTTACAGTTTTATTTTTAAATGTACAGTGATGATTGAATGAATTAAAAAGCATGTCCAAATCAGTGGATCATGAACACAATCTTTATAGAATGCTATTAGCTTTAATACTTAAATAGTTATTTTAAAATTCACAAAAATTATTCATGATATATGAAATGATGAAAATTGGCTCCGATTTTTTGATTGTATTATTTTTTCCCTCCTGTCTTTTATTAGAGCTGAAACAGTCATGGCTTTGATTTGATCCGATCATGTTTTGTTTTATTTCCTTTCCATGGTCAGGCGATTATGGAGGCACCAGACATGCAGCTGACGCTCAATGAGATCTACAACTGGTTCACACGGACGTTCGCTTATTTCAGACGCAACGCTGCCACGTGGAAGGTATCACCCTCGCAGATAATTAACTCTGTGATAGCAGCGTGTGTGTCTCACCTGATTTATGCAAGATGTACTCAGTCACAGCTCCTCCGCTCTGATTTTCTCTGGATCAGAACGCTGTGCGCCACAACCTGAGTCTGCACAAGTGCTTTGTGCGGGTGGAGAATGTGAAAGGTGCCGTGTGGACGGTGGATGAGGTGGAATTCCAGAGGAGGAGATCCCAGAAGATCACAGGGTAGAGTAGATAACACCCTGATTCAGACTTCTTATTATCAACTTGTATTTCAGTTTGAATATAACAATAATAACTTTGTTTATTTAGCACCTTCTAAGTGCTTCACATAGAGGACAAATAACAAACAGGAAAACAAAACATCAAAGGCATCAATCTAAATAATACGATGTCATTGAAAATAAAAGACAGCAAATTATTGAAAATGAACGAAGCAGAGATTCTCAAAGGTTTTCTGTCTTTGCTTAAGTATTCACGAAGAAAAACAGAAAACTCTTTTGCCGCCTCTGGCTTTTAACACAGATCAGGGATCATCTCCTGCTCAGTGGAGTGAAGTGTAATTAACATGCAAATAAATAAATCCTTACAAATTGTAAAATTAGACCAATACAATATAAACTACTTGTCCTCCACGAATCCAATTTAATATTTAACCTTAAACCTTGAATTTAATTAGGAAAATGTTGTTTTGTTTTGAAGTCCCTGTGTTAGCATATCACTGAACAGAAAAAAACTGGGGCTCATCGATTGACAGAAGGTAACAAATGCATTAAAAAAGCATAAAGCAAATACAAGCGTGCGTGTCTATAATACATCTACTGTATTGAACATTTATTGTCTGTAATGAATTAAGGATTATGATGAGAGTAACTATGACGACAGTTTCGAGGCCTTGTCCCGATGATTCACTCCAATGAATTATTTGCCATCATAACTGACCTTGCCTCAAACTACTGCTGTTTACCGTGTTTTTTCTTTAACAGTGGAATATATACATGTTATTGATTTGCTCTCCATAAATTAGACATGGCCATTGCCTATCTCAAAATGATTTACCCTTTGTTATTCTGCAGGAGTCCATCACTTATTAAGAATGGGACCTCGAACCTTGCTTTGGGGGCAGCTCTGACTGCCAGTTTACAGGTGAGCGGGTGTGTTTGAGCCTATATACAGTCTATGGTTTGAGTGCAACCTCTTGATTAAAGGTTTTTGGTAGATCTGTGATAATAGTTTTTTTTTTTTTTTTTTTTATCCATTTGTTGTAGACAGCGCTGGCTGACACATCACTGCCAGGATTCACGAAGGAAAGTGTGAGCAGGAACTCCAGGAGTCAAACACAGGAGAGCAACGGCCACAGTCACCAAAATATCTCTGCACGTGTCCAGCAGTGAGTTTATTGCAAAGTCCAGATATCAAACGACTTTCGTACTAAAATGGATTTTCAAATGTCTTGGTTTTTCAACTACTGCAGGTCTCTTTTCCTCAAAGACGAAAAACTGAATCTGGATGAACCAGAGCGTCAGATGGCGGCGGTGAAACCAGTCACTCTGCAGCATGGCAGGACTGGAAATGACCAGGAGCACTTGTTCGAACTCGAATGAAACCTTGAGAGTGGAATTCTTTTAATTATAAAACAGTAAAGCAAGATTTCATTGAGCGTTCAGGGATGTCGGAAAAATTGTTCACAATACAAACAGAGCCATTGTGATTTCATGTAATGAACATCTCACTATGCTGCCAGCTGGCATGAAGTCTCTAAAACTGGGATTTAAATCAGATCAAGTCCATAGAAACATTTAGCTGCTGTTTTGCAGTCAGTAAAGAAATATAAAGTAACACATGTGTTTTCTGTGTTCACCCGCAACTTTTTCAATCATTTTTTAAATATTCCAATTTATAGGTAAACGAGAAAACATTTCTGACTGTAAAATAGAAGCAATAAATGTATGTGAGTGTTTAAGTGTTTAAGTTCAGTGATTCTTGATGCTCTACATTTCAATATTTTAGTTTCAAAGTAAACTATCTAGAGAATAAAATGTTACGTTTGGTGATGATCTACAAATGAAAAGAATAAAGCAGGTGATGTTACAACATGATGGAGGTGTCGTAATTGTGTTTACAGTTAAAAACATGTACAGTTTGTGCTGTTTGACTTTCTACTCTGTTTGTCTGTAAATAGAGAGATATTGTTATGTACAGTATATATGTTAAGATTTTTTTTGAGGGAGCAGGTTTTATATGCTTTTTGTTTAAAAAATAAGTGTTTTAATTCATCTGTTTTTTCCACTGAAAGAAAGTAACGTTTTAACTAAAAGTTAAAAATATTCTGTATATAAACTTGACTATGTATAAAGATGTATGTGCCTGTATGGTTGTATGTCCAATGTATTTAATTTACATTAAATATATATATTGTAACCAGTTGATGAATGACACTGATAAATACAGTTTTTGTTTAGAAAAATGTGTTGAACAGGCCTAATTATAAATGTTCTTGCACTTTAAAATTCACCCTCATTTATTTATGTCTATGAAAGTGTATGTTGGTTATTTAGTTGATTTTTACAAGGAAATTAATAAATGACTTTTCTTGAGTGAATACACCTGTAGTGTTGTGTTAAGCCTTGTGGCAGCAAGCTGGCACGGTGCACACTAATCCCTGATGGAGAATCTTGAAGGCTCAGGACCATTGTTGAGCTACATTTAGTGATCATCAATGCATCAATCAATTAAGGTCAACGTATCATATTCAAATAAAATCTCAGTTTTCATGAATATTTGTGAGTTAACAACCAAGGAAATACATTTTTTATCAAAATGTCACTTAATTACAAAAACCACTGATATATATATATATATATATATATATATATATATATATATATATATATTTATGTCAGTGGTTGTATATATAAAATCATGGATCTACGTCCCCCCTCCTCCTGTTAATAGGGTTTTTTTGGTAGTTTTTCTAACTCTTGTTGAGGGTTAAGAACAGAGGATGTCGCTCCTTGTTAGTCTCTATGCAACAAATTGTGATATGTAAATATGGGCTCTACAAATAAAATGAGATTGATTGATTGATCTTGATGAAAAATCAGGCATATTGATGTTCTGAAGGTTTTAGATTCTTTTTAGGTTAGTGCAGATGCAAAAATAACAAATCTGGATGTAACACACTTAAACCTAATTTTCATGAGGGGACTGGAGGTATTATCCTGAGTGCCACTCTAGTTCCCTAGTAGAGGGGTGAAAATGCAATTCAATAATTAATCTTGATATAAAAAATTATAAAAATTCCCAGATCCAACCGTTTGTCCAGATCTGTGCCACATATGGAATAGGTTCTTTTTGACCCATGCATGTCACTGCAGCAATATGAAGTTATAAATGTTGTATTATCAGTGTGTGTTATATGTTGTTATTGACATGATGTGTACTGAGGCAATTTGGGGTTCAGTGTCTTGCCCAAAGGCCCTTCAGCATGGAATGGGGGGGACTGGGATTGCATGCTGACCTTCTGGTTAGAGGACAACCTGCTCTACCCCCGAGTCTCGGCTGGTCCTGTTCTATGAATTGAGTGATTATCAACAATGAGGAAATGTTGGGAGAACAGTAGTTTGTTTTTTCTGCATCATTAATTTTTTACTTAGTTTTTGTTCAATTTTGATGTGTTTTATTTGGCCCCTTGGTGATCACTGCGATGAGGTTCTGCTTTTTCCTCCTGTTAAATTTACGACATCGGCCTGTATAATATTGGATTAATAACAAAAAATCCACGGACAAACCGTCCCGGCTGCATCACGTCGTCTCATCAACTGATGAACGCTGTGAAGTGAAGCTGTTAACGTCGACTTCACAACCAAACGAAAGAACAAAGGCCTCAGATTGTCTCCGCTCTGTGTTTTGACTAATGTCAGTAATTGTCTTTGCTGATAACGAGTTTGTTTTAGGTTTGCTGTTGCCTCTCAGGGCTCCCTTTGATTTGCTGTCAGCCCATTAGATGACATTCTCCTCTGATTGCCTCTCCGTGCAGTGTGTTTACTGACGGAAAGTTAGCGTGGTGCGAGACAACTTCAACAGCTTCACTTTTGTGTTGCTTTGATGTGCCACACACTCACGGCGAGGCGGGCAAGTCAACATGTTTTTCAACGCAGCCCTTTTGACAGTACTTAGTCAACAGCCCCTCCGAAAAAGAGCCGGTCTCTGTTCATCTTCTCATCAACATGTAACAACCATGCTGTCGCCAGCGCCTTCACACTCTTCAAAACATCGTCTGAGCGAGAATATGATTTTTTTTCAAACCAAGATAAACACACACAAATTTCACTGATTAAAATGAATTACTTATTAATGGAGATTTTTCCTTTTTGAAGGTTAAAATAATAGTAAAAAGACAGAATCAGGGATTCATTCCCTTGAGCTGAACCACATGAAAACAAGACTGAAGGTCTAGAACCATATTGGTGGCCGAGTACAGACGACTCAAAATTCTGTCAGAAGAAATCAGAAAAAGCGTATCTAATGTACGTGAGAGGTTTTAGGACATCTCAAATTGTATGTTGAACTTTGTAGACAACATACCTCTGCCAAAGTTCAACTGTCCAATTTAAATTAAATCAGGCTGCACCAAAATTCACACACTCGTAGAGATCAGTCACCTGAATATCTCTGATTTTCATCATCATGCATTAGTCCCCTGGGAAATTGGGGAAAATGTAAAAAACGCCTTATCTCACAATGCCCCTTTGTCTTGATATAACCCAAAACACCATGTGTTCCTGCCTGGCCCAAACCACATCTTACCAAGTTTTGTGGAAATCAGTTTGATAGTATTTGCACAATGGACAGGTGCAAAAACGTAACTTTCAAGACAGAGGTAATAATGCAGTACTTAGTTGCAAATGTCTGAACCACATGAACACAATGGGTTTTGTTTGAGTCTGTAAAAAGTCATTACAGTAATTTACCACACGTAGGCAGACGTCAAGGATGAGGCCACAAGGCTCTTTTAAAAATCAGCCCATGGCCATCGCTAGTAAATGGAACTTCTCTTTCAAAGAATTGTCACAAATAAATCAAATCAAATTTTATTCGTACATCCCATATTCACAAATCACACTTTGCCTTATAAAGCTTAACAGCCAAGGTTAAACCTCGCCTGACAACAAAATGGGTAAAAAAAAAAACACTTTAGAAACTAAAGAGAGAGTCACATGTGAAGGATTCCTGTCCCAGGATGGAGAGAAATGTAACAGATGTGTAACAGAACAAGAAAATAAGAATATTTACAACAGATGACACAGTGTCTTAACTGTATGCAGATGTGCATCAATGTTTAAAGTATTTATACAAAGTCACAACACAATGTATTTAACAACGATTGTATTCATTTGTGTTGCATGAATTGTTGTTGCTTTGAAATTTTGCCCATAAATACATGCAGATTTGTGTGTGTGTGTGTGTGTGTGTGTGTGTGTGTGTGTGTGTGTGTCTGTGTGTGTGGTCGAGGGTTTGCGAGGATTTACAATCAGTATTGAGCTGACACACTTGTGAGGTATGTGTCTCCATTGTGTTATGTGACTAAAAGCAGAACAGAGGAGGCTAAAGTCACACGGCCCGGCCTCAGCTGTGTCTCTGCTGCTGTGATCTGCATGTTCACAGTGACCACTCAGATATGCTGGGAAGGGGGAGTGTTGCCCACCGGACAACAACAACAAAACACACACACACACACACTTCCAGCTCACTGTCTCCTGCGTGGTGACTCAGGCCGGCATGCTGGGTGTTGCTGGAGTTTTCCTGACATCTTGGCGTGGACAGAAGCAGGAGGATGAACAGGGCGACTGATTGATGAAAGAGGAACAGAGCTACACAGAAGTCATGAGTATCAGACATGTTACCTGGAGATCATTTACCTGTGGACGAGAGGGAAGAGCAGAGCAACCCGACTAAAGGTAGTTATACACACACACACTGCTGCTCTGAGCACGGATTTTCAACTTCGACTAAAGCTTTTACTTATTATTTACAAGATTTCCCTGAGAAAAGTAGAAGAACCTATGAAATAGCAGCGAAGGCATCATGGGAGTGAAATCCCCCCCTGACACACCTCATTGCATTATATGAGAGTTAGAAAAGTTTTTAACCAACGATCATTTTGGATCATTGTGCGGATTTCATTTCATACTCTCTTTATCTGAACAATCATTTAATAAAAACAGAGGCAAAGCAAATGTTTAAAATAATCCTGGTTTTATGCCTTTTTTATTCATATGCTGTCTCTTAGTTTATAAGCTCACACAATTTTTTTTATTGTGTCTCAAGGTGGAACGTCTTTAAATTCACAACAGGAAATCCCTTCAGCTCAGGACTCTGTTAGCGGAGGAAATACCACCCACACTGACCTCATCAGCAGTAAGTGGAAACCCTGAGACCTGCACAGCAAACAGTAAAGTCTATTTATATATTGTTGTTATTATTCTCTTTTTTTTGTAGCTTTATATTTGGCCGGATGTCACCACTGCATGTGGAATCAAGTATCTAACTTATTGTTTCGGTGGACTTTCGATATAATCATTATTACAATATGTCAATAAGTTGTAAAATATCAGTAGTGTGAAATAAGTGCAGATCCTTCCTTCATGAAATGATTTAATAACATGGGACCTCTCTTACTCCTTTTGTTGTACTTCATTGGTGGAAATTACAAATCAAATTGGTATTAATCCAATTACAAAAAACAAGCTGATACATATTACGCTTTTTGTCTCCTTGGTGAAGGTACATTTTCCCACATACTAGAGAACATGATATAATCCTGGTTGAAAGACACAAATTTTTCTCTCACTCATTTTGAGTTGTAGTAGTTTTTTGAGTTGTAGTAGTTTTCATGATCTCAATCTCTGTGTGGCCAGCTCAGCCTCTGCCTGCCTCACCGGAGGCAGCAGGGCTGAGGAGACCGTGTGACCCCCAGAAGCCCACCTGCCCTCGGTGTGGCCTCACGGTGCCAGACCACCGACTCCTTCCTGCTCCCCGGGCCCAGAGCGGCCTGCAGGGCTCCAGTCTGTCCGTGCACAGCAGCGGCAGCAGGACGAAGAGGAGCAGGAGCAGCGTGGTCAGCTCACACCAACCTGCAGCCACAACAAGTGGTAGGAACTACAACACGACTAACATACACACACTGACTGTAAATAACTGTAAACAACACAAGACACTGTGATCAAGGTTTCATATCATGATGAACTGTCAGACTATTTTTAATATTGAGAGTGAGCAGAGGGGGTTTGGGTGCCATGCTCGACCAGAGTCGAATCAAGATTACAATACAGGATTGAGTCCAAAGGTCTCAAGGTCTCTTCCAATAAAGGTTATTGATAACATACCTCTGAAGTTTGACTTTTTGCACTATTACAATACTTATTGGCAACTATTTATCATGTCTTCCGCTCCATGAAACGCATGTTAATGTTCAGTAGTACACACATGGTACTTTAATGTATTTGCATTGTAATAAAATGTGATCATTTTCAATGGGCATATATGCAGCTGAAACAGGTAGCTAGTGCCTCCCACATTTTTCAACAAAACATTTTAATTGGAGGAGGTGGTATTGCACTATATGCCCCTGAGACGTGGCTTAAGAGTTAGTCCTTAATGGAAAAAAAATTCCCCTTACATTACTTTTACTTCAGAAGTCTTTTTAAACCCTAGTATCTATACCTCTACTTGAGAAATGAATCTGAATATTTTTGACACCTCTGACAGTGAGTTTATAATATGACCTTTTCTTTCTCAAACAGATTTTTCCTAATAACCTGGGTTACTTATGTCAGTACAGACTTGGGAACTGATATGTGGGCTGAAGGATTGTTTGAACCATGATTTAATATCAATGGCTGTTTTTACCATTAAGCCTAATGCGAGGTAATTTATTGGAGGATGAGCAACTAAATGTTTATGGTCCTCAACCTTGTAGTCTTTGCTCTTGTAAAAACAAAACTGTCAAATTGCTTAAAATAACACCCATGTCTGTTTGTGTTGCATGTCCCAGTATTTTCCTTTCAACCTTTCAACCTGCCTTCGTCGTATTCTTCGTTTTACAGGGTGGAGAATATTATAACTGTGAAACTTTTTTTTTACGAGATAAAAAGGTTCAAAATGAAGGATTTAACAGCTAATAAGAATGCTGAGTTTGAATTGTTCAGTTATTGTGTAAAGTGAGCAAATCAAACAGTGGTGGATCCAGGGACGGGGTCGGGGGGGCACTGGCCCCGGATGAAATCTGAAGTCCTGTCAATGTTTTTACACTTACTAACAATAACTAACAATAAATATGATCATTCGTTTTTATTTTCTTGAAGAGCTTTTTTGAAGAAAAAAATGATCAACGAACAATATTGAAAAATATATTCAAAGATGTGGTAGATGTTTGCTCAAAGCTAACGAGCCAATGGTAAACAAGGAATGACTTAGATGGGCCCCTTACTGAATCAGGAATATGGTTGTTGGTCATCTAATTGGCCACTGTGTCAATTCATGGGCCCTGATTTAGAAACATCCTAGATTAACCACTGCAATCAAATGATTTTCCTGTAACCACCATAGAGAATCTGTCTGTTTGTTCAAGCTGAGCCATAAAAAAAAGTTTCCATGGGAGACTTTCAAACTGCTGCACTTTCTTCCAGTTTTATCAAAGCGCCTGGTGGACGACTCGTTGTTTATCATTGTGTTCATGTTGTTATCTCTATGAAGTGGTGCATTAAATCAATACAGTAGCCACACGTAATGCATCCTTTTTCATCTACACGCAGACATTAGCATAAGTTGTGTGCGGGGGGTGCATAATTTGAGCGGCTTAGCAGAAAAACGCCGGACCCCACTCCCCGGGGAATTCTGCCATCTCCGTTTCATTTACTTTCTTGAGTAAACAGGATAAAACAGCTCGATTTGCATGAGCTCACTGACGCTGTGCTCTGTGTGAGGATGAAAACCCGAGCCGAGCACCGGTGAGGATCGCGAGAGACGCACAATAACACACCGCCGGGGTTAATGTATGCAATTTCATGGGCACCTAATTTGGGTAGTGGAGCAATTATCTTGTGACAGCTTCTTCGCAGTTGTTGCTCATCACCAGCCGCCTCTGTGGCCCTTTTTATTTTCCCTGGAGGCTGGAACAAACCTCGGTGATTAAGTTAACACAATCACACTTGATCACCGCGGCACAGTGCTTTCTCTTTTAACTTCTGCCTGGCACAACATGCAAACATGTGAGAGATTAATTTAGGGTTAATAGAGTTGTTAATGTCTGACAGGCTTTTAGAACAAACGGCAGCTTCTTTTCGTGACCTCCAGAATTTGCAGCTAAATCTCTTTCCTGTCTCGTTGCTGCCGCCCCAGACACCTGCGTTCACCTGCTGCTGGCGTGCCTGTGGTGCCGGTGCTCCGTGCTGCTCCTGGTCCTGTTGGAGGCCTGCTCCTCCTGCCTCCACGCCCTCTGCTCCTCCTGCTGCCACGCCTGCGCCCGCTGCTGCTCGGCCATCCAGGAGGCGCCAGTAGAGGAGCTCAACTGCAACGCCCACTGCCACTCGGTCATGTTCCAGTCCTGCTGTGAGCCCACGGAGTGCCTGGAGTTTTGCATCGAGTGCTGCGAGATCTGCCATCGCAACTAGGAGACAGCTGCACCACCCGACCTGAGGACTGGAGTTTCTAAGCTACTTGTGGGAATCAACGAGGGATTGGTCCGAACACAATGAGACATCGTCAACATCATTGCTTGTTGTGACTCTCAAGTTGGGAACTGCACAAACAGCCATTCTTTGTGATTACGAATGTTTCTACTAATACTTTTACTATTTTTACACCACTTGCTGCTAAATACTTTCTTAAAACGTGTTCCAATCTACGTGATAAAGGGGAATTTGACTTCAATTCCTCAGATTGATCTTCAGTGAAGGGAATGTTCCTATTGGGACAACACAATAAGTTAGATTGTTTCTTAAAGACTTTTATCTTATTTGTTGAAATCTTCTTCACATCCCAGTAGCCAACAATGAATGAAGTAGTCTGAATCCCAAGCCGGACCGTGATAATCATGACAAACCATGTGATTGGTTCCAGATTAATTGGCGTATACCTGTCTGTCACTAACCACTCACTGCCTGTGCTCTCACTGCGTATGACCGGGGTCTTCAGCCTGAGAGACATACAGTCTTTGTGAATGTAAAAATTCAAGTAAAACAGATCAAAATCCGTAGTAAAGTGAGTTCCTGTCCTCCACAGGAAAGGAAACATGGTGCCTGAAGCTCCTGGTCAATAGTCAGACTTCTGAGGTATCATGATTTCATTTAAGGAGCTAAAACCAAGTGTTTCAGACAAAGGCTGAAAATAGGAGCTGCATCAGTGGAAACTATAGGAAAGTGTTTTCCGAACGTTGCAAGATGTCATACTTATCAATAGAAAATACACTTGCTCCCATGTGAGTGCCCATGGGTGAGCTGGTTGTAAAATGAGTTGTGATCCAGTGCATGTTGGCACATTGCTACATTCAGGCAGAGGAACAAGTTGTGCTTTCAATGAACAGTCTTATTTATTCAAAGGTCACATGATTAAGTTAGTAATATGACCACACTCTGGTTGTTGCACATAGATGATCTGCTCACGAGTAAAGTGAAACTGTTCCCTCTGCAGAGAAATGTTCTCTCTTAAAACCTAAACAATCCTTAGAATAAAAACCATTACAACCCTTACAATAGTTATCTTGGAGGATCCAACCACAGCTGGCATTTGATTGGTTTAATCCCTCTTATGCCTGAAACACCATCATGATTAGTCAAGTAACTCGATGCAACCGGTTGGAACCTATAGCTAATAACGGCTGATCTGCTGCTGACATTGATTTTGTCAGTGCTACAGAACTGACAAGAGAAGGAAGAAATTGAAAAAAATTCAAGAACCTTTTGAAATATTGAAATCCATTTACCAGGATAATTTATTCTGTTTGTTAAACACCTATGGATTGATCGGGTGGATAAAAGTCAGTGAGGGACTTTATCAGACTGTTTTTTCTTTAATAAAAAAGTACGAATCACATAAAAAAGACCCACAAGCATGAATAATGTGCACAGTTTTAAAGCTTCAGGCCTTATTCCACAGAAACACAGTTTGTTTGTTCCTTGTTACGTTAAACGACTCTGACCCAGACCCAGACGACTCAGCCTCTTTGCTGCTATTTGTTTGGGATCTTATGTCGTAAGATTGCTGGTTTGACTTCTCCCCGCTCGGCTCTTTGCAGCTGAGGAACAGGCCGACAAAAAACTTGTCAGCTCTCTCTTGAATCCCTTTTCATAATTTGTCATATAAAGCACTTAGAACATAAAAGCAGGCGCAGTCTCTCCAGATCTCGGAAGATTGAAGCGAGCTCCTTTGAAGTCGTCATGTGAGGCGACAGCAGAGAGGCAGAGTAAACAGCCAAAAATAAAGCAAAGCGTCGATAAAGACAACGCTGTCAATCTGTCCGGACGAGCCAAGAGGCTCATTTAAATCACGTTAGAGCGAGTAAATCGAATTTAAGTGTCTCTTTTGCCCACAACACATTAGGATTGTGCTCGTGACAAGAAACAGCGCTGATGTCGGATTTAGAGCGTGGCGAGCGCACACCAACAAATAATAAACAGCCAGGTTTGTTCCACTTGTCCCCCTCAATTTGTTCTACCCTCTACCCACACCTGATGTCTACCTCCACGCAGCATAAACAGAGAGAACACACATTGCTACATATGTCTCAGCCACACAGTCATTCACTGTCTGAGGCTGGATGAAGTTATTTACCTTAAGGTTTTGATACAAATTTCGCATGATTCCAGATTATACCCAAAGAAAAATGGAAGAAAACAAAACAATCTATTTATTTGTTATTTCTGTAGGTGATTAGACAACCCACAAACAAGTGATAATTAAACAATATATATCAAGTTATTTTATGGAATAAAAAAATTTGGACTGATGATGGTCTTGGGTTGGACAGACAAAACGACCGATATTAAATCTTCTTCAGCAAATTTTGATGAGAACTTTTCCCTATTTTTCATACGCTAAATAATTAGTTGAAAAATCAATAAAATAACTGGCACAGTAATGAATCATAATCATATGATACTATAACAAATAATAATAAAAATTCATAACATATATATATAAAGCGGTATTGACTAATTAAATAACTAAAAGAAGTAAATCAAGTCCACTAGTTACCTCTGCCAAAGAGGTGGTCTTCCTCTGTTTGTTTGTTTGATAGTTAGCAGGATTTCCATCAACTACAAGACAGATTTCCATGAAACTTGGTGGAAGGATGCGGTATCGCTCAGGGAAGAAGCCATTAAATCTTGGTGCAGATCAAGGATTTTTCTTTCATGTTCTTTAACATTGTAAGATGGGGCGTTTTGGATGACATTTTTATGAGAAAAACCAAGCACATTTAGGGAACTGATATCAAAGAGTGTGACACTTGCTGCAGCTTGATGCAGGAGGTTGTTGGGCCTTGGTGAAGGTCTGTGATCTACTGAGTGACATTCTAGAGTTGTCTTTGGAATATATAAGTGAAGACTTTCTCCATCAAAGCTTTATTTCCTTTGAAACCATATTCAACTGAAAGGGCACTCGGACATTACAAGTAAGTTAGTTAGACCCCAGTTGAACCTTTTATAGAAAATGGTCTAGACCTGCTCTAAATGAAAACTGCCATTCGAAAACTTAGCTAAGATAACAAAATCAGCTTTAATTTGGCACAATATAGATGAAGCTGATTTGACGAGGTTTAAAAAGACACATTTTAATTAAAGTGAACTGTTATATCAATAAATAATAAGTAAATAGATACAATAATGAGGAATAGAAAGAGGTATTTTTGTTTTAGGTCAAGTTTCAGGTTATTGATATGGTTTTACAAATGTTTGACTTTTCTTGTATTGTTATTTCGTGTCACCCTTTCATTTGGGTGTAAAGTGCATTTGCACATGTATCTTTGTATAAGATTTACAAACAAAATTCAGCCAAGGGAGCCTCGAGGTTGAGAACTGACACCTTGTTTTCGTGAACAGTTGTTGGACTGCTTCTCTGAGATAACAACACTGGGCATTACAGATGTGGGACGACCCAGCGAGGAACGGTTGGTTTTAAACCTGAGCTGCTTTTAAAAAAACAACCCTTTCAACACTTTTTTTTTCAGAATCTGTCTATTTGTATTCTCGCCTTCCTCCAAAGCTTCATGACAACGGTTGTAACCTCCTCAATCAAAGCAAGGTTTATGTGTAGCGCATGATGAGGCATCTATTGGAAAAAAGGGGAAATAATAACACCTAATAGTCAGTCTGTCAGATGTGCCCATCTGCTGTAAAGGAAACAAAAATAAATGTAACCAGATTTGAATATCTAACATTTGAGGCTGACGCCGGGAGGACGGATCAAAGGGAAGAAAGACACAGAGGAGGGGGGGGCAAATCATAAACACATTGTCTCATTTTAATAAGTGAGGGGAATGGTTTCTAAACCAGCGCATACAATCAAGTTTAACGTGTTTGGGAGTGTGAGAGGAGGAGGAAGAGGAGGAGGAGGAGGAGGAGGGTGGGTGGGTGTGTGTG
Source organism: Limanda limanda (assembly GCF_963576545.1). NCBI lineage: Eukaryota > Metazoa > Chordata > Actinopteri > Pleuronectiformes > Pleuronectidae > Limanda > Limanda limanda. The sequence continues at coordinate 24,136,534 of NC_083643.1, forward strand.
CAAGTGTGTAAAGTGAAGTACATCAAAACATGGCTAATGAGGGTTGGGTTAAAAATGGGTGTGCATGAAATATTGATGTTCAAGCTGCATTTTTATCTTGAATATACGACACCTGGAATCTAGAGACGCTCTGCAGAACAGAATAAGGAGCAAATCAAGCACAACAGAGTTCAGGATTAAAGATACTGTGTAAAGTTATACACCAAATATAATAGTAAAATGCAAATGTGTAGGTTTGTGCGTGTTTAAACTATATAGTGTGTTGGTTACCACTCAGTCAGATACAAGGTATCAATTAAAAACAAGTGTAAATGCTTTTGATAGAAGCAGATTGGAAAAAGAGAAAGAAGTGGGAATGTACTTAATATTTCAGTATATGTACTATTTGTATACATATGTAGTGTTTGTGTCCAACATGCAATATTATTTTATCTCAGTAATTTAATGCCACATTTAATCTGATATCTGGACAAATCAATGTATTATTAATGTGCATTGTTTGTTGTTGCGTCTAGCAAGGAGGTTATGTTTTCACCCCTGTCCATATGTTTGTTTGGTTATTGGCAGGATAAAGCAAAAACTACTGGACAAACTTACCAAACAACTTTTCCCCCATTTTCCGAGGTAATAATTCATGAATCCTGAAGCAAAAAAATCTGGCACATTAAGGAAACTTATATCTAGAAGTGTGTGAAATCTGGTGCAGCTGGATTGGATCTAAGCGGACTCTTGGTGGAGGTATGAGCTCTACCGAGTGTCATCTATTTTTATGACATGAAGTCAAACTGCATTAGTCACATTTCCAGCAACATCTCACACAAGCAAACAACTGAAGTCTTCTTGGTTTCATTTGCACCACCGGCTGTTCACGTGCTTACGTGAAATGTACGATTGATATACATTTGCCCCCGGTAGCTGGCTAATGTTAGCTGGATAGTGTAATCTGATATTTCCCATTAATGACAATTGACCCCTTCATTTATGAAAAATACTTACATGTAATGTAATATTATTATTATTATTTAATGTAATATGTCATTTGGCATCCACATATTTTCTTGTTGGGGGGGTACCAAGGAAGAAAAAACCGTGTTTTCAGGTTCAATAACATTCTGAGATTAGCCGAGCATAGGAGTTACTACTTTACTAGTTTAGTGACGGATTCACCAAATGTAACCCAGGTGATTTGTCTTCTTGTTTTGTTTCCACTCCATATCCAAACATCAACGTCTCACTCAAGTTCAGGGTTTTTCCTGTTTTATTTATAACGTTAGAGTCTTCTGTAATGTACAGGCGTCATAAATGTTCATCAATATGTATAGTCTTACAATATTCAGGGATGAAAATGAGTGCATTTCCCTTTTGATAGCCCTGAAAACAGACCAAGCAAAAGTTGAAATGACAAGTGTACAAACGGAGTCACCCTGTTTCAATAACTGGAGAGTTTTCCAGCTCGTCTGATTCAAGTATATCACGGTCATAAAAAAAAAAAAAAGAATAAATAAGAGAATCATCAACACCATGCGCCAACAAATCTAATAACACCAAGACAGATATTGCACCATTTGATGGCACGTATCAAATGTAATATCTTGGTAAAAGAAAATTCATGATGCATACATCAAATACTTATAAATTTGAATTTAGCAACAGCAATATTCACAAACAAAAATCCAAACCACGGCTCTGTATATACAGTATCTTTTCTGCTAATCCAAACAAAACAGCAACAGATGAATCAGAATTAGTCAGAAGGAACAAATACTTTCAAGGTTCTCTCTAATTGTACCCATCAATAATGCAACACACATATATTTCATATACATGTATATATATATATATATATGACTCATGCCCTTCCTGAGTGGTTAAGTGCAATGTGCATTCTTTTTGATTTCTTTCATAAAAGAGGATACAAGGATGGATTGTTATAGTTGCGTGACGAGGCTGTGGCTCTGGCATTAAAGATGCGGCTTCAATGGCTGATATAAGAAGACTTTGAGCAGCTGTGATGTGTGTGTTCAGATCATGTTGTTCTTCTTCAGTACCTCCAAGTACTGCTGTGTGGCCCTGCTGAAGGGGTCCAGCTCCCCCCTCGAGACGGAGCTCACCGGGGACAACTGTGCAGAGGCGACGTCCAGCTCTGCTGTGGCTGAGGACGAGAGAGAGATGACGCCATGAGGCAGGAGCTACAGGTCACATCTCTGATAGCATTTCATCCATGAGACTTTACTCACCGTTGTTTAATTCCTTTGAGATGTTTCTGTCCAACTCACTCTGCATCTGGAAAAAAAGAAAGTTGCAGTTTGAACTGAAAACTGAAAAAAACATGCCTTCAAAATAAATATTCCACAAATCCAAAAAGATGCAGGGAGGATTCTTCATTACCAAACACAACACATGGTAAATGAAAACATTACTGCAGGGAAATCTGAATTATGGTATGCAACACAGCGGGACACGCCAAGCATGCAGGCTCTGCCTCAGTGTAGGATTATTATTTCATGTTGCCTTTAAATCTCACTGCAGGTTCAGTCCACGGTCAACTCAAGTCATCTGCCTCCAGTAATTACACACATGTATAGATAGAGAGCTAGAGACATATTCATACTGAAGATGAATGCTTTTCGGTGAATATAAGAATCTCACATTAAAGTGTTGATGTTGAGATTAACTTCTTTAGTTATGCATAATTTAAGTGTTTTATATATTAACTGATATTTGTTATCAATCTGTTTTCTTATCAGAACTAACCCTGACCCTTCACATTTCCTTTGCCAAATGTCAATGCCTGGATAATAATACATTTGAATTATGTGTGTGAAAACATGTCATGCCTCTCCTACATGCTTGCACAGTACAGTAGTGCATGTTTAATATGTTACTCTCCTGTTTCGTGTTAGAAGACAAATAACCGAATAGATTTAACTCTAGCTAGTTATTCATTTGATCTCAGCTGGTTGTTTTCTCCTGAAAAATCAGAACACACGCTTGTAAGAAGATGATTAAAGGAGACATATTAAGCTTTTTCAGTTTCTTTCCTTGAGTGTGTTATGTCATTTTCTTTGTGAATGTAAAAGTTCTGTAAAGTAAAAAAGACCAAAATCCGTGGTTAAGTGAGTTCCTGTCCTCCACAGAAAACACTGAGCCTGAAGCTCCTGGTCAATAGTCAGGTATGATGATTTCATTTCAGGAGCTAAAACCAAGTGTTTCCAACAGAGGCTGAAAAGAGGAGCTGCATCAATGGATACTATAAGGAACGGGTTTTCCCAACATTAAAGCATTTAAACCTTTTCAAGTAATAAGACAAAATTATGAAACTAAATGAGCATAATAAGTCTCCTCTAAATGAATCTGACTTGATTTATTTAAATAAAATACATACAGGAATGTGGGGCGTACTTAATAACTTAATACAACTGGCTGTGTTTGAACTTCACTGCTAAAATCAGCTTCAGAAGACAGCATGAAGAAAACCAACTGAAAGACTTAAAGAGGGTTTTTATAAGAAGTAAATGCAGAAGAAGTAAGAAGAAATACGAGTATTAGGCCCATATGAAGGAATAATGAGAATAACGTCATATTATTAGAATTAAGTTGTAATTCAGACGAAAGTCGCAATTTCAACAGAATAAAGTTGTCATTTAGAGAGAAAAATGTCATAATATTATTATTATATATATATATATATATATTATAAAACGATATAATACATTTATAATACATTTTAAAAATGTCAATTATGATACCAACTACAAAATACACAATCCAATGTTCCTGCAGGTTTCAGTGGTGAAACATTTTGTTGACTGTTATTGTTGAATTCTCAATTTATAGATTTGGCAAATTTGACTTATTTTTGTAATTTGGCGGATATGTAAGAGATGATAACTTCTTTATGCCGGCTTTGACATTTGCCATTTTAATTTTAAAAGGATTGACCACCAGGACTCAGCTCTGCATCAATAATTTGTTATAATTCTAACATTTGTTGAGTAGTTGTCATTATTTGACAAATAAATACATGCATCTAATTGCAGTAGTGGGAAAGCTCATGTGTTTAACATCTGTATTTTCCACTGTGTAAATCCTGAACGTTATTGTTTACACACACAGGGCAAATAATAAGAAGCTGATTCTGATTAAATGGGAGCAGAGGTTTAAATGGGAGGCCACCAGCACGGTGAAGGCAACAGCAGCCGGTCAGACACTGAGCTCAACACATCTACACACCTGGTTATGAGCCTGGCTGAAGAGAGGAGAGATGAGAGACAGACTTTTGAGCTAGAAGCTAGAAGAGTGAGAAATAGAAGACAGGTTAGAAGTAGAGTCCCGCTACATGAAGCCTTGAGACAGAGCGAAGAAGAAACAAAGTGTAGGAGGAAGAAAATAAGGTCAGGGATTAGAAATCATTTGGGTTTTGAAGGTGTTTTTGTAGAGGGAAGCTGGGCATTAAGAGACTTTAGAAAGCCACCTCATCAATTTCAAACCTGTTTTCTCACAATGTGAAATATTTGATGTGTAAAGTCTCACAGAATAAAACGTCTCTGCGGTGATGAAAACATAACAACACACCAACTGGTCTATAAAAAGCAACATCTTTGAATAACACGTCACCAGTTACACAGGAAAAACACTGACAACCATGATGCTGTGGAAATGAGAATGGCCCGAAATAAAGGAATGAAATATATACTTCAGTGAGCGAGCGAGAGAGAGAGTCGGGATTCATGACTGTACAGACCTTGGCCAGATAGTCCTCCACCCTGCTGTTCTGTGCATCAGTCACAGGGCTGAGGAGGGACAGGCCCAGGCCCAGGCTTCTGTTCAGGGACCCCAGTGTGGCCCCGTAGTTTGCCGGTGAACCCAAAGTGCCCACGTCCAGCGAGGGACTTCCTAGGCTACCGTTTGCCAAGCTGCTGGTGATGAGAGAGCGGCTGCGCTCGTTCAGCAGCTTGGAATTGGCTTCAGTGAGCCGACTGTTGGCCCTGCAGACAAAAAACACAGCGAAGGTTAATCGTGGATACAAATCAGGTTTGATGCCTTTGTCTAATTTTAATACAATAATGCATAATACAATTAGATTTGTTACTTTATCCAAAGGACAAATAGCACAAGCGACTCTTGGACAAGAGGCAACAGCAGTGGTTTTTACAAGATGATTTGTATAAAATCAGACAACTCCAATAGAGCTCAACAGCCTGGTTCCAAAAATCTGATTCATTTTCTGAATAGAGATTTGAATCATCAGCCAAGCTACAAGATTGTGAAGAAATGTTAAATGTTCCTGTGGAAGCCACAAGTTTGGATGATGTCGAACTGTTAAACGACAGATGTTTTTATTCACAGTTTCAAGGAGCAGTTCTACACTACCTGCAATCTGGAAGTTTCAAAGTGACGTCTCTGATTGGTGGAGCTTGCCATGTAAACGTTAACCACAACTACTAAAATCACTAGGTATACAATGGTATAGATCAGTGTTACATTACATTTACTACAGAGCAACCATGAAGTCACTTCCATGTTAATGTCTTTTATAAGGGAAAGAGTCCGAACAGGTGAAAAACAATTTAACATTAAATTCAAGAAGAAGCAATGGGAGGCATGGTACCTTAACACTTTTGTGACAGCCGTGTACCTTTTCCTTTTTCCAATATTATTTTTTCTGTGAATCAAATGTTTTCTGATCATGATTTATCTCGTAGCTCGTCGGCCTGGTTCCAGGCTTAAAAACGCTTTTTATAAAGATAAACTGAAATGGCAATGGAGTAAAATGAATGAGAAAAACTTCCTTCAGGAAACAGAGCCGTTTCTCAACTGAGCAGTCACTGTCAAACATTACTTATATTACAAAAAAATCAGTGATGGATATCAGATTTTGAATACTGCCGGACCTTCTTGTCCCTGTGGTGAGAACAAGCTGGTCTCACCTCTCTAGTTTGGCAGCCAGGGACTTGCTGAGGCGCAGCTCCTCGGAGTAGAGCTGGCGGTATCGCTCGAGCTCGTTGCGCGTGGACTCTTTTTGATTAAGGCTGTCTTGATGGGTGTTGCGGGCGCGGCCCAGTTCCCCATCCAGCTCCCGGATCTTCTGCTCCAGCTGAGAGCGCAGGTTAACCTCATTGGCCGATTTAATCTGATCTAATGCTTCTTGGGATGCTGCCTGGGACTGGGAGATAAAAAAACCACAATCATATTCAATCAGAGGTATACGATCATATAGTCGCTTCAGTAGCAACAACAAATAAGTTATTCAGTAAATTATCGTGTCTCTTATTACACATGGTTTCTATTGTATACACTATTTGTCATTACTAAATTTACTTAAGATTAGGGTAATTACCACATTTTCCCAGTTAGAATTGTTACCTGCAGGAAGAGGTTGACCTGCTCCAGTTTCTGTTGGATCTCTTGCCGGGCCCTCTCCTCCGCGTCACGGCGGTACTGCTCCACCTGGCTCTGCTCCATGTGAGCCGTTTCCATTTGTCGCCTCAGGTCCAGCACCTCCTCCTCGAGCTGCCTCTTGCTCTTCTCCAGCTGGTCGGTGCTGTGGCTGAAGCTCTTCAGGGAGGCCAGCTGATCCTTGAGCTCCCCGTTCACCGTCTCCAGGTGGCTGCGACGAGACGCTTCCTTCTCCAGCTGCCCCTGCAGATCGTCCACCTGGGAGAGGAAATGTTTGAGGTCAAAGGCTGAGGTATAATACTACACCTCAGTGTCTCTGCTACCCAGTGGTATTATTTGAAATCACAGTTTCAGGCAGTCAAACCTTATCTCTCATTCGTCCACCCTCCGCCTGGCTGTGTCTGCCCAGCTCCATCCTTATGCTGCTCATAGGAGAAGCAAAGTCTGCTCCACCGCTGTCCCTCAGTTTCTTCTTAGCAGTCTTTAATAGTGTACGCAACCTTAAACACATTTATGCACAAATACTATAAGTAATCAACAAAGTGAGCACAACAAAAACAAAAACACAAGACAAACACCAGAAATGAATAGTAATTTAGTTTAACATAATAAAAAATAAAAAAACATGTTCTCTTACACCAGATACAGACATTGGTGCACCACAGCCACATAAGCCAGGAAAGACTGCACTCTACTGGATCCTACTTTATGTCTAAATGGAAGGAGAAGGCGCTGCCATGGGTGAGGAGAGCCAGAGGAGGAGGAGGAGGAGGGTAGGAGTCACCTGTACATTTCTTTTTGAAGCTCAGTGTTTCTCTTCATCTCTTGGTCCAGACGAGTGTCTACGGCCTTCTTCTGCTCTGCTATCTTTTTGGCTTTCTTCTTCTCTATTTCCATCTGGAACATCAAGATCAGGAGGGATGGTTATATGATGTTAACGACTCATATTACAACTACTAATAAAAATTATTAGCAGTACAATAATTTAACTAAAGCCCCTTTTGTATTGTTCAAATAACACACTGTTATCTGGCTTTTGTTTGCAATGGGAATTAGAGGGAATACAGACCAACTCCTCCACTGGCAATGGGACAGGGGTCAATTGCCTATCTAAGCATGGTTATGCATGTTACAACACCTACGTACACCCAATAATTTTGGTCTTAAAGAGATTAATGATCACCTGAGTGTTCAGTTCTCCTTTTTCTTTTTCAAGCTCTGCCAGGCGCAGTCCTAATTTAGAACGACTCTTCAGCTCCTCCTCCCACAAGACCTGAGAGTCCTGGGCTGTGTGAGACAGAACACTTTGCTTCTGGACCTAACAAAGAGAAAGACAAGAAGTTTAATTATTATAAATACAGTTGTGAATATCTATATAAAAAAGAGGAAGTTCCAGTCAGATTGTTACTGTGATCAAATTTCAGATTGATCAGTTAGTCAAACATCCTACTGTTCTTTCAGTGCCACCAACCTCTCTATTGAGTTGATCTTCCAAAGTCATCTTACTGCTTTGGAGGTTTGTGACCAAATCCTCCAAATGACCTCTGACCTACAAAAATAAAGTAAGTCATTGTGCAAAGATAATAATTAAAGGTGGTGGGTTTTTGATACAAGAGACATATAAGAGAACATTTTTAGATGGAAGGAATTAAAGTGGATCATGCAGGAGGACATGAAAAGGAGGGAAAGACCCCACATACCAAGATCAGGCTTAGAGGACACATTTTAATGTCACCAAGAAAACCCCAAAACCTACACCAAGCTATTACTACTGCTAGAAGTTTGGATTCCTGGTCGAACAGCTTGTCCAAAAAGCCCACACCAAAAAGTGCTTTTCATTTTACTGCTACATAAAGAATGATTTTATATTTAACATTTATAAAAGAGGTAAATCCACACAGAGTTACTAAGTCTACATCCAAAATACCAACCCCTTCTCCAGGTGAGCAGTCAGATAGCTGGAAAAGATTGGATACCTTAAAATATGATAAAAGACTTGAGACTTTTAAAATCATAACATGTTTCACTAAGTATGAGAATACTGAGATATTGTAAGATGTTTTTGGTCAAACAGAAGTAGACATGGTACCGTGAGGATCCTGTTTAAAATATGGATGTCCATGTTACTGGGTTATGTATTCAGTCACTCACCATGACAGCTTCCTGAGCCCCTTTCTGAAGAACTCCAATTTTGTTAGACTGCTGCTTTGCTGCCGCCTCCAGTCTGGCATTGTCTATCTCTAGCCTAATGGGACATTACATAGAAAACACACATCCGTAAACTGTACATCAAAGTTTGTATACTCCTGACTAAAAAGGCTTTACACATATTAGCTCATGTGATTCTTTTGTTTTATGGTGTTAGTGTAGTTTATATTATTGATTTCTTGAATTTAACTGAAAAAATACAAATAAATAGATTAATCTTTCTCTGAAGTAAGTGTGTGTGGGTCTAGAATCTACGGAGTGAGGACCTTTTGAAAAGTGAGGACCTTTTTAGCCGGTCCGCACTTTGTGACCCCCCTTTAATGGACTGTTTGAGGGTTAAGACTTTTTAGTTTTTTTTTCTTTAGATCTTTCAAGTCTGAAGAAGGGGTCCCCAGCTACGTTTGGCTGCAGCACTGTTTACCCCTGAAACTCCAAATGTGTTTTGTGGACTCCATTACTTCACCTACCCCTCCATCAGCATAGTGGTGAGTAGATAAACCGTGAACCCTTTAAGGTTAGGGTAAGGGGCTGGCTATGCCAATGAGTTTCCTAAGATAGATGTACAAATGTGTGTATGTGTGCGCAAACGGCATATATTTGCAAAAACCTCTGCACAGCTTCCTCCAGCTGTTTGATGGTGGTATCAGAGGCTGCTGAGGCCGACAGCGCCTCCTGGAGTTTCTGAGCAGCAGTGGTGAGCTCCTTTTCCCTTTCATCGAGGCCGCTCTTCAGACTGTTAATACGTTTCTCAGCCTGCACGTGGTGGTCTTCACTCTCCTCCAACTACAGACAAAAACAAAAGAAAGCAGACCATCACAAATACTGATAACTAACTATTTATTTTAGGGGTTTACTTAACACTTTTTAACACTTGCTGGTATCAGAGATATAGTGACTCTACGTTGCCACAAGGTGTCACTGCTCCTTTCCTTTACCTTTCTCTTTAGCCTGTCAATGTCTTTTAGGAGCCGAGTCTTCTCCTCCTCGAGGTCATTGCGATAGCGCGTGTTGACCTCCAGAGAGGCTTCGCTCATCGACAGCCTCTTGAGTGAGTCGGCGAGCTCCTGCTGCAGCTGCCTGAGGTTTGTCTGTGTTCAGGCAGAATCCAGAGAAAGCAAAGATTTATTAGATGTACAGGGAGATCCTCTACTGGCTAGTTAGTTAATTGTATTACCCTTCAGTCTTTAACTTACCTCTCTTTCATTCTTCTCTTCCTCCAACTTATAGATCTGATCTCGGAGATCAGCAGCCTTACTGGCCAGCTCCTTATTTCTCTCCTCCACTAGTTGTACCCTCTCCTCGCTGTCAGAGCGCAGCTTGGACAAAATGTCGCTGAAGCGCTCTTGGGCATCTGTCACAGCACGGTCCTTTGCGACACCTTTGTTCTGGGCCTCCTCTATCTGTTGCCGCATTAACATACCCTCACTTTGGGCTTGGGCTAGCCGCTCCTGTGTGGCCTCTTGGCGAGCTGTGGAGCGGCTCGCCAACTCCCTCTCGGACTGGAGAGACGCTTCTAGCTCCTTGGCACGTGCAGTCGCCTGGTCCTTCTCCCGCTGTAGGACATCCAGCAATAGGCCCTTCTCCGTCAGCTGCAGAGTGACCCGATGCACTTCATTCTCCAAGCTGTTCGTAGAAGCCTCTGCCTTTCCCAGCTTCTGGGACAAGCAGCTGACCGTCTCACGCTGAGAGGATGCTTCAACTGTGGAGAACATTTATTAGGAGTCATTTAAAAGCTCTGACTTATAAAAGATTGCAAACAAAAATATCACACACAGCCAAATAATCCAACAGACCATCAGGCTCATTCTGCAGCCAGTTGCCTGCTTGCATCAAATACTATGAATGAAAAACAACAATGGTAAAGCTAAGAGAAGAGATTTGTTTTCATAAAGAGGTGGAACTGTTATTGACAGTAAATGTTTACAACATTTTGCCAAACTTCTCCATTGTAGGTGCTTGAAAACTCTGGAGTAGCCTTATGGTTATGGCCGTCATGGTAGAGAGTGATACTTCCTTTATGTAGTTACACTCCAAATGGGTTTGATTTAAATACAGTAAAGAATATGCCAAGAGTGGCAACCATAGCAATAGTTGACTACGTCAAATCTGTTTCTCAGTGGCAAATAGGTAACTTTTAAATTTGATCTTCCTTCAAATGGATCATAAAGGAATGAAGCACATTATATAATTTAACACACTTTGGATTTATGAGTGTTATTAGTTATTAGAACGTTTAGTACGGCATTACCCAGCCATCTAATCTGTCACTAACCTGTGAGTTTGTCTTTCAGACGCAGATTTTCCTCTTTCTCCCGGAGCAGAGTTTTCTCTGTGTCTGCGTGAGCTGCCAGGCAACGCTCAGCCTCCTTTACTGCCCCGGCCAGTCGGGTACGAGTAGACTCCAACTCTACATCCAGAGTTTCCCGAGTCTGCCGCTCATTTTCCAGGCGGGTTGTGATCATAGCTAACTCAGACTTCAGGGTGGTCACTTGGTTATTGCAGTTGTAGACAGTTTGGGTCAGGGCGTCCCTGTTTAGTTTGAGATCTCGTCGAAAATCTTCTAGCTGCTCCTTGAGAGCTTCGTTGTCCTCCAAAATGTGGCTCTCTTTGAGATTGCTGTTGGCCTGCGACCGCTCCAGGTCAGTTCTAAGGTTGGTCAGCTGCTCCTGGAAGGTCGCGTTCTGCTGAAGCAGCTCCCTCTCCCTGTCACTGGCTTCAGTGAGCTGAGACAAGGCCTGTTATTGACAATAGCAGAAAAGCATGTCAATTTTGCCTCGAGTTGGCTAGGTTCTCTTTAAACTTTTGTCTTCAAAATACATTATTTATCCCCGGAATTTTAAAGATACTAATATGAATCTTCTATCTTCAACACAACACTGTATCACTGTTATTTTACGATATACAGGATGTTACAAATTGATGTATAACACGATGAGTACCATGATTACCTCGTTGCTTTTGCGTCTATTTCTCTTGTTCTCCTCCTCTATCTCCTGCTGTTTATGCAGATGACTGTCGAGCAGGTTCTTCTGCAGCATCCTTGCACTGCGCTCCTGAGCCAGCAGTCTCTGGGTCTCACTGTGGTCCTCTTCAAGCTACATACAACATAACCCATGGAAGAATCACATATACTGTATGGACAACAAACAACACTTGCACAAGATAACATACTCCAAAGCATCATGGTGTATTCTAAATAAATGATGTAAGGAGTATTACTTAATGTACAAAATACATACTGATTGTATGAACTGATCTATGAAAGTATCTTAAGTCAACTCAAGATGGGCTCTTCTAACATTCATACTGATTGCTATCAAAATGACACAAACCAATATTATTGCAGTGAAAACAGAAAAATGTCACACTGAACCTGTTTCATGTTGTTGACCAGTGTTCTCATCTCCAGCTCCAGGTTCCTGAGAGTCAGCTCTACCTTCTGTCTCTCCTGAACCTCTAACTGATGCAGCTCCTCCGTCCTCCTCAGCTTATCTCTGGTTGTGTTGTACATCATGGTGGCATTGCGGCGATTTTCCTGCTCCTGTTTCAGCTGAAACCTGTCGCACGCAAAATACAAACAGGCATAAGAGTTACAACAAGAACTGTAGGTGCGATGCAGAAAATATGAGGAGAGACCAGGACAATGTTTCAAACTTTGGAGGAAAGGAAGTAATTCTCACTTGAGGTTTGTGACTTCAGTTTGCAGTTCCAACTGATTTCGCTCCAAGGCAGATTTAAAATCTTTAACTTCCTCGAGGGCGCTCTTCAACTCGGCTCTCTCCATTTCCAGCTGGCTCACCTTCTCTGCCAGGTATCCATGGCGACTCCTTGCCTTTTGGATGGAGCGCTCATATTCGTGGAAAATGTTCTGCAGCTTCACCATGCTCCTCGAGTCTGTGATATGATATATTGAAGTTTTTTAAGGAATCTTTAAATACTTTATCTCTTTAAAAAGGCACAACCATTAGAATTTGATTGTATTTGACCTGATTCAGTACCTAAAGTAGCTGAGTCAAGCTTCTGAATGAGGACAGATGCATGACGATAGCCTGAAGTGGGAGAGTCGATGTCGTCAGTGGCTGTGTCTGACGACTGAGTGAGCTCATCAAAGTCTTCAGCCAACTCCTCTTCTTCTGTGTTCTGAATATGAAAACAAAACATGGACTTAATGTTCCGTTTCTTTGTATTGTGTACATATGTTTAAAAAATGCAGTTACTAGGTAGAATTGGAGTTTTACCTCATTTTTTGGTTTTCTGCTGGTTAACCTTAGTCCATGAAACACAGTGAAGAGATACAGGGGTTAATTTGGAAAAGTAATGTGCATTTTAAGAGCTGGATTAAGAAGCTGCTGGAAGAGTAATGGTATAATGCAGTATACAGTTCCTTTTTTAGAAAATCAGTGGTTAGTCATGCAGTTATGTAGGAAGATAGTCAAAATCAATTAAGATTGCAGCCTAATCATCACCCACCACCGACATTGTAAAGGTCTGTTCAGACTGAATGCAAAGCCAATTTCTATCGGATATATATATAATATCTGTAGTAGTGCAGACCAGGTCTGGACCACTAGAGCGTGATGTAACTTACCAAAAACTTTGTTTTCTCCAGTCTCTTATTTTTTATATTTTCTCTATTAATTCATTTAATCAGGTTTTGAAAGGTTTCAAATGAGCATTAACGATTTGTTTGCATCGAGTCACTTCTTTCCATTGACCTTCGAAGCACTGGTGTCAGTACATTTCACCTTGACTTCAGCCTGAACTCTCATTACAGGTTAGTGACAAAGAAGTGAAACTGGTACACAGACGTGGCATACTGCATATATACCTTCCTTCATCGTCCGACACGTCACTTAAAGTGCTATCGTCAAACACAGAGAGAGGATCTCCGTTAACATGGGTGTTGGTCTGAGGGGCTCTGCTGCGCCGGGCCCCTCTGACCAGCTCCAGCTTTAAGGTCTCTTCTACAGCCTGTCCCTCCTGTTTGTTGCTACTGTGGCTCTGCTGGAGCAGGAGATGTGATTGCTGTGGTGCCTCATTGGTGCTAAAAAGAGCAATAAACCTGATAATCAGTGAGTTGTGGCACTTATAAGTATTGCTGATAAAATGTCATGAAATATGGTTTAACCCAGTAAGACCTAGGGTGTCAGATAAAAACGCACTAACATTTCAGCATTAATTAAGCATTAATGTGCCATTGAAGAATAAGTTAGAGAGATCACACACATGCCCCTTTTATACAGAGATCCCTTTATATTGGTATTAGAAGACCCCTTGTTGAGCTTCTTTACACCGAACCATGCAACCATATAATGCCGCCCTAGTGAGTGATTGTAGATAGAATAGTGGCTTCCTGGAATCAGAGGTGTTATGTGTAAAACATAATGAGACCGTGAACAAAATGAGTAATAACCTAAAAGATTAAATCAGATTTTTAAATTTGATAGAGTTGTGGAAGTTTTGTTTATGAAATTATAAGGGGGATACATTTAACATCAGGGCTAACAAATGTACAATAGGAAGAAAAAACTGCAGGCTGCTGTTCCTGCTGAATTGCTCCAGTTATTCTCAACAGGGATCCTAACCTGCTCTCCGGTTTCTCAGTACCCGGCTCTTCCTGGGTCATTCCACCAGTATCCCTGGAAGCACTGGATTTTTGCACCTCCGCTACAGTCTTTGTCATCTCTTTCCCAACCTGAAAAGACAAAGGCAAATATTTGATAACTCGACTTGTGACACTCATCCTAACTGGAAAGAGTCGGGGCCAGCCTTTTAAGATGCAGTTTGTGCGTGTACTTGCCCACTTTGTCGTGCATAATTCAGTGTAACCCCTCCCATCTGAGACCTAACACCCAGTGTGCTTACTCTATTTGACATTTTCAGTCAGTCCCTAGGACGCACAATTCCATACACTGCAATGCTCGTGTCAATCTGTTAAACTGAATTGTGCCATGTGAATGGTAAGACACAAAAACTAGATGACGTGGAATTCAAAGGTTATTTGTGAATTCCTTGTGCCCTCAACACTTCTTTAGAATTAGTTGTTCTCTGTGCGAACAACTAACATGTCAAATCATGTGTTTCAGCAACACTCAAAAAGCTGGCAAAAATCACTCTTGTCAATTTTAATACGATGTGACTCACTTAGTCACATCATGCATTAATAGAGAACAAATCACAACTGCACTTCTTTCAAAGGCAAAGAAAGCATCACCTAGTTTGTACAACATAAAGATACATGCAAAGTCCATGCATAATGAGAGACAAGTCACAACTGGAGAACTCGCAAGACTTTCTGTAGTTTTGGAAAACAATCAAGAAATACTTTTGTTTACTACAAGTCAGTACCCAAAAGCTTCTTGAGCGCAGCTCAAATGATCTGCAGCAAGATTTAAACCCAGTTTTACATGTCTTAGTTATGGACACACAAAAAAACGTAAAGAGAAACATGCAAGATTAGATCTTCTACTTGAAATCAAACCTAAAGAAAAGAAATATTAAGACATGACTGACAAAAACAAGACAATGAACTTTTAACATGAAAGTCATGAGGTGAGGGGATGATGCTCGGTCAGTTTGGCCCTTTGGAAACAGCTGATAAAAAAGAAATGAAATTAAGGACATGAATGAAAAAAGAAAAAGAGAAAGAGGTGATCTAGAAGGGTCTATGGGAGGGGCGGCCATCGTCTACCTCTTTCAGGAGTTGGGCCTTTTCTTTCTCCAAATCCATGAAGACAACCTTCAGCATCCCTACCTCAAGTTTAAACCTCTCCAAGTCCTCCTCCAGCTCCTCGTCAGAGACACCA